>NC_091963.1:27764397-28134397 GCF_031021105.1 Erythrolamprus reginae | reverse complement strand
CAGCTCCTTAAATTCCACTGTTCCACTACAGCTCAGCCAATCACATGCTTCTATTTAACCTTGTTCCTAGAATGCCCCCCACCCACCCACCCAGAAGCTTCCTGGTACATTACAGATTTTTATATAGTATTTTTTTCTTAATCTCCATCCAATCCTGTAATAGTGTTTCCCCTCACATGTTCTCTCTGAAAATACTTATGAGACTTATGTTTCCCTTCTCATATGAAATTGTGCCACCCTGCCTGCAAGTCATGGCCCTCTGTAGTTAATATCCTTTTATTGCTAAGTACTATCCAATCCCTTACCATGTTACTGCTGCTGCCTGATGGTATAATTCCCCGTCTGGTAACCCAAAACTTCCCTTTCTCCTTTTATCTTGCAACTGTTTTATTTTTATCCTTGCCTATTTCACATTTAATATAAATTTCAAAATTATTTTATTTAAATCTGTGTAAAAATATTTCCCTAATTTTATTAGAGTAGTTTGAAATAAATAATTTCTGGCAGCTCATTCATTTTTATAGTGGCTATTCTCCCAATTAAAGAAATTTCTAGTTTAGTCCAATTTTCCAAATCTTTCTGAATTTTTGATATCAATTTAGTATAATTATCACCTTTTATTGAATCTTTTATCGCAGTAATCCAAAACCTTTTGTATTTGACTTTTTTTGCTACCCAAATTTCCAATGGTTTCTCCAATTTATTTTCCTGTTGTTGTGTAATATTTCTTGTTATTATTTTTTTGTCTTTGTTTATCTTTAAGCCAGCAACTTCACCAAAATCCTCCATCTCCTGAAATAATTTGGGTCCTGAAATATGAGGTTCTTTGATAACGAATACCATGTCATCAGTGAACACTTGTGTCTTATACTCTTCTTTTTTAATTTAATGTCCTTTTATTTCCTGATTTCCTCTTATCCTGTTCAACAGCACGTCTAATGATAGTATAAACAATAGGAGGGATAGCAAACATCTTTGTCTGACACCTTACATTATATTCATGTATTATTATTTTGGCCAATTGTAATGTATTGCTTCAATCATTTTGGTAAATTTGTTGCTGAATTTCATGGTTTTTAATTGTATCATAAAAAATTTCCAATCCAGATTGTCAAATGCTTTTTGCACATCCACAAATATTGAAGCCAATTGTTTGTCTGAATGAACTTCATAATATTCTAATATGTTCATAAACATTATTGTATGATTATGAATTTGACATTTTGGAATAAAACCATTTTGGTCCTAATGAGTAATTTCACTTAATATTGTTTTTAATTTTTATGCCACAATTGTCATAAATATTTTATAGTCCAAATTCAAAAGTGAAACTGATCTGTAATTTTTGATTGAGCAATTGTCTGAATCTTTCTTGGGTATTAGCGTTATATATGTTTCAGCCCATGATTTTGGCATTTTGGTGTGTTATAATATTTAATTTAAATATCTTTTAAAAGTTATTCGACTCTATGATAAAATAATATAGCTTAAGATTCTGGTTATGCATCTAATTAAATATTAAATATTAATAAGTCACCAATATTCTATATATAATTATTAATACATGATTCTAATAAGTAAATTACAGTAATTATAATATAGAATCTATATTCACAATAATTGATCCCTTAATTGACCAAAAATCAAATCATAATTATAAAATCATGATCTTCATTTCATCTGCTATTAAAATATAAAATTAGTCTTTCCTACTAATATAAAATTAGTCTTTCCTACAATGATAATAATAGACTAGTAGAAATCTTTAAATGCAATATCCAACTACCTTATTCACAGATTTAATTTCTTCCTCAAGTTCTACTTTCTTCATGAGGTCCAAATGTATTTCCTTCCTATGATATTGTCCTTCCGTTTTGCACTTTTAGCCAATGACCTTCTTTCAACAAATAATTCCCTCAACACTGTCAGACTTTCTACTAAATCTGCACTTCTATTCTACTAGTTTTTCCTCATCATTCCTTTCACCCATTTCCTCCCATGTTGACTGTATGAGTGTAACTTGTTGCTTATATCCTAAGATTTTTATTAATATTGCTTCTTCATTGCTTATTTGACCCCTATGACAATCATTAAGTGTTGTACCACATGATTCTTGACAAATGTATATTTTATTTTATGTACGCTGAGAGCATATGCACCAAGACAAATTCCTTGTGTGTCCAATCACACTTGGCTAATAAAAATTCTATTCTATTCTATTCTATTCTATTCAATCTCTACCTTTCTCCGTCTTTCTCTCTCATGTCTTTCTACTGTCTTTCTCCAAATCTTCTTTCCAAAGTCCCCACTCTTTCTCTTCTTCCTTCCTTCTCCAAAAAAAGATGTCTTTGATTGCAACTCTTACAATTTTCAGCCATCCAAGGATCTATTTGGGGTAATTGCTTACATCTGTGATGCAGGGATGGGTTCTGGTTTTCTTCACTGCCAATTCACTCAGTGGCATGCCACATGCAAACTTTGCATGGGGGGGGCATGCATGTGCAATGTTAAAAACACAGTTTCTGCACATCCACAGAAGCAAAACAAACAAACAAACCCAGCTCTGCACATGCATAGAAGCAAAAAACCTATGGTGCTGCCAAGAGAGCTTGTTCAGTGCGTGGCAGGTCTGGGTCACTGCCTAGTTACTACCAGTTCCATAGAACCGGTCCGAATTGGGAAGAACCCATCTCTGCTGTGATGTCTAAAGATATACCTAGGAGACTTCAAATAATCACTCATGCCCTATTATAACATGATTGGATTATTATAATGTGCTCTACATAGGATTGTTTTTGAAGATCAATCAGAAGCTACAATTGGTTCAAAATGTACTGGTGTGAGAAGAAATAGGAACCTATCAATTTGCTCAGATGTCACTGCTGCTGCATTTGATGTAACGACAGCCTGTTGGCTTCTGATTGCAAGCTGGTTATTACCTCCGCAGTAAAGACCAGTGTGGCATAGGGCCAATAGACCTGAGAAACATTTGTTTCGATTTCCATTCAGTACATTCCAGAAAAATTAAGACATCTTGTGGGGCCTAAGAAGCATGCCTTTTCTGTGGTGGCCACTTTGTCTCCTTCACCTTCTGAAACAACATTATATCAGAATAAGGCTGGCACCCTCTTTCTTACTGTTTTGGAAAACTTTGAATATCTGGCATTGGTACCAAGCCAGGATTGATGTTTGTGATTGGTTTAATGCCCCTTGTTTTGTTGATTCTGCTAGTTAAATCATTTTAGACTGGGCTGGCTGTTTGATTTAACAGTTGTAACTGTTTTAAAGATTTTTTTGCTAGTTTTGTACATTACCAAGAGTCCAGAGGAGTTGGGTGCCCAATAAATTTAAATAAATAAATAAGTTCATTACCCAGCTAAATGATTGGAAGCACCAGGCACAAATCTTCCCAGAAGAATAAAACTATTATGTTGCCCCCTAAGAAGCATATTACAAAGGCAACATTGAGACCATCTAGTAAGAACTGGTTATCTTGCCTTGGGGGTACAAAGAAAAGGGCATTAATTTAGCTACATGGAGTTCCTGAACTAAATCACTGCCAAATGTTGATTTTGCTTCCACCTACTCATAAAGAGTTAAATACATTTCCCATATGCTAGGGGGAATCCAAGGACATTGAGTACGTATGTGTGTATCTATAAAATGTGTCCCACAGATTTCTTTAATGTGCTTTTAGATTCATGTTCCATCGATAGAGTATGTGATATAAACATTGGTTGCATATTGTGCCATTAACGTGGCTCCACATTGTCCTGTAAGTTCAGTAAATACACTGTTTATACAAACTCAGGAATTTATGAAGCTTGCAATCCAAAATATTTCCATATGGAATATTTTAAATAAATAATTAAATAGATAAATAAATAAATGCAGTGAACAACTCTGTTCTGTGCTTGTTTCGTACTGCTTATTAGTAACCCTTGGCTGTACAGCAGCTGCCAAAGAATATAAATCAGAATGAAGGATTAAAATGAACACTGGCAGGCCAATATCAGTGGCCATTTTTCTTCCAAAATGCTTAGGGTTGCTACATTCAGTGTTTTTAGAAACTGATGCTTTCAAAGCCTTCAGAAGGAAGTTAAATTAGTCTGTAAGAAGAGTGAGTATGGAGAACATTGATGATTATAAATTCTACGCATGTAAGTTTTTCCTAATCTTCTGCTTTTCAAATGTGTTGGGCCTCAACTCTCACTTCCCAGCAGCATGGCTAATCCAAATGTCTTGCTTTACATCTCTCGTAATTAAACAGGCATGCATTCTGGAAAATATGATTCCATATACTGTAACTGACGGAATGGTTTGAAACATAAGCTAGAATTCTTGGCTTCTTCCAAGGACAATTGATGGAGATACTATTTGTCCTTACCTGCCTTACTTCTGTATCTTGTTCAGGTTGCCTCCAATGATATTCAGGCTGATCTCCTTTGACGTAAAACCCCTAACTTCTTAAATTCCTCTGTGACGCTTAGATATCCATGTGGATAATCTATATGAATGAAATGAGTTCATTCCCTGTTGAGTGAAAATAAAATGGAATATAAAAATACATAATTCAGGGGACATAAATGTTTGTCAAATAATGCTTCTGTATCTGTGTTTGATGCTGGTGGATAACCTAAATCAGCACACCAATGAAAACTACTAGTCAATGCGCAATGGTGGAAAAACAAAGATATACAAATATACAAATTACAAATCTGAAGGTTTCCTTTCCCTCCCTCCTCTTATACACTATAAAAATTAATAATAGGAAAAATCAAATACTGTGCAGAAATTACTAAATTAACTATGGTAATTAGAAATAATACTGAGTCCTCATTCAACAACTTCTACAGTTGGTTAGAAAAAAAAGAACAACTTGCCTAATAAATGTTAAGAACTGAATATATTCAAACAGATACAAATCTGGTATCAAATCTTTCTCTCTTTTTTTAATAGATGTATGAGACATTGATATATATACTAAAATTAGACTGGCTTTCTTAAAATCTCTTTATCTTGATTTATTCAACACTTTCTCTTATTTATCTATAATCTTAAATATTACATATAAGGAGATGAGCTACTGAAAATATATCTAGTTCACAATTTTAATACAGATCTACCGTACACCCGCCCACCCTTTCCTTCCTTCTACTCTTCTCTTCCTTCTTCTCTCCTTTCTTTCTTTTTGTATGTTTGTCGACGTTTTTTGTCTATTTGTCTCTGTCTATTGTCAAATGCATATCGTTTAGACTATAATTCGGCATGATTATTGTTTTAATCTCTAATTACCCATTTCTCGCATTTCCCCCCCTGTAATTTGACATGTCTGTATTGTTAATTGTAATTAAATTTATTTATTGTATATTTGTAAATAAAAACTTTTATATTAAAAAAAACTACTCGTCAAGACCAACGGGAAATCTTCAACCTGAAAAAAAACCCAGTTGACAATGGTTTCTTGGAATATCCTTATTGGCTTAGATGGTGGCCAAAAAAGTTGTTCATGAATTGCTGCACTACATAATGTTAATAACTGTATTATCTGAATCTGGCTCAAACAACATGCAAATCAACATTTACCACTACGCAAAATATATCAGCTTTGCAGATCAACAGAACTGACTATTGCAGTGGCTCAGGAAGTTGCAAGTTTGATGTTAGCCTTGCAAGGTAGTCCAAGCAAAATGCAGAAGTAGGATTAGCTTTATCTGTATTGTAAGTTGCATTAATAGAATCTTACAAATCTGAAGGTTTCCTTTCCCTCCCTCCTCTTATACACTATAAAAAACTAGGGAAGGTCCCTTCTGAGACACGTTCACAACAAATTCCTTGTGTGTCCAATCACACTTGGCCAATAAAATTCTATTCTATTCTATTCTATTCTTCTTTTTCTTCTTTAGACTCAAGTTTCATTTACCAATCCACTATCTAGGTGGCAGTTGTTCCTTTTGTCATCCAAAGTTATTTCTACATACCATTAAAAGATCTGACCTTTGCCATGATGACTGAACTCACTAATTCGGTTTATTTATTAAACCTACATCCCACTTTTGTACATGGGCTTATGGTAATGTAATACTGCTTCCTCCTTTTATTTTTTCTCACAACATCAATAAGAGCAACTGACCCAAAATCATCCAATGTAGTTCTCTGACTGAAAGAAGACTAATACTCTAACCACAGTAATATACTGGCTTTCAATTCATCTGGACATCAGGAAATGCATCAGAATCCTCTTTTATTTTTGGTAGATAGCCATAAGTGAAACTGTTACCATGAGATAAGTGTACACTCCATGATTAATGAAATATTTGTGCAGCTAATCCAACTCAAAAATCAAATACTGAGAGAGAACAAGCAGCCAATTAAAAAACAGACCCATTTTGTCCGAATCAGGTTTATAGTGACTAAATCAGTGTACAGTATTACAATTGATGGAAGAATGAATCCATTGTAGCAAAGGGCTCATAATAGCATGTATTAACTTTGCAGCTGTCTTTGACAGTGGGTATCGATCAGCTCATTGGAAGGCACTTGCTGTTGAAAGAATGCCAGATAAGCTCATTGGATCCCTAAAGCTTTTTTAGGATGACTTAAGTTGCAGGGCTTCCATTCAAACAGGAACCATCAGAAAGTTTCCAGCTTGCACTAGGATACTCCAGGGATGGATCTACTCTTTATTGCTGTTCAGTACAAGTAGTATTGTACTGACAACACAATTGGGATCAGAATTTTCACTGCTAAGCAGGGCAATTGCAAGGCATTTATCTGTAATTTCTTCTTTTGTTCATGTTTATGTTCGTATCTATACTTGCTATCTTGTACATGTTTGACAAACCAACAAATAAATACAGTACTTTACAATTGTATGACTTCTTTTTGCCATAATTGTTAAATGAGTCACTGCAGTTTTTAAGTGAATTACATGGTTGTTAAGCAAATCTGTTTCCTCATTGACTTTGCTTGTCAGACGTCCACTGAGAAAGTTGAGTCTGATGATCACATGACCGCAGGATGCTACAACTGTTGTAACTTTCAAGACTCACTAAATTAATGGTTGTAAGGTGAGGATTACTGCAACAGATACCTTCATGAATGTGGAATTTAATGTGACTATGTTCATTACTAATGTCATGCACGTAGATGGCAATTTTTGCAATTTTTGTCTTTGTGACATCAGAATGGATTCATCTTCAATGAAACTTTTGGCAACTTTTGATTTATGCCTCTGGCAATTACAGCAGAAGTCTAATATTATCATTCGATCAAAATGCAAATGTTTCAGTTCTTGATATTACTTGTACTATTGTATATGGAACCAAATCATAGACACTGAGATCCAAAGTCTAGAAATTTTCCAATGCATTGTGACCATAGGTATCTAAGCATCATCTTATAGGTCAAAGTGAGTTCCATAATGCTCAACACAATGGGATTTAGTCTTGATTACAGCCTAAAGTAACATAAGTAAGGAAAGGAGCACAATGTGAAAAAGCCCAGTGTGAAACAAATGCAATGATTTAAGTTTTTTGCATGCTGAGAACACTGCAAGGCCCATGATTTGGACAATGGAGAGTATTTTTTGTTTTTAATGTCCTCAATTACAAGCAGAGAAGAGTTGTTATTCAAAGCTGTTGGCCCTGAGAACAGAAAAAACAAAGGAAAAAGGTATGCGAGGGACCTGGTGACCTCAATAAACTGCTCACTTTTTTAGATAGCCAGGGCATCCTTGAAATCCAAACCCATCCTCCAAAACCCAATCCCCTTCCTGTTACCAGAATATGGGGCAGAAGGTCAGCACAGGAACTGTGAATCATGAGATCTCCCTCTCTCTTCTCAAGGCAGGAAGAAATCTACGCAATTATGTTTTGTTTGCTAGGATATTTACAAGTCAAAAGGAAATCAAGGTAGCAAATGGCCTTCGCTTTGTTTAAATTCAGAGTATTATTAGCCTCCAAACAAGATGATCTGCTTGTAGCATAAAGCAAACCGAGCAGCTTCTAGAGTATTTTCAGCATTTTGTACCATAGCTCAACTCATAGAATTTTCCAGACTTGAAACCACAGGAAGGCATTGTCTGTTCCCATTCATATCCAACATTTCCCTGTAAAAGCTGCACATGGAGTTTAACATGGTTTTAATTAGCTTGTCCGAGTTAACCTTTTGCCCCTCTGTCATCAGGCTAAGAGACATGCGGGTAGGATTTTCAATTTATGTTGCAATTCTCATCAACTGGTATAGTACAACATTAAGATGCTCACTGGTTTTATACTTGCTTTTGCCTGAGATTCATTTGTTTCTTGACTGTTTCTTTTAAAGGGGGATTTATGGATTTTTTAAAAAATACTCCCAACTTTTCACAGTTCTAGTAAAAAATAAACTTTAAAGGTGATGCAGAGTTATGATAAACCTAAAGCCATATGCGAGCCATCACCCAAGCTCAGCTACACCGCGCATGCATGCACGCCTCCTGCTGGCCAGCTGATTTTCATGTCTCTGCTGTGCATGTGCATGGGGTGTGTTATGTCTTCTGTAAACCGTTTCTGAAGCAGACGCTGATTGGCTAAGACGCAGCAAGTCAAATAGACTTCCCGCCAAATTCAACGAACTGTCAAAGTGTTTCCCGCTTTCCCAAAGAGTATAAATAGCCGCGGTTTCGAGCCACTTTCTCTGTTGGAGACTGAGAATTGAGCTGAACACTTCTACCTATCACTGCTAATAAAAGAGCTGATTATTAGCCCGTGGTCTTCAGTCTCATGATTTAACAGGTTTAACAGGGTTGGAAAGGTAGATGGGGTGCATGTGTGTGTGTGTGGGGGGGGGTTTACACACATTGCATTGTGGGTTGTTATGCAGGCCACTTACTGTTCTGTCGGGCTCTCTGGTAGACTCCTCCCCAAAATTCACAGGTACAAATTTCAGACACACACACGTTCGGAAATTCAAAACAATGTTCTTTATAATGAAAATTCACTTAAACTAAGCCCTCTTTTGGTATAGCAAAGAGCACTGGTCTCCAAACAAACTGGTAATTTGTACAAGTCCCTTATCAGTTCTGTGATACTTAGCTTGCAGCTGTGAGGCAATTCACAGTCCTTCTTCTTTCACAAAGTGAAACACACTTTGCTCTGGTTTAGTTTCAAAGCGGGGAAAAATCAGCACACAAAAGGTCAAAGTCAGTAAAGCAGTCATGAAACACAACGATCAGATAATCCCCCACAATGGCCAAACCCACAGGCTGCTATTTATAGCAGCCTCACTAATTACCACAGCCCCACCCAACCACAGGTGGCCTCATTTTCTTTGATAATAATCTCTCAGTTGTTGTTGCCTATGCATCGCTCTCTGCATGCGTGGTTGTATCATTAACTCTTGTTCTGAATGCAAGGAGGAGTTAGATAATTGATCTCCTTCTGAGCTGTCTGCCACACTCTCCTCCTCCCTGTCACTCATGTCTTCTTGGTCAGAGGAGCCTTCATCATCAGATTCCACCGGGGCAAAACAGGCCTGAGCATGTGGATGTCTCCCCCACATTCACAGTCCTTGGGGCAGGAGCTGGGCCAGAGCTAACCACAACACTTACTATACCCAAAATCTAGGAGGTGCATGCAGTACATGGGGGGGGGGGGGTCACACATGAATTGCATTATGGGTTATAAGTGCAGGGAATACTACTAGGCCCAAAATGGGGCATGGGGGTGCGATACTGCCCAACGTGGCCCATTTTTGCTCTTTGGGCCTATTAGGTCCAAAACAGGTCGTAGATTAGAGTCCACAGGGGAGCAAGGCTCAAGGAGGGCTGCATGTGGGCACGTACATGCTTTCAATATGCAATAACAAAAAGGTTAGCCATTACTGGCCTAAAGCATTATGGTTCAAGCCAGCAAATAACATGTTTCAAAAATTCAGATTTTCACCACTTTTGGCAAACAACTTTCTTACCTTTTTTCCAGGTTTCAATAAGGGATAAAATCTGCAGTCTAGGAATGTTCACCTGGAGTCTGTGGACATCTTCTTGTACAGCTCACCTTGACTTGGAAGAGGGGAAAAATGGAGAAAATCCTCATCAGTAAGTCTGCTGGCATGCAAATTTGCAGTCCATTAACACTTCCAATATTTTCTGAGAACATATGACTTCAAAGGACACAGAGATGCACTTTACTTCAAAGCCCTGGAGATATTAATGCTTTTTAGCTGTCACTAATACTTTTTTTAAAAATCAAGCATTATTCCCCCAAAAACCAATGATAAAAGTGGTGTGAAGATCAACAGACACATGTGCACAAATATATGTTGGCAAATGTGATGGGAAGAAGTTAAAATGAAAGCAAAAAGGAAGGAAGGAAGGAAGGAAGGAAGGAAGGAAGGAAGGAAGGAAGGAAGGAAGGAAGGAAGGAAGGAAGGAAGGATATTGTTTGTTACTCTATGGCAATAAACTCATCAATTAACAAACTGGAAATACAATGAGTGGGTAAGTGACTACTCATTGACTTACATTTTTTTCTGCTCAAGTATTGGCTAGCACAAATTAAACAAATATTTTTTTGAAAGTTCTAACACCAAGCTCTTAACCCATAAATATAAAATGAGCTTCCTGATGACATGTTTTACAGCTAAAGATAATGAATAAAAGTAAAGTCATTTAAGTGGGTTAAAATGCTTTAAAATTAAATTTCATTTAAAAACGCATTGGAAATCATTTGAAAATGAAAATATTGATAGTGTACACAATCAATACACAAAGCCTGAAGTATTTTCTAATGTACTACCTAGAAATGTTAATTTTTTATACCAAGAATAAGTAACTTGGTGCCCATTTCGTATAACTAAAAGGGGAGTACTTTATTGGCCACACTTTTAGGGCTGGTAAAGAGCTGAAGTCCAAACATTAAACTGTTAACCATTATTTATGCTAGCCTGGCTTGGGGTAGTATGCTAAACAATACAGTGAATTGTTTGTACTTGACTTAGTATGTTATTTTGTCATTCCTAGCCATTGTAATTAGGAAATCATGTCATATTGCTCAAGGTGTGTTTACATTGTTTATTTAATGGTGCAAGCTGCCCAGGTCATTGCATATTGTGATATCACAAACTGACCTGATTTGATTGATGTCATCAAACCTCAGAAAGAAAGAAGGAAGGAAGGAAGGAAGGAAGGAAGGAAGGAAGGAAGGAAGGAATCTCTTTCATTTATAGATCTATCTTACATACATATGAGGCATCATAAGCATGAAAGTATTTACTTAATTAAGTTCTATACTGACACAATTCTAATTTAATTCTAACTGCAGAAAAAACAATTGCTACTAAACTGCCTTCCACTGACGACTTGTATAACCATGTCAAAAAGAGGGCTGTGAAAATATTTACAGACCCCTCACATCCTAGATACAAACTGTTTCCTACCCTCAAAATGATGCTATAGAGCTTTGCCCAACAACTAGGCAGAAGAACAGTTTTCCCCCGAAAGTCATCACTCTGCTAAACAAATATTTCCCTCAACATTGCCGAACTATTCACTAAGGCTGCATTAATATTAATCTTCTCATTGTTCCCACCATCCATCTCCTCCCACTAATGACTGTATGACTATAATTTTGTTGCTTTATATTGAGTGGTTCCTAATATGCTTTGATTGCTTATTTGTACCAGTGTTGTATCTCATGTTTCTTGACAAATGTAACTTTTCTTTTATGTATACTGACAGCATATGCACCAAGACAAATTCCTTTGTGTGTCCAATCATAGTTGGCCAATATATAAATTCCATATTTTAAAATTTTTTTATTGAATTTTAAAACAGAAACAAGACACAAAACAACAAAGTCAACCAACTTGTTATAAATTTACATTTCTGTTTCTATAGTTTCTCCTCTTTTTAACAATTATTCTAATTGCTTTTTTCTTTCTATCCAGTTATAAAGTTTCCCCCATACGTCTTTGTCTTACATATTGGATGTACAGAACAGGTTTGGTCTTTGTTCAGTGAATGGGATGGCTAGTTTAGGGTCTCATATTCTTCAGCTCTGAGACCTCAATTAGGCCTTTACTACTACAAGCAGGGTTTCTCAGGCCTGTTGACTTTTAAGATGTCGTGCTGGCTGAGGGATTCTGGGAGTTGGAGTCCACACAGCTTAAAAGTTGCCAGGGTTGAAGACTATAAAAATGAATGTGTACATAGGTTGAAGACAATCATTAAATCATTCCTGAACAATTTAATCATGATTTAAACAAATATTTGATAATGAATATTTCCATAAGAATATTAAGTAAATGTGGAAACAATTGTATTAACATTCTATGACCAAAATGCAGAATTCTCTGCTAATATTGTTCTTTATTTTGTTGGTAAGTGATGGTTTTCTTAAGGCAAAACTTGAAGGTAACTTTTAAAAAATATTCTGTACATAATAGGTCAAGGATAAGCATTGGATGTATTGCAAAAAGATAGCCATGAAGAGAGACTGCATGATAAGCAACGGTACATCTTTTTGAGTAGTTTATTTGTGTCTGTCCAAAAGGAAAAGAATATGGTTTTCTAGCACACATCAATTGCCCATAGATGACAGTCTTGATAAGATTTGTGGTGGTTGCAAAAAACATTACTTCCGTTTATAAAGATAAAGCAGAAGGCACACACAAAATTTTAGTGGGCCAAAAATAAGAAGACTTTTCAAAGGCACTTTTCTGAGCATTTAAGAGACTTTGAGTGAGTCCCAAAGATTACAGTATAGGGAGATCAATCTGAAAGCATGTTAATGGACTTTTAATCAGGAAACTATAAAGCAGCAAATGTACCAAAGCAACATGTTAATATCTAAAGAAAATATACTTTCTTATGTATTCACACCCATACCAGCAGTGTGTTGCTCATGGTTTGGCCTGGTTCTGCGAACTGATAGCAGCGATGGCAGGAGGCTCCGCCCATCCACCCAGGACATTCCACCCACCCTCCTGGGATGATTCTACACATGCGCAAACCAGTAGCAATAGGTTTTAGAAGCCATTACTGATCCACACCTGCACATGTGCGCATGTGTGTGTGTACGCACGCAAACACACACACACAGAGGCATTTTTCCTCTACTCCCTTATTCCATATAAGTTCCTCGTAGATATTGCTACAATAAATGGTAGGCAGTATAGGTAATATATGATGTAGACTAATACTAATAGCTTTTGCAAAGTTATTCAAACATATGTTTTTCTTAGGATAACAATTGCAGAAGTGGTTTTTTTGTTGTGTGCGAAGTTCCTTCCTCCATATAGAAATCTGGTGTGAAATAATGAAGCTTAGAGCTACTCTAGTATAGTAACTAATAAATTAAAAATTGAAGTAGTAAAGTTTTGTGTTTAAATCCACTTCTAAAATAGTAACTTGAAGATTATACTACTATAAATTTAGGATTTGCACCCTTGTCCCCAAACCAATGTATAATCCAGTACAGATAGAATAATTTCCCTCAAAAAACTTGGGACCGGAAAAGAGAATTTTGAAAAACTGTAAACAAGCAAACTATTAGTTTTTGGAACTAGGACAGTTTAGGTAAGCATCAACATGATAGTTTCACAGATGAAACTCCATATTTTGTCAATGTCTGTACAAGATAATAAAATAAAAAAAAATGTTTTCTCAACATTGGAGAAACATCCAGTTTTGAAATATTTAAAACTGTGATAAAGTTCCTAAAAATAAATTAGCTGAATGGTTGAAGTGGCCTGAGGGTTACAATGCAGAGGGAACAATTTAAAAAAATTATACACTATCTTAATTTGCTGGTTAATTTGTGTGGATTTTTGAACTGCTTTTAATGTTACTCCATTCTATTCTGAGATCCAATAATTGTCAAAAAGAAATATGTTTGAATAAGTTGAACAAAAAAGGGTCAACTTATTTTTGGACTACACTAGATAAGATGCACTGTTTAAAGGATTAAAAATTATAGTTTTAAACTTTTCTGAAATGTTTATTTTTATTTATAAAACATACATGAAAAACGTCTATAACCAAACTCCAAAATTGTATCTTAATTTCCTACCATTTTGCACACCAGATTCCTCAAAATGATCTCAAGGGGGGGAGTCATTTAGTCTGGCATTTGGATGATTTTGGGCGAGAATTCCCAGACATCATGGCTGAAAATCCCATTTGGAAGCTTGTGAGAAACTGTTTTCTAATTTTTGCCAGAATAAAATCCAAGAGGTTTTGGAACTCAGATTTGACAAGACTGCCAAAAACAACTCCCAGAAAATCACTTTGGAGCATTTTTGTTAAAATATATGCCTCTTCACCTCCTAGCATGGAAGCAAGCTCTATGGGTCATCATCTCATTTTCATGAACATAGCTGTGTAAAACTGGTCTTTCTGCACTTCTGGCTATACAAATAAAGCAGTCTTGGTGTTGAAAATGACCTCTCTTCTGCCTGTTTTCCTCACTGCCTGGAATTAAAAAGCCTCTGGTGAGCTACTAAGCCCTAGAATTCATGCTACTAACCATGGAAACAAAATATGCAAGCTTAGTATAAAACAGAAGAATGGGGGAAAGATACATCTTCTAAATTTACAAATGAATTATTGAAGAAATAGCTATGAAGTAAAGGGATGAAAATCTCCGTGTTTAGCCAAAAAGGGCAATACTGTTGTAAAACAACAGAAAAAGGAAAAAAAGGTCAATCTACTCCCAGACAATTCCCAAATTTACTTCAGTGTTCAATATTGCAATTAAAATCAAAGTTTTTACTTGCACTATTGGGATTTACCTCTCTTTAGTTGTTCTGTGTAGGTGAACTTTACTAAGGAAGCAAGGATTAAAAACTTTCTCCTCATGCATGACAGCTTCATCCTAGCTTTATGCTGTTAAGAGAGATGCAAAGTAGAATCTAAAAATATCATATAATTAAGACAGTTGCCTCAAACAGCAAGATATAGCCTATAAATTTAATAAACAAACAATTATGCAAAATATTTTGAATTATCAATCTTTCCAGTTTCAACCAGGTTATTCTGTCATTATCAGAAACTTTCCAATATTCATCCAACTATTAATTTATTAATCACACTAATAGGCCACCCAACTCCTTCTGGGCTATGGGCGGCGTACAACATATAAAAGACAATATAAAAAACCATGCATAAAAAACAATCTAAAACCATTCATATCTTTTAATGGCCAGATCAATATGATATTGAATTGATCAACGGCCTGCTGGCAGAACCAGGTCTTCACAGCTTTCCGGAAGGCCAGCAGGATGGGGGTAGTACAGATCTCAGGTGGCAGCTGGTTCCAGAGAGAGGGTGCTGGCACAGAGAAGGCCCTCCTCCACTGTTTAGCAGACGGGACCCAGAGAGGGCCAACCCCATGATCCCTTATTGGTTACTGGGAGCTGTGTGGCAGGAGGTGATCCTGAATATCGTCTGGCCCTAAGCCATGCTTTCAGATTGCATCCGGAGACCAACTGGGAGCCAATGTGATGTGGGTATTCCTCAGTGCACCCACAACAGCTTGCAAGGCTGCATTCTGGATCAAATCATTTTCAAGGGTTGACCCATGTAGAGCACATGACAATAATTGAGCCATGAGGTGATAAGGGCATGCATGACCATGAGAAGAAACTCCTGATCCAAATAGGGTTGCAACTGGTGCACTAGACGAACCTGTGAAAAGGTCCCCCTAGCTACATCCAAGAGGTGATGTTCTAATCTCAGTTGAGGATCTAGGAGGATACCCAGATTGCAAACCCATTCTGGGAGGATTAATGTTTCCCCTCCCCCGAACCAAGGATGGTCAGATGGTATAGTCCTTTGAAGGCAGTACGCATATTCATTCAGTCTTGTTGGGATTGAGCTTGAGCCTGTTAACTCCCATCCAGACCCTCACAGCCTTCAGGCACCAGCACTTCACATCTACCGCTTCACTGAACTGGCACGGGCAGGAGATGTAAAGCTGAGTGTCATCATCATACTGCTGATACCTCACCCTGTGCCGTCAGATGACCTCACACAGTGGTTTCATGTAGATGTTAAATAGGAGAGGGGAGAGAATTAAGCCCTGTGGCATCCCGCAAAGGAGGGGCCTGGGGGTCGACCTCTGTCCCCCTACCAATACCAACAGTGATCCACCAGAGATGTAGGAGGAAAACCACTGTAACACGGTGCCTACCCCCAGCTCCCCTAGTCATCATAGATGGATACCATGGTCAATAATATCAAAAGTCGCTGAGAGATCAAGGAGTACCAGGATAGAATGACCCCTATCCCAGGCTCATCAGAGGTCATTATCAGTGTGAACAAAGCAGTTTCTGTGCTGTAGCCGGGCCTGAAACCTGACTGGTAAAGATCTATATAATTGGTTACATCCAATGACTGTAGGAGCTGGAGTGCCACCATTTTCTCAATAACCTTTGCCATAAAGGGTAGGTTGGAGATTGGATGATAGTTTTTAAGGTCAGCTGGATCTAGGAAAGGCTTCTTGAGATGAGGCCTCACCACCACTTCCTTTGATGGTTGCTGGAAAGACCCTTCATTCAAGGAGGCATTGATCAAAGCCTGGAACCAGCCTCGAGTCACCCCCCTACTGGCCGGAATCAGCCAGGAGAGACACAGGTCCAATAAACAGGTGGAGGTGCTCATTGCTTCTATGGCCTTGTTCATGTCATCAGATGTGACAGGATCGAACTCGTCCCACACAATAGGACTAAGACTTGCCTCTCTCATCTCGATTGAGATTGCCCAATCAGAGTCCAGGTCCATCTGAATCTGAGCAACTTTGTCCACAAAAAACTGAACAAATTTCTCAGCTGTACTCTGTAAGGGCTGCTCTGCTCCCTCCACATTAAGAAGGGAACGGATCACCCTGAAAAGGGCGGCTGGGTGTGCAAAAAAATGTGAACATTTTGGCATCTGTATCGCCACTAGATAAGTCCTAATAAAGGCTCTTGAGTGTTTGGTCAGATTCAGATTTACTGGTCCTCCAGGGCCATTCCAGACGTCTTTTCTAGCATTTCATCTCCCAGAGTTCCTCAGTAAACCAAGGAGCACTCCAGAATCCACTTCCACAGAGAGGTTATAAAGGCAAATCTGATCTACCGACCCCATTGAGGCCTTATTCTAGGCCCTCACCAGGAACTCCACCGTATTGTGGGCAAGAGAGTCAGGTATTTCCCCAAGCTCCCTCTGGGGACCCTTGCAGGTCCATTAGGTGTCTGTGGCAGAACCACTTAATTGGCTCTGCCTCCCTGCAGTGGAGAATTGGCATGTTAAAGTCCAGTCTTAGCAGGAAATGATCTGGCTATAACAAGGGGAAATGTCTATATCCCTTAACATCAGATCATGCTTCCACTGCCCTGAGAGAAACACTAAGTCGAGCGTGGAAGTATTATATTCTGAAAGTATTCTGAACTTTATACATTTTACACACTTCCATTCCATTTTCCCAAACTTTACAATATTCACATGACTACATGCTAAAATACAAGTTCTAGCATAATATAGTTTCTCTTTGATTCTATATTTTATGTCAACTTCCCCAAATTGTTACACTGTGTATATGTCCCCCATGTAGTATGGCTACTGGCTGAAAATGATGGATATTGTATTTTAATATAAAATATGACTTTTAATGATATATTAATGTAAATTTATTTTAATGTAAAAAATATGACTTCAGTAACCGAGTTGTCGAAGGGTGGAACACATTACCGGACTCCATAGTGTCATCCCCAAGCCCCCAACACTTTACCCTTAGATTATCTACAGTTGACCTATCCAGATTCCTAAGAGGTCAGTAAGGAGCGAGTACAAGTGCACTAGAGTGCCTTCCGTCCCCTGTCCCATTGCTCTCCTATATCTCCTATACCTTTCCTCTATTCCTATATCTCTTCTTCTATTCTTTCATTGATATATTCTATTTCTATATCTTCTTTTCTATTATTTCTTAGATATATTTTACTATGAGTATCTCCTCTATAACCTTCATCATGTATTTTACTATGTGTATATTGATATATACCCACTAAAACCCTCATTGTGTATTGGACAAAATAAATAAATAAATAAAATAAATAAATAATATGTATGGAGGACACTACTTTATGAAAAGCTGCCCTATGGTATAGAATTAAACCCACATATTATTGGAATTTATAGACAATATTTAACACCTTACATTGAATCCAAGAGATAGAAGGGCATCCTTATCAAATGCTGCCAGATACATATTGCAACCAGAACCCAAATGCTCTCATCACTAAGGGTGGTCTCCATATTATGAGTTATGTTAGTTATATCATAGCATTTTCAGAGCACATTTATTATCTACGAGATAAAAGAAAATATCACTGAAGTTCAAACTCCTAACAATAAACTCTTTATGCCATTTATAGACTTGGGGTAAGAGTTCAAGAAAGGAATTGTAATAATACTAGGCTTTTAACTTTTACTTATTCTTATTTGTTCTTTTTCTTTCAAACTTCCATGTAAATACCACATTTCTAACATTTCTCGTTTATGTGCCTAGTGAACAGTGGATTGTCTGGGTAAATGTACCTTATAAGCAATACTAATAATAATAACATTATTTGGGTATACATACCGGTAATCATAATCTTTCAACTTCTAACATTTGTGTATACATGGTAATTATAAGGTATTCTATTCTATGGCAACATACATAATTTTATTTTCCAAATTTCTACTTACTATCTCTTTTTCCCCCCCTTTGCAGAGCTGTGGTGAGTATGGCCTATGTGTGATGCATCTGGCCAGTTTAATATCTCTGGTTTAGATAGCATCACCATCAGATGGATTCATAACCGGTTGATTAACCACACTCACTGTGTATTCCTCGGTGAAATTGCATCTACATGGAAGAAAGTATGCAGTAGGATATCCAAGGCTCTATCTTAGGCCCAGTACTCTTCAATATGTTCATCAATTCTTTGAATGAGGGGATAGAGGGGAATTCATCAAATTTGTAGATGACAACAAGCTGGCAGGAATATTCAAGAGCCCAGAACATATGCTTAAGATACAGAAGGGTCTTGACAGATTTGAACATTGGATGCTATCTAATAAAATGAAATTCAACTGTAAAAAAAAGTAAGGCTCTACATTTAGGTAAGAAAAACCAAATGCACAGATATAATACAGGTGGTACCTGGTTCAATAGTACTTGTGAGAGGGATCTTGCTGCAACTGCCAAAAAAGCCAACATAGTTGTAGCCTGCAGTAACCAAGGGTTAGAATCAAGATCACATGAAGTATCAATGTAATTATTATTATTAATTATTATTATTATTTCTTTATTTCTTTATTTATTTCTTTATTAGATTTGTATGCCGCCCCTCTCCAAGGACTCGGGACGGCTCACATCATACAATATAAAACAGTGAATACAGAGATAAATCTAATTAATTAAAAACTATGTAAACTAAAAAAACCCAATGTATTAAAAATTTATAATGCCTTAGTAAGGTCACACTTGGAATACTGCATCCAGTTTTGGTCCCCACAATTTTAAAAAAGATGTTGATACTCCAGTCTGAATGAAGAGAATAACAACCAATTTGCAGGATCCAATTTGGGTCAGTCACCAGATCACAGGTTTAGTTTTCTGAGCTTGCGGACTTGCGCTAGAGCCTATCCTCAAGATAATTCCTCTCTAACAGAGTGTATGCTAGAGAGGAATTGTGAAATGGTAAACAATATACAATTTATTTCTTTATTTGCTGAATAGAATATATTGTTAATTATTGTATGAATATATACTCCAAATCAGTGATAACGATTTGAAGGCAAATCGTGTCAGACTAATCTCATTGAGTTCTTTGACTATGTCACAAAGGTGTTGGATCAAGGTGGTGCCGTGGATATTGCCTATCTGGACTTCAGCAAAGCCTTTGATACGGTTCCACATAAAGAGCTGATAGATAAATTAGTGAAGATTGGACTTAATCCCTGGATAGTTCAGTGGATTTCAAGCTGGCTGAAGCATAGACATCAGAGAGTTATTGTTAATGGCGAGTATTCTGAGCAGAGACAGGTTACAAGCGGTGTGCCACAAGGGTCTGTTCTGGGTCCTATTCTTTTTAATATGTTTGTGAGTGACATAGGGGAAGGTTTGGTAGGGAAGGTTTGCCTATTTGCCGATGACTCTAAAGTGTGCAATAGGGTTGATATTCCTGGAGGGGTCTGTAATATGGTAAATGATTTAGCGTTACTAGATAAATGGTTAAAGCAATGGAAACTGCAGTTTAATGTTTCCAAATGTAAAATAATGCACTTGGGGAAAAGGAATCCTAAATCAGAGTATTGCATTGGCAGTTCTGTGTTAGCAAAAACTTCAGAAGAGAAGGATTTAGGGGTAGTGATTTCTGACAGTCTCAAAATGGGTGAGCAGTGTGGCCGGGCGGTAGGAAAGGCAAGTAGGATGCTTGGCTGCATAGCTAGAGGTATAACAAGCAGGAAGAGGGAGATTGTGATCCCCTTATATAGAGCGCTGGTGAGACCACATTTGGAGTACTGTGTTCAGTTCTGGAGACCTCACCTACAAAAAGATATTGACAAAATTGAACGGGTCCAAAGACGGGCTACAAGAATGGTGGAAGGTCTGAAGTATAAAACGTATCAGGAAAGACTTAATGAACTCAATCTGTATAGTCTGGAGGACAGAAGGAAAAGGGGGGACATGATCGAAACATTTAAATATGTTAAAGGGTTAAATAGGGTTCAGGAGGGAAGTGTTTTTAACAGGAAAGTGAACACAAGAACAAGGGGACACAATCTGAAGTTAGTTGGGGGAAAGATCAAAGGCAACATGAGAAAGTATTATTTTACTGAAAGAGTAGTAGATCCTTGGAACAAACTTCCAGCAGACGTGGTTGGTAAATCCACAGTAACCGAATTTAAACATGCCTGGGATAAACATATATCCATTGTAAGATAAAATACAAGAAATAGTAAAAGGGCAGACTAGATGGACCATGGGGTCTTTTTCTGCCGTCAGTCTTCTATGTTTCTATGTTTCTAACGAATCTATGGTAGAGGTGCCACAGATGACACGCAGAGCCATATCTGCCCTAGCTCAGCTCCAGCACACAGGTGCGCACCAGCCAGCTGATTTTTAGTTCACACAGGGGCTCTGGGAGGACATTTTCAGCTTCCAGAAGGCCTCCGGGGGATGGGGGAGGGCGTTTTGCTCTCCAGAAAGACTCTGGAGCCTGGGTAGAGTAAAAATAGGTGTACCGGGGAAACCAGAAGTTGGGAAATCGGCTGTTTCTGGCCTCCATAGGCCACGAGGGGGGAAGAGGAGGCACTTTCACCCTCCCCATGCATTGAATTATGGGTGTGGGCACTCACGCAGATGCGCTAGTGTGTGTACACGCACTTTTGGCACCCAAGGGAAAAACATTTCGCTATCACTGCTCTACCTCATAGTACAGAGTTCCTGATGAGTCTACAAATTTTTAAGTACTAATTTTCTCAGCACAAACTTTCTTCCTCAAATATTGTACTTCTGTTCTACAGTCTTTATACAGAGACAGAAATTACATCACATCTCATTACCGTTGACTTGTTGATTTGTTTCTTGATTGTAAAAATGTAGAGGCTGTCTTTGGTTTAGGTTATTGACAAAACAGGGGGTTAGATTTCTAAATGTTTTCCTACTACTGATTTTTAAAAATATGAATAAATACCCTCATCGGCTCTGCTATGGCTAGATGATTAGCATTATAATTTACTCTGTTTAGGGAGACTGGTTAATAATTTGTATAAATAGTGCAGTGGCATGATGCCAATGCCCTTCCATGTGGTAAACCATTCCATTTAATATGTCATCAGCTGCATTTGCCTCCAGAGGCTACTCAACATTTTTCTGTGAGTTAAATTATATATTTTCAGTGTGTTAGATTCTATGTTTTTATTGTAATAACAAATTGACAAGGAACCAGAGAGGGGAGAGAAATTCAATTTAAGACGCATGATAGAAAGGTGGCGAGACATCACAGGACCTTACCTTGATCAGGGAAGGAGGAAAACAAACGAGCAAAAGGGCTCAACTGGTTGGCAAGAGTTTATTTTCCATTACAACTCTTCCTTCTCCCCCATTATGCAGTTCTAGAATTAATATTGCATAACATCTTCATAACATTTCCTCCTGTGTCAGTAGACCTATTTGCAGAAAAGCTTCCGAAGAGGTCCAATCTTATGAAAACACAGGTGAAGGAGATGGCAGTGGGACAATGTTGGAAGAAGCTATAATTAGAAACTATATTCAAAATACAATGAAATTATATTGAAAATATAAATAGATTTTTGCTATTATAAGATATTGTAATAATTTAAATGATAATAATGTAAGCATGTCTCCAGATCGTGCAGAATGCAGCTGCGAGAGCAGTCATGGGCTTTCCCAAAAATGCCCATGTCACACCAACACTCTGCAGTCTGCATTGGTTGCCGATCAGTTTCCGGTCACAATTCAAAGTGTTGGTTATGACCTATAAAGCCCTTCATGGCACCGGACCAGAATATCTCCGGGACCGCCTTCTGCCGCACGAATCCCAGCGACCGATTAGGTCCCACAGAGTGGGCCTTCCCCGGATCCCGTCAACTAAACAATGTCGTTTGGTGGGACCCAGGGGAAGAGCCTTCTCTGTGGCGGCCCCGGCCTTCTGGAACCAACTCCCCCCAGAGATCAGAATTGCCCCCACCCTCCTCGCCTTTCGTAAGCTCCTTAAAACCCACCTCTGCCGTCATGCATGGGGGAACTGAGATATTCTTTCCCCCTGGGCCTCTACAGTTTATGCATGGTATGTCTGTATCTATGTCTGGTTTTTATAATAAGGTTTTTGTAGTTGTTTTATTATTGGATTGCTACATACTGTTATTATCACTGTTGTTAGCCGCCCCGAGTCCAAGGAGAGGGGCAGCAAAGAAATCCAATCAATCAATCAATCAATCAATAAATCAATAAATAAAATGTCTTTACCAGTGATGGCTTGCTATCTGTTCGGATTGGATCAGGAGAACTGTTAGTGGAAACCTGGCATGGTTCCCCAAACTGGTAGCGACTTCTGGCTGGCCATGCTGCAAACCAGTCGCCCTCTGAGAGGCTCGCACTGCCTTGCCTTTGTCAGACATATCCAACTGCCTCCTGCCTACACATTGGTAAGCATTCTCACTAGCCCACCCTCCTCCCCGATGGCCAGTGCCTCCTGAAGTCACTGGCATTGCAACCCCAGCAGGGGGCAGCTGCTTGGCAACAAAGGTTGCCAGGCCAACTTCCTTCTGCCAGCGTCTTCCCAAGTGTCTCTTCAGCTAGTGGAGGCATCGCAGGACATGGCTGGGAGAGTGCTAACCTTGCCCTTTCCAGGCACTGTGTGCCCTTCACCCATCAGCAGAGGAGTTCTCCGGGAAGGACAGGAGTACTTCCGCCCCCTCCAAGAAGCAACTGAACTTTCTGGTTTTTCTTTGAACACGTTTCACTCTGAGGAAACTTCTGGGAGGAGAAGCAAAAGGTCTTAGAAGAAAAATTAGAAAGTCCAGATGCCTCTTGGGAAAAAAAGCTTCTTTAGCTCAACCTGGATGACCAAGAATCTCCACAGACATCCCTCATCCTCTCTGATGCCTGTTAGCCAGGCTTGCCTTCCATCCCTTGTTTGATGCTGACCTAGAGGTTTTTGTTAGAATCCTGGTTTAAATTTTGGAGAAAGATTTAATTTACTCTAAGCTTGTGACTGCTTTCATCAAACTTGAGAGTGATTTAGAAAGAAAGAAAAAAAGAGACAGAGAAAGAGAGAAAGGAAAAGAAAGAGAAAGAGAGAGAGAGAGAGAAAGCAAGAGGAAAGGAGATATTTTACACTGTATCTACATTTAGAGTGATTTTATTGTCTTTAATTTGCCCAGGGCTACCACATATTTTTCAGAGATTTACATGTATCCAGTGTCTATAATCCAGAGCATACTGTAAATATGTGTGTGTTTATTTTGTACATCAGGTTGCGTAAGTCCAGCTTAATATGCTACTCCTGATATGTAATGTTTTGTATATATAGAGAGAAAGAACTCTTTTATCTTTGACTTTTACATGTGCTGTCAAACATCAACCACAATACTAATCACTGCTTTGAACAATATGCAGGTTGTATTACACAAATGGTTATTTTATATCTGAAATTATGACTGAAATATTTCTGCACGTATATTGGTTCTCACTATTAGAGTTTTTCCCTTAGTTTTAGGCTGCTTCTCTCTTTGTTCAGTTTCCATCTTCTTTGTTTGGCTTCTAGTTTTGCCTTCTGCTATTTTGGAAAATACATTGCCCCTCTTTCTTTCTGGCAATCCATTAAAAGGGAATTCCTTTTGCCTATCACACTTTTGGGCAAAGCATGTGAGCCATTTCCTCCTTTCAGTAGTCCTTGAAAGTAATCTATCGTATGTAGACAATGAAGTTGAAAAAAGGTGAACAACATTTTTACAGAACTATGGATACATTGAGGCTGGGTTTGACAAGGAATGGCTGGGAGGGGAGAGGCCAGGCGAGACACCACTTGACGTGGATGACATTGAGTTGACCTCAACTTCCCAGTAACATGACCATGAAGCCACGCCCACCATCACATGACCCTCAAGCCATTCCCATAAAATAAGCCACATCCAGAAAACTGGTAGTAAAAAAAATGTGGAACCCATTCCTGGTCTTTACCTTTCAAATTATTACAGCCTGTTAACTTCGGGAATGAGCAAAATATTGGTATGCTCTATTGCATGCATTAGATGAAGCCTTTCCCTGAAATTGGGTACAGTGATACCTTGTCTTACAAACTTAATTGGTTCCGGGACGAGGTTCTTAAGGTGAAAAGTTTGTAAGACGAAACAATATTTTCCATAGGAATCAATGGAAAAGTGATTAATGCGTGCAAGCCCAAAATTCACCCCTTTTGCCAGCCGATGCGCCCATTTTTGCGCTGCTGGGATTCCCCTGAGACTCCCCTCCATGGGAAACCCCACCTCCGGACTTCCGTTGCCAGCGAAGCACCTGTTTTTGCGCTGCTGGGATTCCCCTGCAGCATCACAAAAACACGGAAGTCTGGAGGTAGGGTTTCCCATAGAGGGGAGCCTCAGGGGAATCCCAGCAGCACAAAAACGGGCGCTTCGCTGGCAATGGAAGTCTGGAGGCGGGGCATCCCAGAGGTGGCGGTGGGTTTGTAAGGTGAAAATAGTTTGTAAGAAGAGGCAAAAAAATCTTAAACCCCGGGTTTGTATCTCGAAAAGTTTGTATGACGAGGCGTTTGTAAGATGAGGTATCAGTATAGAGGAAAGAAAGGAGTAACTATGCCACACTCGTGACGATGATCCATGCAAATTCTCAAAATTTAAAAACAATAAAATATATTCATATTTTAATCTGGTTTGGAATGATGCATTATATTAAGTCATTGAAGATTAGCATGATTGAGTGAAGATCTGACTTAAAATGCAAAAGGATAAAATGACTATTGATTTGTGTTATCAAACAATATAGTATAGATGCAATTTTTGTTTAGCAAAGACCTCAGACTTTCAAATATTCCTTTTCTCTGAACACACTATAACACACTATAACACATCCCAGCTCAGTTCTCTGATACTAATCTCCATCTTTCACCATTATTTTTGTATTTTTTCTTGGAAACTATAAAAATCTCTCTGGGAAATGGGGGGGGAGAGAAAAAGAACACAGAGTTGGAAAGATAACTTTCAAGTACAGTCAGCTGATTCTTATCAAACTCCAGGCCTGAACTTTGTAGGAAACATTGGACTGCTTTTCCATCCACAAGAACATTGTGCAACAGTAGATGGATGAATGCTTTTCCCCTAAAACCACACATTCATAGGCTGCTAAAACATTTCAGTGGCAACTTTTATGCCCCCTTGCTTCAATTGCTTTACATATTAAAATTCCATCTAAGAATTGCAACTTGGAAATTATGCTTAACATTGCAGGAGGTTGGTGCCATCTATAGGAAGAGGCACAAAATAGCATGGCTGCATACTGTACTGCTGTTAAAGATGTTTTAAAAATGATTAGTTTGTGTTTCAATACATTATTTCCTGTTGTAGGAGACTCAAATATATAACTGCTCAATGATTTGGAATGGCAACTAAAAATAAGGAAGACTTCAAGACTGATGGATGACCAGCTCTTCCTAATTAATCCATAATTCAAATCCTTCATTCCACCATCCCCACCCATCATCTTTTCTGTTTCAGTAATCTCATCAGAGTTATAGCATCTTTCTCCAATGCACAGTTATCTTCTGATTCCGGATTGCTCATCCAGGATCAATAGGATATCAGCTTCAGTAAAAGGAATAACTAGGTAAGAATTATTAAATGGTCATATAATCAACCTCTTTTAGACCAGGGGTTCACAATCTTTTTGACCTCAGGGAACACTAAATTCATAATTTTAAATCCTGCAGACCACTAATATGATCTGCCTAATGACTGGCTGGGTGGCCATGGCTAGGTGGTCATATAACTGGGTGGAAGTGGCCAACTTGATGTAACTCATGTCGAGGGGTTCCTTGCGGACCTCTATCCGCTCTTCCACTCCCAGACAACCTTCACTTGCCCACTAGGGCTCCTTGGGGCCCCAATGAGAATATGTTGTTCGAACTAAGCAGCTACCACAAGAAAGAATTGGCAAACAACTGGCTCAGTTCAAATTGGATCTGGCCGAGAAGAAGGCTCACTGAGGACTTTGCCCCCAGCGGTGGCAGCCTTCACCGAAAGTCCCGCACCAAGAGGCTGAAGCAGAGCCCAAATCAGAATTTCTGCTGCCCTCTGACCTGAAGAAAAAAGACCCCAAAGGAGGTGATTCTCTGCAGCAACACAAGCATTCATTGCACGTGACTGGCCTAGGAGTCATTATTTGAAGACCCCTGATTTAGTGCAATATAAAAAATGCTAATAATTTTCTGTGGAGCACTAAAATTTTCTCGCAGACCACCAGTGGTCCACAGACTACCACTTGGTGACTGCTTTTCTAGATTACTAATTATCAATTTAAATTTCCAAATGTCCACCAAGATCTAGGAAATTCCTTAACTAGTTTTGTTGAAACTCAGGTAGACTTTTGCTAACCCCAAGCCCTTATAACAACTTGTATTAATTAAATTATTCCATAAATTGCAGCAGCAGTATTTATTTAATTCTAGAGTGCATACCATCTGGAACTGGTGATTTGTTGACATTTAGTTTCGTAAGGCATGCAAGGACACCTTCCTTGTTTATCTCTATCTGGTTTAATTCTTCTAATTCTCTCCCTGAGAAAACTAATTCAGCAGCAGGCAAATGCTCTCGATCATTTAGCCTCTCAGCAATCTCGTCTTCTCTGATTATCCCCTTCTGACCATTGTCATCAAGTAGCCCAATTGTTTTTCTGGTTGGGTTCCTGCTTCTGATGCACTTTAAAAAGTTTTTGTTATTATTTTTAATATTCTTTGCTATATGCACCTCAAAATCTCTCTTGGCTTTCCTGACTATTGCCTTGCATTTAGTCTATCAGTTTGTAATTCTTCCTATTCTCCTCAGTAGGAAGAGCCTTCCATTTCTTAAATGAGTTTTTCTTCTTTCCAATAACCTCCTTTGCCTCATTCATAAGCTGTACTGGTGTCTTCTTGGACTTTCCAATCCTCTTTCTTCTTTTAGGAATGCATTTTAGTTGAGCTTGTTGTAGTGTAATTTTTAAACAGTTTAAACAGTTTCCAAGCATTTTGGAGGGATTTGAAATCACTGAGTAATTTAATTAGATGAGCCCATTGTTTATAATCTGATGTTCTCTCTTAGCTTTTATAATAATTTTTATATGTACCTTTCAATGTTTTCAAAATTGTTTTATGGTTGTTTTAATGTTACCAAGAGTCACATTGTATGAAATGGGCAGTTCTATAAATACCATTAATTAATTAATTAATAATTTCATCATGTTTCTGAGAAATTAATTAAAATATGACATGGTTTTGAATGTATCTTAGAAAATGCTTAAAATGTTTACTTTAACATGTTTTTAGAAATCACATAATATGTAACAAATTTCAAAGGCTCTTTTTGATTATTATAATTATTATTGTTGATCATATGAGCACATAGAGATCCTGTCCAAGAATGCTTTTCTTATTCATCATTGCACAGGAAGAGACGTGAATATAGTTGTAAACTTCTTTGAACATGTAGTGAACTGAATAAATAAACAAGGAGTTCCATGCATACAGGACCACTGTACATCAGAAAATATGAGTATGATAAGCATGAAAAGTTCATTCAACAGAAACTTGTTTGGTACAGTTTTTCTTAAAATAATTATTTTTGAGTGCCCTCAGTTGCACTTTGTTTATTAACGCACAATTTTTCTGGTTCCCAAAATAAAGGTAAAACTTCAGGATTTAAAGGCCTGGGAAAGAAGACTTCCTTGTTTATATCCTAAGACTTAGTTGGATACATCTAATTTGGATACAAATTAATGTTTAATGTTGAGTCTTCTTTCCAATGTCTATAGGCAAGGCTGGTTTGATGATGTATTCACAAGGTTCTTGATTCTGCAAAAAAACCCCCCAGAATTTATTATTTTCAGTATGTATTTTCAGTCTTATAAACATTATTTTATTTTTTTATTTTTCTATTTTCCACTCAGTTTTACTATGTATGTTTTTATTACCAATGGTCTTTCATAAAAAGATTGGCTTCAAAATATGTATATTTCAGGTATTTCTCTTATTTTTCCAGAATAGCAAAGGTTGATAGTTGATTTAGCTGGCAAACATTATGATGTTTGTTTAATAAGAAGTGTGCTCAGTATTTGCAGTATATGACGGGGATGACCTCTTTTTTTTTTGTTTTATTTATATTTACAAATATTTGCAGCATAAATCCTTAATCCATTTTTCCATAATTTTGAAAGCGATGAAAATTTAGAATTATAAAATCACGGAATTAGAGCATTGGAAGTAAACTTTTAAGACCTAAGCCAACACCTTGCTCAGGTATAAATCCAAATTAAATATGCCAAACATTGGGATTCTGTTATGAACTTATTTTCATTATTCCATTATTATTTGATCTTAAACTGGTACCTCTACTTAAGAACTTAATTCGTTCCGTGACCAGGTTTTTAAGTAGAAAGGTTTGTAAATAGAAGCAATTTTTCCCATAGGAATCAATATAAAAGCAAATAATGCGTGCAAACCCTTTAGGAAAGAAATAAATGCTCAGAATTTGGGTGGGAGGAAGAGGAGGAAGAAGAGGAGGAAGACAGTCACTGCTGAAGGAAGAAGGTGAGGTGAGGGGAATTAAAAAAAATCCAAAACTTTAAGGCTTACAAAAAGAAAGAGGGACTCTGAGGCAGCGAGGAGGAGCATGCGCCTCCCATACACCCGGCATGAGGCTGCCTCCCATATACTGCGCCAGAGAAAGAAACCCAGGTGGGCGAGAGGGGGGAACCTCCAGCTCCTTTATCCGAAAGACAGCAGCTGCTGCTGCTGCTTCCTTTTCCTTCCATGCTGAAGGCTCCCCTCTCCTGTCACTCGCTCGCTTTGTAGCCGGAGCCTTTCCTTCACTGTGGTGACTCCTCAGTTTGACTGAAGCCGAGTTGATTCAGCCGGGGTGAAGTGCCCCCTTTTGCCTTTCCATATCCAGATGCTCCGGGAGGCAACCTCACGCCGGGTTTGTGGGAGGCAGCGCGAGGGAGTCACCACAGCAAAGTGGTTGATTCCCTCTCCAAGCGTCCAGAGAAAGGAAAATGCTTCATTCACTCTGGGCTGCCCAGAGTGAAAGGAGTATATCTTTTCTTTGGGCACTGGCAGAGGTTTATTCCCTCTCCAAGCGCCCAGGAAAAGGAAAATGCTTCGTCCGCTCTGGACTGCCAAAGCCTCAAGTGCCACCACCGAAAGGCTCCTCTGGCAGCCCAGAAAAGCCTGAGATGGCCGGGATTAAATGGGGAATGGCAGGAAACTGGCTGGGCCGCTCTCAAATTTCCTGGGAAATTTTCCCAGGCTTGGGTTCTTAAGTAGAAAATGATTCGTAAGAGGAGGCAAAAAAATCTTGAACACCCGGTTCTTATCTAGAAAAGTTCTTAAGTAAAGGTGTTCTTAAGTAGAGGTACCACTGTATTATAATTATTTTGATTAGTTTGAGCTCTGCATACTGGAAAAATATAACATAGATAGACATTAATTTTCTGTATAATATAACATATTTCTAGCATCTATCATATTCATCTTTATGTTTTCTTCCTTATAATTAATTAATTAATTAATTAATTAATAATAATAATAATAATAATAATTTATTATATTTGTATGTCACCCCTCTCCGAAGACTCGGGGCGGCTCACAACATAACAGCAATACAATAATAAATACAAATCTAATATTAAAAATTTTAAAAACTAATTTAAAATATATTGTTATAAAAAAACTATCTGCTATGCAATCATACACACTCAGTCCAACTGAACATAAACATAATGAAGGTCAAGAGAACAAAGGAGGGGGGAAATTAATCCCCCCATGCCTGGCGGCAGCATTTTACAAAAGACAAAGAGGGTAGGGGCAGTTCAAATCTCCGGGGGAGTTGATTCCAGGGCCGCCACAGAGAAGGCTCTTCCCCTGGGTCCCACCAGATGGCATTGTTTTGTCGACAGGACCTGGAGAAGGCCGACTCGGGGGACCTAATCAGCCCCTGGGATTCGTGCGGCAGAAGGTGGTCTTGTAGGTACTCTGGTCCAATGCCAGTGCAAGCCACAGAGTGTTGATGAGACATGGGCATATCTGCGAAAGCCCATGATGGCTCTCGCAGCTGCATTCTGCATGACCTGAAGTTTTCAAACACTTTTCAAAGGTAGCCCCATGTAGAGAGCATTGCACTAGTCTAACCTCAAGGTGATGAGGACATGAGCGACTGTGAGCAGAGACTCCTTGTCCAAATAGGGCCGCAAATGGTGCACCAGGTAACCTGGGCAAACGCCCTCCTCGCCACAGCTGAAAGGTGGTGCTCTAATGTTAGCTGTGGATCAAGGAGGACGCCCAAGTTGGGGACCCTCTCCGAGGGGGTCAGTAATTCCCCCCCCCCAAGGTAATGGACAGACAGATGGAATTGTCCTTGGGAGGCAAAACCCACAGTCACTCCATCTTGTCAGGGTTGAGTTTGAGTTTCCTTCATAGATACTTGTTTATATTCGGCATAATCAGTCTTATTGCTTTGTTTGGACATATGGATTTTTAAAGCATCAGGCCAGGTCTGGATGCAATATCTGATATGGAATCTAACATATGCAAAATAAAGTGGAAGTTTTTTGGGGAGCAAGTGTGTAATAAATATCCAAGCAATAAGAAAACAAATTTCCTGTTCTTTTCTGTTCTGCCAAATTCCCCAGCCTCAGACATTTATCCACAATAGTCAGAAGTAAAATATTCTATGTATCAACCAATTATATATTAGTATAAGTAATATTAGTACACTTCAATTCTGTTGGGAGTACAACATCACCATCTACTGCTCAGTCAGTGAAACTGTTAGGAGAGAACTGGTTAATAAACTGTGCTGAATATTGAATTTGTATGGATATGTATGTATGTATGTATGTATGTATGTATGCATGCATGCATGCATGCATATGTATTCTGGCCTTATCAGTTAGCCATACCCAATATATATATATATTGCTCTTCCTGTAGCAGTGACCAATATAGGTATAAATTTGATCCGAGAAGAATTTTGGGAGCTACCTTACACTATAAAGACATACACTGTACTTATTTCTTATTCAGAAATAGCAGTGTTTCTTTTTGCAATCCACTGAATTTCCAAAACTGTGGCATTGGAAATTGATACCACAAATAACAATTTTCTCCCAAATAAGCAGGGAGTATTAAAGGGCATGTTAATATCACACCTGTTTATTACATATGCCATGAAAATGCCACATTTCCTATAGGCCTAAATAGCAAGGACAGTAAGCCCTCTTTCTATCATGCCTATCTTAAATATTAAATGAGAGTTTTGTCACTATGTACTAATAGAATGTTGGGGTTTTTTTTACTGTAAATTAGCTTCTGAACTTTCTGGATTCAAAGCACTACAGACCTTCTCTCAATTATATGACTTGTTCTGAGTCTTCATATTGATGGCATTGGTCATCCTTAAAGAAATCAATTTTCAGCAATAAAAAATGTTGATGCAATTTTCCCCCTTTACTAAAAATTCTGTAATCTCTAATCTACTCTGTAAACCTCCATCGGGTTGAAAGTTCTTTAGATGGATAATGAAGGTCCTATAAAATAGTCAAGCATATCTATACCTAACTCAGCCCTTCTCTTCCAAATAACTTAAATGGAGACCATTTGACCAGAGAATAGCCATTTATGAGTTGCAATGGTGCAAGACTGCCAGCTGCCTGCAATTTGGCAGTTTGAATCTTTTTATTTATTTATTTATTTATTTATTTATTTATTTATTTTGTCCAATACACAATTAGGGTTTTAGTGGGTATATATCTATATACACATAGTAAAATACATGATGAAGGTTATAGAGGAGATACTCATAGTAAAATATATCTAAGAAATAATAGAAAAGAAGATATAGTAATAGAACATATCAATGAAAGAATAGAAGAAGAGATATAGGACTAGAAGAAAGGTATAGGAGATATAGGAGAGCAATAGGACAGGGGACGGAAGGCACTCTAGTGCACGTGTATCCGCCCCTTACCAGGCTCAAGATTGACTCATTCTTCCATCTTTCCGATGTCGATCAAATGAGGATCCAGGTTGTAGGGAGCAATAGACTGACTCTGTATACCACTTAGAGACGATTGTAAAGCCCACTGTGAAGCAGTATACTGTACAACTATAAGTGCTATTGCTATTTTGGATGAAAAGCAAGATGGCTTTAGAGAGGACAGATGATAATGCTTTTCTTTTGTAATATCCAGATGAAAAAATTAATTGAAGATTTCTGCTACACATGGGTCTTATTGGCTTCAGATTCACTTTTGAGTTCAGGTCTAGAAATAAAATAGAATATAAATCTAAGAATTTTACCACAGGCAACTGCTTTTCTTTATATATAAACTTTTAAAAAATTATAGCTTAAAGGTTATGTGCATTATACAGGGCCAGTGAACCAAGGAAATTATTATTGGCAGAGGAATAGGGATAAATCTTGGCATAACTAATGTTTAATTAGTATGTAAATTCTCTAGTACTAATATGAATAATCTAGTTCTTCCTTTTCCAAACTTAAAAAGTAACCATATTCCAATGCTATTGTTTGTATATGATGCTATAATTCCATCTCAGATGCCAATTGGCTTAAAGCAAATCTTACATACTATATATTACATACTATAAATCTTGACTATAGAATATTTTTGCTAAATGCTAAATTATTGAAGCATTTAAAGGGTAGCGTTTTATGCTACTAGTAAAATATTGGGTGAATATGGAATCATGCAGAAATCAACAAAAGTCCTGCACTCTTTCTACTGCTCCAGAGATGCACTGTTCGTACCTACTACACTAAAAGTACCACACATATCAATACAACTTGCATTCAAAATAACTTCACTCCTTTGAAGAGGAGACAAACTGAATTCTTAAGCAACATATTTTACAAGTTTCAGTTTTCCTAATAGTGGAAAATAATGGAGACACATATTTGGTCAATGTACCCTCTCAGATTGAGTATAGTCTCTTCTTTCTCCCATGGGTCTGACCTCCCTGATTTTTATTAATGATTCTGTTTCATCCTGTAATCAGACATTGCTTGACAAATTAAACGGCCACAGTTTGTAACATCTCGTGCAATTCTGATGATGCCACATGATCCTGAAGCAAACCGCTAAAAAGTATGCCATTTATTTATTTGGCTATCTTATCTAAGATGCATTTCTGAATGTTGCTCTTCATTGGTCATTAACCAATTGCCATTGGGCCATAAAAGAAAGTTTGAACCTTAAATGAATAAGGGTAGGGGTAGGATTCAGACGGTTCAGACTGATTCGGGCAACCTGGTTATGATTTTGCGCAGTTCGGAGAACCAGTAAAATCGATCACTGGCTGGACTGGCCCAACCTACCCGACCCTATATACAGTGATTCCTCGTCTTACAAACGCCTCATCATACAAACTTTTCGAGATACAAACCCAGGGATTAAGATTTTTTTTGCCTCTTCTTACAAACTATTTTCACCTTACAAACCCACCGCCGCCGTTGGGATGCCCCGCCTCCAGACTTCCATTGTCAGTGAAGCACCCGTTTTTGCACTGCTGGCATTCCCCTGAGGCTCCCCTCCATGGGAAACCCCACCTCCGGACTTGCATGTTTTTGTGATGCTGCAGGGGAATCCCAGCAGGAGAATCCCAGCAACACAAAAACGGGCGCTTCGCTGGCAACTGAAGTCCGGAGGTGGTGTTTCCCAGTGCAGAGAGCCTCAGTGAAATCGCAGCATCGCAAAAACACAGAGATCCGGAGGTGGGGTTTCGAGGACCTCGGTGTTTTTGCGATGTTGCAATTTCACTGATGCTCCCTGCGCTGGGAAACCCCACCTCCAGACTTCTGTTGCCAGCGAAGCGCTCATTTTTGCAATGCTGGGATTCCCCTGCTGGGATTTCCCTGCAGCATCACAAAAACACGGAAGTCTGGAGGTGGGGTTTCCCATGGAGGGGAGCCTCAGGGAAATCCCAGCAGCGCAAAAACGGGTGCTTTGGCTGGCAAAAGGGGTGAATTTTGGGCTTGCACGCATTGATCGCTTTTCCATTGATTCCTATGGGAAACATAGTTTCATCTTACAAACTTTTCACCTTAAGAAACTCATCCCGGATGAGTTTGTAAGACAAGGTATCACTGTATTATCTTTCCTTCACCACATGGTCCAATTAATCTCCATGCCTTGCCTACTCTTCTCATCAAAGGTAAGCATGCTGCCAGCTTGCCCTTTGCCTGGGGTTGGGGCCTCAGGACATTCCCCAGCTCTGGCCTTGCCCCAGAGCTCTGCCTACTTGCCATCCGCTTCAGCTGGGTTGGGGAATGAGCCATTCCCCAGCTCCAGCTTTGTCCTGGGCTTCTGCCCGCATGCACCAGCTCCCTCTGGCCTCAAACTACTGGACAGTTCTCCTTATCTAAAGCGTGCAGTGGAGATCTTGCAACCATCTCTTCCAGAGGCTCGGTCGTTGTGGAGACGCCCCATGTGGTTTCCAGGTCAATTTCTCTCCACTGCTGCTTTTGCTGGGAAAGAGAGCGTCTTTTGTGCAATTTAGCAGCAAAGTATGCAGCACAGAGTATGCAGCATAGAGAATCAGCAGTCATGTTGAATGCTTCCGGATGGGACTTAGAGGCAGTGGCAGTGCACCGCTGCTAAATTGCACAAAAGGCGTTCTCTCCCAGCAAGAGCAGCAACAGGGTGAAGCAGCCACTGCCCTGGAGAGATGAGATGCAGTGGAGCAGGCTCCAAAAGGCTACTCAGTTGACCTTCACTATGTGGAGTAAGCCATGCATATGCAAAAGCTGTGCATGTGCATGCACACTCACATTTTCAGCAAACTGGTTGTTAAATAGGCTGGATCCCACCACTGATAATGTACTTTCTTACTGACAAAATAAGGGAATTTTTTAGAATTACAGCCAACATTCTTTACATTTAGATGCAGATTTTGTTGTTGTGTGCCAGAATTGTTGGAATAACACATTCTTCACAGCAAACTAACTTGAATAATGTATGGAAAAGTAAGTCCAGTAAGTACAATGGTGTTCAAAGCAAGAACAGTTTCCAATTGAAAAAGCCATTGAACTAAATCTTAATAATAATGCACCAGCAATTCCAAACTCAGTTTCTATACTTGGCTCAACACTAAGAGGAAGAATCTGTTTAATCAACTTTGAACAACTACACCAATCTTGTCCATATGTATTTTATTCTAGGCATAAAAAAAATGCAAAATCTTGGGCATTTCAACTATATTTAGGACAGGAAAATTTTGTGATTCAGACCACACATGGTATGATTTGAAGGCCTTAATTGAACATGTAGACAAGAACACATTTTTACACATGTTTAGCCATAGCTAAGATATTTTTGTATATGAACTTTATTGTTTTTGTGTTTAACTATATTAAATCTCCTTTGAGGACAGTTATTTATTTATTTATTTATTTATTTATTTATTTATTTATTTATTTATTTGATGGTTTGTTTGTTTGTTTGTTTGTTTATTCTTTCGAGGGGGTTAACTTCTTTGGTTGGATATAGCTCAGTGACAGCATAGTAGTCTTTTATGTATAGTGCAACTCCACCTCCTTTTTTGTGTAACCTGAAAAATTTGTATCCCTTTATCTGGGTGTCCCAGTCGTGTGTTTCATCCGACCAGGTTTCTGCTTTTCCTGCTAGATCATTTATTTTTATTTATTATTTATTACTTAGATTTGTATGCCGCCCCTCTCCGAAGACTCGGGGCGGCTCACAACATGTAAAAAAACAAATCATAAGCAATCAGACAAATTTAAAATATTTAAATATTTAAAAAACCCCATATGCTAACAGTCACACACACAGACATACCATGCATAAATTAAATGTGCCCAGGGGGAGATGTTTCAGTTCCCCCATGCCTGACGGCAAAGGTGGGTTTTAAGGAGTTTACGGAAGGCAGGAAGAGTAGGGGCAGTTCTAATCTCCGGGGGGAGTTGGTTCCAGAGAGTCAGTGCCGCCACAGAGAAGGCTCTTCCCCTGGGGCCCGCCAACCGACATTGTTTAGTTGACGGGACCCGGAGAAGGCCCACTCTGTGGGACCTAATCGGTCGCTGGGATTCGTGTGGCAGGAGGCGGTCTCGGAGATATTCTGGTCCGATGCCATGAAGGGCTTTAAAGGTCATAACCAACACTTTGAATTGTGACCGGAAATTGATCGGCAACCAATGCAGACTGCGGAGTGATGGTGAAACATGGGCATACCTAGGTAGGCCCATGACTGCTCTCGCAGCTGCATTTTGCACGATCTGAAGTTTCCGAACACTTTTCAAAGGTAGCCCCATGTAGAGAGCATTACAGTAGTCGAACCTCGAGGTGATGAGGGCATGAGTGACTGTGAGCAATGAGTCCCGGTCCAGATAGGGCCGCAACTGGTGCACCAGGCGAACCTGGGCAAACGCCCCCCTCGCCACAGCTGAAAGATGTTGTTCTAATGTGAGCTGTGGATCGAGGAGGACGCCCAAGTTGCGGACCCTCTCTGAGGGGGTCAATAATTCCCCCCCCAGGGTGATGGACGGACAGATGGGATTGTCCTTGGGAGGCAGAACCCACAGCCACTCCGTCTTATCCGGGTTGAGCTTGAGTCTGTTGACACCCATCCAGGCCCCAACAGCCTCCAGGCACCGGCACATCACTTCCACCGCTTCGTTGACTGGATTCGTAGATCATGTCATGTTCACCCCTGTGCAAAGTATTTCCAGTTCACCCTGCTTGTTCCCCGGGCTTTGTGCGCTTGTGTACAGGTATTTTAGTTGTTTGTGCCTGATTCTGGGTGGGTATTTTGTATCCTCTGGTTGATGTATGAGATTTAATTTGTTCCCCTTCCTTATTTTGTTCTTTGTTCGATCTCCTAGTTCTCGATCTTAGTTTAAAGCTCTCCTGATAAGTTGGGTTAGTCAGTTTCTAGGAGATTTTTCCTAGCTCTAGTGAGGTGCAGCACGTCCCTTGCTAGAAGCCCATCTTGGAGATATAGTAGGCCATGGTCAAAGAAACCAAAGTTCTTTTGGTGACACCTTCTCTTTAGCCAATACAGTGGTCCCTCGATTTTCGCGGGTTCGAACTTCGCGAAACGGCTATACCACGGTTTTTCAAAAATATTAATTAAAAAATACTTTGCTGTTTTTTTCCCTATACCATAGTTTTTCCCACCTGATGACGTCATACGTCATCGCCAAACTTTTGTCCGCCTTTAATAAATATATTTTTAATAAAATTTAATAAATAAACATGGTGAGTAATAATCTAAATGGTTGCTAAGGGAATGAGAAATTGCAGTTTAGGAGTTTAAAGTGTTAGGGGAAGGCTTGTGATACTGTTCATAGCCAAAAATAGTGTATTTACTTCCGCATCTCTACTTCGCGGAAATTCGACTTTCATGGGCAGTCTCGGAACGCATCCCCCGTGAAAATTGAGGGAACACTGTAGTTTATTTGTGGGATTTTGTGTTCTATAGCGAGGTATTGTTCTCTTGTGGGTAGAATGAAAGAAAAAATAACTGTGCACCTATATTTTTGACAGTGTTGCCCAATTGGTTGTAGTTTCTCATTATTGCATTTAAGTCCTTCCCTGTGTCATTTGTTTCTGCATGGATCACCAATAAGGGGTAGTACTCGGTGGACTTTATTATTTTGGTTAGGTTTTGTGTTATGTCAGAATTTTAGCCCCAGGGAGGCAGCATACCTCTCTGGATTAATTGTCCGGTCTGCATATAGCAGGTTCAGGTCCTCTACGAATTGATTACTTGCACTCTACTTTTCTTTTTGATTGGAGAATTCTTTTCTTTGTTGTGGATTCTACTGGTGGTGCTGTTTTGTTGTGATTTCTTTCTGGTGATCTTTTGTCAGTTGTCTGTTTCTTTCTGTTGGTAGTCCATGGTATCGGTTGCTTGTAGCTAGTGGGTGAGAGTAGATTTTTGGCAGGGTTTTTTTTATTAAGGTTGTGCTTTCTTCTGTGGGTGACATGTATCCAGCTGTTTTCATCCTTTGTGGGGTTAACTCTGTTTTGTTCTTCTGAGGGGTTGGCTCTGTTAGGGGTTATTTGATCTTTATTGTGTTCAGATTGTGCGTGTCAATTTGGTGAGTTTTGGGGCTTTTCGTTTTGATAATTGAGTTTTACATTATTTAGATTTTTTATTTTTTTTTACATTTTCTATGTTTTCTTCAAGTAGTTGGATCAGTTTACATTTGGTGCATGTTAACTTTTGGAGGTCTGAGTTTACATTGAACATAGTCTGCAAAACATGATAGAGTCTGTTCCTTGTTCTTCCATGTGTGGTTGGTTTGGTGCAGCTTGTATGTGGGAGTGTAGGGTGCAGAGAATTATTCCCAAGTTGTTTGTTTGGGGAAGTTGTTCTGTTGAGTGTTGATGTTGTTGCAGTATTGTTGCAGTTAAGTGTTGGGGAGAGTCTATTATGTGATGGGCAGAATCTTTAGTTCAAACAGAACAGGATTTTGTTTTGTTTTTTTCTTTTCTTTTCCCCAGAGGATCATGTGATCTTTTTGTTTCTCTTTGTAATCACGTGGTCTAAGATTCTTTAATGGCAGCCTGAGTTTCTTTAATGAGTTTGAGTTTCTTTAATAGTGGCCACTGCTTGCAACATGCTAGCTTGGCTTGCAAATCAGCAGGCTGTGTTGTTCAGGACATAAGTGGATTGCTTTCTCTGTAAAAAAATGTTCTTATCCAGGAAAAGAATATCAGCCTATTCCTGTGAGGCTAATTTTCTGCTTGGATGGTTCACAAGTGGTCAAAATAGGAAGCTCCATATCAACACCCATCCCTGTTAAAAGCGGTGTCCCCAAGGTAGCGTACTGGGACCTACACTCTTCATTCTCTACATCAACGACCTTTGTGACCGCATCACAAGCAACTGTGTTCTTTTTGCAGACAATGTAAAACTCTTCAACATCACTGATAACACAACTACCCTACAAAAAGACGTAGACTCAATTTTTGACAGGTCCAACACATGGCAACTCCAAATCTCAACCAGCAAATGCTCTATCCTACACATCGGCAAAAAGAATCAGAACTTCAAATACAAACTTAATAAACAAATTATCACAGATAATCCCACTCGGTCAAGCACCTCCGGATACTAATAACTAAAGATCTAAGTGCCAAAGTCCACTGCAAGAACATCGCTAAGAAGGCCTCAAGAGTTGTTAATCTAATCCTACATAGCTTCTGCTCTGGAAATCTTACACTACTTACCAGAGCTTACAAAACTTTCACCAGACCCATCCTTGAATACAGCTCATCTGTTTGGAACCCATATCGCATTTCAGACATTAACACCCTTGAAAATGTTCAAAGATACTTCACAAGAAGAGCCCTTCATTCCTCCACTCGAAACAGAATACCCTACGAAACTAGACTTACAATCCTGGGTCTTGAAAGCTTAGAGCTACGATGCCTTAAATATGATCTAAGTATTGCCCACAAGATCCTATGTTGCAATGTCCTGCCTGTCAAAGACTACTTCAGCTTCAACCACAAGAGCACACAACAGATTCAAGCTTAACATTAACCGCTCCAAACTTGACTGTAAAAAATATGACTTTAGTAATCGGGTTGTTGAAGCGTGGAACTCATTACTGGACTCTGTAGTATCATCCCCTAACCCCTAACATTTTACCCTTAGACTATCCACGGTTGACCTCTCCAGATTCCTAAGAGGTCAGTAAGGGGCGTACATAAGTGCACTGGAGTGCCTTCCGTCCCTTGTCCTATAGTCTCTCCTATATTTCGTATTTCTTCTCTACTATATCCTCTATAACCTTCGTTGTGTATTATTGTGTATTGGACAAAAATAAATAAATTAAATAAATAAAAAGCTATAGTCTTCCCTGGACCTTGAGATCTACTTTCTCATTTGTCTTTTATTATTTATTCAAAGTCTTACATTTGTTTTATAAACAACTCAGGGGCTTGAAAATAACACTCTTTTCTCCTCTTATTCTCCCCCCAACAAAAACAACCCTGTCCAGTATGGGACTTCCTGCAGCCACCAACGGAAGGTATACGGTGGCTGGTGCCCGAGAGAGCGGCAGCCTTTTCCAGCTCTGCAGCTGTCTCTGCTCAACCCCCCTTTAACAACCCCAAAGCACCACCTGCTACTTCTGACTTACGGTAAGTTTACTTTTGCCTGATACTTACCTCAAAATAAAATAAATCTATACTACTAGTTTTACCAATATAGTGATTGAGACAGTTCTGGAGGCTGCAAAAATGTCTGGGGCAGATACAGTGATCCCCCGCTCGTTGCGAGGGTTCCGTTCCAGGACCCCCCGCAACGAGCGGGTTTTCGCGAAGTAGCGCTGCGGAAGTAAAAACACCATCTGCGCATGTGCAGATGGTGTTTTTAACTTCCGCAGCGCTAGCGAGGAGCCGAAGATTGGGGGCGGCACGGCTGTTTTAAAACGTCGCCGCCGACATGGGGGGCTCGCTAGCACCCCCCCGAACCCCCAACCCGGGTTTGGGGGGGTGCTAGCAAGCCCCCCATGTCGGCAGCGACATTTTAAAACACCCGCGCGGCTTTCCAATGAGTCCCGAAGACAAACGCGGAAGTTTGACGTTTGTCTTCGGGACTCATTGGAAAGCTTCGATCGTTTTAAAGCAGGCGCGCCGTTCCCCGCTGACTCCTAAAGCGGGGAACTTCGCCAGGAGTCAGCGGAGAACTGCTAGAACACATGCATTTTATTTTATTTATTGATTTTGTCCAATACACAATTAGGGTTTTAGTGGGTATACACATAGTAAAATACATGATGACGGTTATAGAGGAGATACTCATAGTAAAATATATCTAAGAAAGGATAGAAGAGAAGATATAGTAATAGAACATATCAATGAAAGAATAGAAGAAGAGATATAGGAATAGAAGAAAGGAATAGGAGATATCGGAGAGCAATAGGACAGGGGACGGAAAGCGCTCTAATGCACTTGTACTCGCCCCTTACTGACCTCTTAGGTATCTGGATAGGTCAACCGTGGATAATCTAAGGGTAAAGTGTTGGGGGTTTGGGGATGACACTATGGAGTCCGGTAATGACCCACGCTTCAACAACTCGGTTACTGAAGTCATATTTTTTGGAGTCAAGTTTGGAGCGGTTAATATTGAGTTTAAATCTGTTGTGTGCTCTTGTGTTGTTGTGGTTGAAGCTGAAGTAATTGCTGACAGGCAGGACGTTGCAGCATACGATCTTCTGGGCAATACTTAGATCTTGTTTAAGGCTTAATTCTAGGCTTTCTAGGCCCAGGATTGAAAGTCTAGTCTCGTAGGGTATTCTGCTTCAAGTGGAGGAGTGAAGGGCTCTTCTGGTGAAGTATCTTTGGACATTTTCAAGGGTGCTAATGTCTGAGATGCAATATGGGTTCCAAACGGATGAGCTGTATTTAAGGATAGATCTGGCGAAAGTTTTGTAAGCTCTTGTAAATAGTGTGAGTTTGCCAGAGAAGAAGCTACGTAGGATTAGGTTTACAACTCTTGAAGCCTTCTTGGTTATATTGTTGCAGTGGCCTTTGGCACTTAAATCTTTTGTTATTAGTATACCAAGGTCTTTAACTGAGTGGGGGTTATCTGTGATAATTTGATTATTCAGTTCGTATTTGGAGTTCAGATTCTTTTTCCCAATGTGTAGGACAGAGCATTTTCTAGTTGAGATTTGGAGTTGCCATGTGTTAGACCACTCAGAAACAGAGTTCAGGTCTTTTTGGAGAGTAGTTATGTTATCGGTGGTGTTGAAGAGTTTTACATCGTCGGTGAAGAGGACACAGTTGCTTGTGATATAATCACAAAGGTCATTGATCCCAGTACACTACCTTAGGGAACACCGCTTTTAACTGGGACGGGGATGGATATGGTGCTTCCTATTTTGACCACTTATTTATTTATTTATTTATTTATTTTTATTATTTATTTTATTAAATTAAATAAATAAATAATATTTTGACCACTTGTTGTCTGTTTGACAGGAATGCTGTAATTCAGCTGTGGAGAGATCCTGAGATGCCATGTGCCCATGAGCCCAATGTTCCCTCTAATTTTTTTCGGTGTGTCTGAGCAGCACATTTTCATGCCTAGGTGTGGATCGGTTAGAAACCTGAATCAGGCTCCCCCCCGCCATTGTCTTTGCTTGTGAGATGGTTGCAAAATGGGGTCACGTGGGCCTCAAGACACGTGGTCATAAATATGAAATGGTCATAAATATGAAACAGCGGCCAAGTTTTGATCATGTCCATTTTGAAGCTCCACAGAAAACATCTAGGGGAGAAGGCAGGTTGTCCTCAACTTACAACGGTTCATTTACTGACCGTTCAAAGTTGCAACGGCCCGGAAAAAAGTGATTTATGCCCCCTTTTCACGCTTACAACCTTCGCAGCAGCCCCACGATCACATGATCAAAACTTGGCCGCTGTTTCATAGAAACTGACATTTTAGAAACCGACCCCTGAGATACCCCACAAGGGAGCAACCTAGAGGTCAACCTCTGACCCCCCCCCACTAACACCGACTGTGACCGACGGGAGAGGTAGGAGGAGAACCACTGGAGAACAGTGCTTTCCACTCCCAACCCCTCCAGCCGGCGCAGAAGGATACCATGGTCAATGGTATCGAAAGCCGCTGAGAGGTCAAAAATTTGAATTTGAGAAAAGAAAAAAAGGGAAAAAATTCTAAATAATCTCTATTTTCAATCAATTAAAATCATTAACATCATTAATCTCCCAACAATTCTAAATTCAATTCCATTGATGCATTACTCCAAATAAGTATTACCTACTACATATCTAACTTTATTAAAACAGATCAGCAATTCCTAGATTCATATATCTAAATAGAACAAATAATTAAAGTTAAAAAAGAGCAAACAAAACAATATTCCAAGCGTAATCAACCCTTTCCCAACTCCAATTTCTTTAATCTGAGCAGAACCTTGAACCAAATGTTTTTCTTTTTTATTTTTTTGTATCCCCATTTAATTCCCTTTTCAATTTTATTCTTTCTATTCTTCCTTCTGGGAAAGAAGGACTTTGTTGGAAAAATAAAAGGGTTATTGGATCAAACTTTGGACACTTGACAACATAGTTATGATAGTGGCAATGTCCCAGGGTTATGTGAACATCTTTTGGGATCTTCTGACAAACAACTGCAGAGATTCACTTAACGACTGTGGCAAGAAAGGTGGTGAAGTGAGGCAGAATTCACTTAATAACCATCTTACTCAGGAGATAGAAACGTTGGCCTCCATTGGGGTCAGAACAGAAGTCGAAGATTATCTGTCTGACCATTGCACTCTTTTATAAGCAGATCAGGAATCCATTTTGAAGCTCCACAGAAAACATCTAGGGGAGAAGGCAGGTTGTCCTCAACTTACAACGGTTCATTTACTGACCGTTCAAAGTTGCAATGGCCCGGAAAAAAGTGATTTATGCCCCCTTTTCACGTTTACAACCTTTGCAGCAGCCCCAAGGGGACACAATCTGAAGTTAGTTGGGGGAAAGATCAAAAGCAACGTGAGAAAATATTATTTCACTGAAAGAGTAGTAGATCCTTGGAACAAACTTCACGCAGACGTGGTTGGTAAATCCACAGTAACTGAATTTAAACATGCCTGGGATAAACATATATCCATTGTAAGATAAAATACAGGAAATAGTATAAGGGCAGACTAGATGGACCATGAGGTCTTTTTCTGCCGTCAGTCTTCTATGTTTCTATGTTTCTATGGTAAAAAGTAGTAAATCAAATGTAGAGTTGTGATAATAAATTTTAGTATTACTATAACATTGTAGATAATTTGGTATTTCAAAGTTGATGAAGATTTATGTTGCAAGGGTCTATATTTAGATTCCGGTTATTTGTAATTGGTATTTGGTCATATTCTATTGTTATTGTTTTCAATTACAGCTTGGGAAGGCGAAGATTTCTTATTTTTTGAAAAAAATTGTTATTTTTTTTAAATTAACCATTGATGCCATTTATCCCATAATTTGTAGAAATCTGATTCTTTTTTATTTTGAATTTCCATTGTAATTTTGGACATCTCAGCACATTCCTTAATTTTTATAATGATATTTAATATAGTTGGGATTTTTTCTTGTTTCCACAACTGGGCGTATGTAATTCTGGCTGCGGTTAGTATTTGTATAATAAGATATCTATCTTCTTGTGGGATTTTTTGTCTAAAAATACCTAAGAGGAATAGTTCTGGTTTGGGTATTATATTATTTGATATGACTTGGTCCAAAAGGTTTTTAATTTCTTGCCAAAATTTTTTTGCCATGTAAGCAGGTCCACCATAGATGGTAGTAAGTTCCAGGGTTGGTTTTACACTTCCAACAGATAGGGGAAATATTAGGGTACATTTTAGACAGTCTGGCGGGAGATAAGTGCCATCTGTAAAACATTTTAATTTAAATTAGTTTTCTTTGTATGATGTTGCTAATATCATTTTATAATTTATTGTCCAAATTTTCTCCCATTCGGTTAAATTAATTGTGTAGCCGAAATTCTGAGCCCAAGTGAGCATGGATCCTTTAACTTGTTCCTCCACATTATCCTGCATTAATAAGTAATTATAAAATTAGAGTTTTTTCTGCCTTTTGTAAACTAGTATTTAGTTTATGTAATTTCCCTTGTTTTTGTTTTCTAGTTTTAACGGAGTAAGATATATAAATTCCTCGGGTATAAGCTTTTGCAGTATACCAGATGTACTACCACTGCAGTTATTTTTTTAAAAAGTAGGTAGATCACGTTGTATAGTATTCTTAAATTGTTCTTCATTAATAGTTGTCTGGTTCATAGACCATCTTTGTAATTTTTTTGTTATTTGAATCTCTAAGTATTAATAATAAAGGGTTATGATCTGCCCAAAAACTGGATGGTATTTGGATATCTATTATTTCATTTATGGTTTCTGAATTGGACCAAGCCATATCTATACGTGACCAAGATTTATGGGGGAGTGGGGGGAGAAAGTATACTGTTTACAATCAGGATAGTAAAATCTCCATATATCTTTTAAAGCGAATTCATGTGCTGGTTGATCAAAGGTGGTTGGAAGTAGTTTTCTTGAATTGTGTTTAGAAGTGCCTTTATAATCTTTTGTTTTGTTTGTGATAGCATTAAAATCGCCCATTATAATAGTTCTAATATTTTTTCATGTAAATTTGCAAAAAATGTAGATTGTTTTATGGAGGGGACATATATTCCTATTATTGTCTTTTTTTCTATCCTATAGTTACTTGGACAATTAATGCTTGGCCATTTTGGTCAGCATAAATAAGTTTAGGAAAGAGTTTAGATTTGACATATGTAGCTATTCCTCTATTTTTAACTGGTGCTGATGAAATGAAGAGTTCTCCAAGATTGGGAGAATGTAATATAGTAACATTGTCTTTCGAAATAAGAGTCTCTTGCAAGTATATTATGTCATAATTATGGTTGGCTAATTTATGAAAGGTTTTCTTCCTTTTATTATTTGACTTTAGGCCATTGGTATTGGTCAAGAATATTTTAATCCCATTTTGTCGAGAGTTAAGGTGTAGGTTCTCTTTTGCAGAAGAGACAGAGTAACGACACGGACACAAGAGCTGGATTTAAACTTGGGTCATTTTATTATAATAAATTTGCATAATTTATTTAATTAAATTAGCATAAATTAGCATAAATTAGCATAAATCAACATGCTTAACTATGACCCAAAACAGTGGACCTGCAGGGTCAAACAAATACTTCCGGGGCGGAAATGACGTAGCAATCAACATTCCTGGGCAACTATGGGCGTAGCTCGATGCTAGTCCAGGTGAGGGACCTCTCCCTCACCTGAGACCCTGCCATGCACTCGCATGAGGGGGGTCCCGCCGGCTCACCCCTACCCTGGGACTTCAATGGCGGGACCCAAAGACAGGTTCCCCCCAACTGCTCAGGTAGCACCCCACCATGAGCTTGGAGAGAACCTGTCAATCATCCCCAAAGATGCCCAAGGGAGAACGCGCAGTTGCTAACCACCACCCAGATTTCCGCCCCTAACCTGCCTACCCAAATGACCAAAGGTAAGCCAATCAACCTATCAAATGCAAGCACCCCCTAACCGCACATCCATCTCCCCAGTGTGGAATGGGCAAAAAAACAGCCATGCCTAATGGGCGAAGCCGCAAAAAATTCCCATTCGGCCCCCCTAGGGGCGACCCACTATTAGCACACTGCAAAATAGGGAGGGCGGGTGGGTGTCTGCTTCTTGACTGAGATCCGGGCGAAAAGGCTCAGGCCAGGGCCTGTAGGCCCTTAAATAGGGCCAGCAAGCCCCGCCCGGACTCAGCATCATGCCAGGCCACGTGGGCCTGGCTTTTCGGCCGAAATCTCGTCTCGCGAGATTTCGGCCGAAAAACAAAATGGCGACCGCCATCGAAGGGTCCGGTGTCTGCCCGGCCCTTCTGCAAAAGCGCCGGGGCCAGTAAGTCGACCGGCGCTATTCTTCTCCTTTCTCGCCTCGGTTTTTGTTCTTGTAATTGGGCCATGTTTTCCATAGTCATTGTTAGATTGTTTAAGTTCGGGTTCTTTGTCTAAGAGATTGTCGTCTGAGCTAAGTTCTTTGGTACTGATCTGATCTTTACTGTCATCTTCTTTTGTGCATCTATCTTCGACCGGTTTAAGTACTTGATCGTAAAAGTCTTTTGCATCATCTAGTGTAGTGATTTTGTATTTTTTATCAATCAAGGTTACCAATATGCCCTCAGGAGTCAGCCATGTAAAAGAGATTCTGTTCTTGTTTAGTTTATTAGCTAATGTTTGGTACGGTTGTAGGTTGCTACATTTTCCTTCAACATATTGTATACCTTGTCTCTGATTGTTCTTGTAATAAATTGAATATGGACTTCTCTTGGGAGTCTATGATATTTTGCTTAGCTTGTAGAGATTCAGTATATTTTGTCAGTTTGTTGGATTATTTCTTGAGGTGATTTGCCAGTTATGTTTGCAAGTATTTCCGCCATTGTTTGTGATAAATCTTGTTCTTCAGGTTCTATTACATTCTGAAATCGCAGGAAGAACACTGATTTTTCTAGTTCCAGATTACTTCTTCCAAATTTTTGTTGATATATTCAGTCCTCCCTTCCATGAATTGTAAGCGTGTTTCCATCCTTTCATTTATCTCTTCAACCCATTTTATTTTTTGATCGTGGTATGTGAGAATTCCATGGATGTGCTCCATTCGTTCGTCTAATTTTTCCATCTGTTCATCCAAGTGGCCTATGTGATCTTCTATTTTTTTATGTCTTCTTTCATCACTCCCATGTTTTCCATCAAGGCTTCATAATTCCAGTCAATCGACTCCTGCATTCTGGTCATCACATAGAATAAAGACGTTAATGTAATAGTCGATGATGGTTGAGATGATTGTGACGCTGATGTTTTTTCTGTAGAGGTCATTTCTGTTCTATTTTGCGTGGACGGTTTATGGTTGCGGAGCAGTCTTCTTCCAGGTCTTTGTTATTGGTTTGGTTTGAAGAAGACATTTTAAATATGTTCCAACTGGAATCTAATTTACTCATACATCTTTAAGTAAAGGATTTAGGATTGTATGGTTATATGATTGAGTTGGTAATAGGTTTGAGTGGTAGGAAAAGAATTTAAGAATTGATAGACTAGAAAAAAGGGATTAGGGTGCAATAGATATAAAATGAGATTGATTAGAAATGTATGTAGGTATCAACTGAAGTATCAGAATATCAGAAAATACGTCGAGGTATATCTATCAATTCAAAAGTTTAAGTCAATCAGTTTAATATTATACCTACGTTGTAATAAATAGATTTATATAAATATACAATTAATAAAGGAAAACAAATTGACTCTCAAGATTAATCTATCCAGTTGTTATTATCAATCTATCTGAATATCAAAATATCAGTAATTCATTCAATTTATTATATTGCCCATTATAATATGTAGATCGATTAATCAGTAAATCAATTAAATTTTATATTTTGGTTAGGGAATATAGGTATAAATAGATATACAATTAGTAGGTATACAGTTAATTAATCTTGCCAATGCTTAATCAACCATTCATATAATTACTATTTACTATTTATCTATATAAAGTTTATATTTGTGAAATTTAATAAAATTGATTTCCTAAAACAAGTTTATCAAATTGTAAGTAAGGGGTGAGAAAGAAAATAGGGAAAAGGAAGAATAGAAGTGAAGAAAAAATAGTGAAGTACGGAACTTGTTAGTATCGTGTGGAGGAATAAGCGAAAGAGAAGGAAACAAATGAAAAAGCAATTCAAAGTTCTAATGCAAAATATAGATACTAGAAGTATAACGATTGCAACTGATGAATTTCAAATTCGAAATTCAATTCAAAAATATGACTATATCAACAGTTAAATTATAAAATATATAGGATGTTATAATAATTATCGTTTAGCATAAATATAGTAAGTATCTAATCATAAGAAGAATAGGGAAAGGTTCATTAAATTCCCCCTTGTATACTTATAGAGTTCAAATAGTGTCCGCCTGTTCTTATATTTTTTGAAGTATTTTTGAAGTAGCAATTTGCAAAATCAAATATAGGAAAAGTTGGGTTCAGTCAATTGTGTTCAGTTTATATTCGGTCCTTATGTTATTGTTATTGGCTACATCATGTCCGGCAGAGTTCAGTTAATAAGTTCTGATTGTCCGAGGAGTTGATGAAAGAATTAAATCCACAAAAGGAGTAAATTGACAAAAAGGGGTAAATCCACAAGCGAAAATGAGGAAAAAAAGAAAGGATCCACAAAGTCCACAAAAAAAAAAAAGGTGAGGGATGAAGGTTTGAGATTAAGGAGAAAGAGAAAACGGTAAGGGAGATTCCGGTTTTATAAATTCAAAGAACTCCGACTCAATCCAGTCCAAGTTATAATCAAAACGACATCAGCAAACTTAAACAGCCACTTTTCTCTTGCCTTCAACCTGTTCCAAATACTTTTTCACCCTTTGTAGTTAATATCCGGTGTTGTTTTCCTTCTTTTTTGATGCTGCGATTTCTAAAGCCAGAATCCAGCGAAGATTTATTTAAACACTTGTAATAAAGTACTTTTGCCTATCCAGCTAGTTACTGCTTAGTCACTGCCACCATTTTGCCAGGAAAAAGAAATAGCAGTCACTGCCTTTTAAACGAGCTGGCACAAGCCAAAGGCGATCACTCAGTCTGTACTACAGAAGGGGGCATGTTCTATTACAGTCCAAAATACCAATGTAACTCACAATCTTTCATACTCTCAGTCCCAGTGTTTTAGTTTAGTTGTTGTTGCGGCTTCCAAGAAAAGAACATCACGCTTCCAGATCTGTCAAAAGACCGATCTCTTTGAACATCGACCAAGGGGATTTCCCCGCGGTGTGGGGGGCCCGACAGCCATTCCCAGGTGCGCTGAAGACTCCTCTTTTAAATCGCAAGCTCTACAAGTCCGCTATCGCCCATAAAAGCAGCCGAAAACACTCAAAAGTTCGAAGCAATCTCGGAGGAACCAAGAATCGTTGACACCAGGAAAACGTCACAACCGGAAGTCCGCTAAAGAGAAATTCAAATCATCCTAAAAACTACTGAAATACTAGAACGACACATTAATGCTAGGGTAGGGAACCTCCTTAGAAGATTTTGTACACCTGGATGTTGTTCCTGAGCACTATCTTACAAATGATTTCTGTGGCTAAAACCCTAAAAGAAATGCCACAAGTTTACATGTTGTTTCCTTGATTTATCTTTTTTTTTAATTTGGGAAAAGTAATTTCCCTACTCTTTTAGAATGTTCAATCGGATAATTTTACCTCATAACTTGTTATTCTTTTGTTAACGTATTGCTTTGTGTTACTTTTGCCTTTTAAAAAAAATGTCTTTGAAAATTTATAATTTATTTATTTTATCGTTGTCCTTTCCTCTAGTCAGTCATAAAAATTTCCCCATATCTTATAATATTCTGAATCTTCTTTCCCTTCTAATTTTTTCGACATCCTATCCATTTCTGCACAATCTAACACCTTTTTAATTATCATACCTTCTTCCAGTATTTTATCAGATTTTCATTGTTGAGTGTATACTATCCTTTCAGCCGCCAAAATATGAATGACAAAATATCTCACTTCTTTTTTAAAATTTTTTTGTTAAAAATACCCAATAAATATAATTCTGGATTTTTTTCCAGTTCTTCCTTTGTTATTTCTTTCAACCAGTCAGCCACCTTGTTCCAGTAAATTTTAACCTCTAGACAAAACCACCATTGGTGGTAGAATGTACCTTTTTTTTTTTTTTTTTTGCATTTCCAGCATATCGGAGAGACTTTCGGGAACATTTTGGATAGTCTTTCCGGCGACAGGTGCAACCTATAAAACATCTTATACTGGTTTTCCTTGAATGTAATTGATTTTGTCATCTGCCAATTGTAAATCCAAAGCTTTTCCCACTTTTCTAGTTTTATTGTATATTCGAAATTTCTTCCCCAACTTATCATATTTTCCTTTACAATTTACACCTCTGTTTCATATTGAATTAGGTATATGTATATTTTACCAATTAATTTTTCATCGTTCCCTAAGAGTGTCTTTTCTAGATCCCCCTTCCTACTTCAAAGCCATGTTCCCTTTTATCTTTTTGATAGGCATCTTTTATTTGTAGATATGTCCACCAATCTAATAGTTTATCACTTTGTTCCAATTCTTCCTTTGATCTTAAATTTGTTTGTTGATCTAATAATTCTTTATATCTGATTGTATTTTACAATCTAATTAAATTTGGATGGTACTTTAATTTGATTGGCGAGACCCATTCTGGTATCTTTATATAATGCTGTTTCTTTATTTCTTTCCAGGTTTGTATAAGTGAATTTCTTAATATACATTTTTTTAAATATTTATGTATCTTATCCCTTCCATACCAGAGGTAGGCGTGCCAACCTAGTAATAAATCATGATCTTCTATAGCAGGGGTCGGGAACCTATGGCTCGCGAGCCAGATATGGCTCTTTTGATGGCCGTATCTGGCTCGCAGACACGGTGCCCGCCAAAAACTCCCCAACTCCGATTGAGACAAACTCTGCCTCTGCGGCCCGCACCTTCTTCCCACCCCCATGAGGAAAGAAGGCAGGGAGGCCGGCAGGGAGGCAGGGAGCCCCGATGGCAGCCGCGGAAGGAGGAATGACCATGGGGTTGGCTCAGCCCTCTGGAAGCCAAGCCGCGCTGCTGGGGAAGCGGAATTGGGGAAGCCAGGAGAGGGCTGAGCCCGGCCGGCTTCTCCGCCAGCCTTGTGTCCCCCCGAGGATTGCAAGGGCAAGAGAGCCGCGCCTTTCGGCTTCCGGAAGTGCTGGGCCGGGGGTTCGGGGGGGCCATGAACGCCGCCCGGAGCCAATGGCTTCTTTTGGGCTTACTCGAATTCCTGCTCCTGGTAAGCGCGCGCGGGTGGCCGGGTGGGAAGGGCGAGGCACGAGGGGGAGGCAAGTGGAGAAGCGGAGAGAGAGAGAAGTGGACCAAAAGAAAGAAAAGGGAAAGAGAGGGAGGGAAAGAGAAATGGAGAGGAAGGAAGGAGGGAGGGAGGGGAGGGAGGGAGAGAAGGAAGGAAGGAAGAGAAAGGAGGGTAGAAAGAGAGGGAGAGAGAGAGGAGAGAGAAAGGAAGAGGAGAGATAGAAAGGAAGAGAGAGAAAGAAAGAGGGATAGAAAGAGAGAGAGAGAGAGAGAGTGAGAGATGCTCAGTGAGCCTTTCTTTGAAGTTGCCTTTCTTTCTTTCTTTCTTTCTTTCTTTCTTTCTTTCTTTCTTTCTCTCTTTCTCTTTCTCTCTGGCTCTTTCATTCTTTTTTCTTTCTCTTGCTTTCTTTCTTTCTCTTGCTTTCTCTCCTTCCTTCCCTCCTTCCATTTCTTTCATCCCCACTCTCTATTTTTATTTCTCTTTCATTCTTTCTTTCTCTCTTTCTTTCTTTCTTTCTTGCTCTTTTTCTTTCTCTCTTTTACCTTCCCTTCCTCTATTTCTTCTTTTCTTTCTCCTTCCCACCTTCTTCCCTCCCTCCCTTCAGCCCTTCCTCTCTTACTCTCCCCTTTCATAAGTTTCCTTGCTTCCTTCCTCTGTTCCTGTCCCTTCCCCCTTTCTTTCTTTCTTTCCTTCCTTCCCTCCCTCCATTTCTTGCTTTCCTTCTCCTTCCTCCCTTGTTTCCTCCCTCATTCCCTTCTTTCACTCCTTCTTCTCTTACTCTCCCCTTTCACACCTTTCCTTGCTTCCTTTGCACCCTTCCTCTGTTCCTGTCCCTTCCCTCTTTCCTTCCTTCCTTCCCACCCTCCGTCCATTCATTCACCCATTCCTCTCTTGATCGCCCCTTTTACCATTCCTTCCTTCCTTCCTTCCGATGTGGGCCCGGGCCGGCAGAGTAGTTTGCTTTTGCACCCCGTCTCGAGCTCCCTTGGTGCCAACCCGGCCCTCCCCACTTCAGAGAGAAGGGGGAGAAAGAGAGAGAGAGAAAGAGAAAGAGAGAGATAAAAAGAGAAAGATAGAGGGAGGGAGAGAAAGAGATAGAAAGAGACAAAGAGAGGGGGAGAGAAAGAGAGAGAGAGAGAGAGAGAGAAAGGGAGATAAAAGAGAAAAAAGAGAGAGAGATAAAAAGAGGAAGAGAAAGAGAGAGGGGGAGGGAGAGAAAGAGAAAGAAAGAGAGAAGGGGAGAGAGGGAGAGAAAGAGGTAGAGAAAGTGAAAGAGAGAGGGAGGGAGAGAAAGAGATAGAAAGAGAAAGAGAGAGGTTGGGAGAGAGAAAAAAGAGAGAAAGAGATATAAAGAGAAAGAGAGAGAAAGGGAGAGAAAAAGAGAAAAAGAGAGAGAAAGGGAGAGAAAAAGAGAAAAAGAAAGAAAAGTAGAGAGAGAAAGAGAGACAAAAAGAGAAAGAGAGGGAGAGAAAGAGAGAGAGAGAGATAGAAAAGCAGGTGGGGGGGCACACCTATTTTGCCAGCCCTCGGATGGGCCATAGGGATCCAGTGTATGTGGAGGGAGAGGTCCCCAGCTTTTGTTCTGCAGAGGGGAAGCCAAAGCCAGTCATGCGCAGGAAAAAGAAGCCAGACTGCTGGACTGATGTCATGCATCGCAAGCTCACAATGTAAGTTATTTATTTAATTTTTTTACTGCTAATTACCATTGTTTCAGTCCAGTTGTGGCTTTATACAGCAGGGAGGAGCATTCCTTGCTGTACTAAGTGAACATTGGAGCGATTGATCTGTCAATGGCCCTTTAAACATATTGTACGGCTCTCGCGGAATTATATTTGAAAATATGTGGCGTTTACGGCTCTCTTAGCCAAAAAGGTTCCTGACCCCTGTTCTATAGTTAAGATTCGCTTATTTTCTAACATAATCCATTTTCTAATCAAAGTTAATGATGCATAATAGTATAATTTAAAATTTGGCAGTCCCAAACCTCCTCTTCACGTCTTGTAATGCCTTTAATTTGATTCTCGATTTTTGCCTAACCAAATATAATTTAGTACTATTTTAGTGAGTTCTTTGAAATTTTTTTTACCTGGATTTATTGGAATTGTTTGGAACAGGAAGAGAAGCTTAGGCAAGACACTCATTTTAATTAAATTGATTCTTCCTAATAGTGAAAGTTGTAAGTTTTTCCAATTTTTAAAATCAGTTTTAATTTGGCACATTAAATTCATATCATTATCCTCTTTTAATGTTGCCATTTTGGCTTTAATCCAAATTCTCAAATATTTAACTTTTTTGGCTATTTTCATATCAGTAATTTGTTCTAAATGTTTTATCTGGGCTTTGGTACAATTTTTAGTTATGATTTTTGTTTTATGTTTATTAATTTTTAGTCCCGCCACTTCACCAAATTCTTCAATTTGTTTAATCAATTTTGGAACAGTTATCAAAGGTTCCTCAATTATGAATACCAAATCATCTGCGAAAGCTTGGACTTTGTAAATTTCTTTCCTTATTTTTAAACCTTTTATCTCTTAATCCTCTCTTACTTTCACCAATAGTGTTTCCAAAGTTAGTATAAATAAAAGTGGGGAGAGAGGGCATCCCTGCCTAACTCCTTTTTCAATTGTGAACTTTTCTGTCTGTTCTCAATTGATTATAATTCTAGCATTTTGTTTAGAATATGTTGCATTTAGTAAATTTAGTAAAGTTATGGCCAAATTTCATCATTTCTAATTGTGTTTTCATAAACTTCCAATTGACATTGCCAAAAGCCTTTTGAACATCAAGGAAAACCAGTGCCATCTGTTTCTCTGGGTGTTCTTCATAATGTCGCTCCAAGTCCTTGGAGAGGGGTGGCATACAAATCTAATGAAAAATAAATAAATAAATAAATAAATAAATAAATATTCTAGGATATTAATTATTGTCCTCAAATTGTCTCTAATTTGCTTTTTAGGGAGAAAACCATTTTGGTCTCAATGTATTAGTTGATTCAGAATTTTTTTGATCCTTGTTGCATAAATTGTAATAAATATTTTGTAATCTGTATTCAGTAAAGATATGGGTCTACAGTTATGATTTTTTTTTTCTGTCTCTGTTTTGGTATTAGGGATATTAGTGCTTCTGACCATGTCTGGGGTAGTTTCACTTCTTGGGCTATTTGATTATATATTTCTAACATATTATCTTCTTTTTATTTCTTGTTTGTATAATTCAGCTAGTAAGCCGTCTGTGCCAGATGCTTTGTTATTTTTTTGTTGTTTTATCGTTGCCTGTGATTCGGTTAAGGTTATTGGTCTGTTTAATTCGTGTTGTTGCTCCTCTGTTAATATTTTCATATTTAATGATTCGATATACTTTTCTATTTCTTCCTTTTTTCTTCATGTGCATATAATCTTTTATAAAATTGTACTACTATTCTTTTCTTTTCTTCTTTCTCATATTTAATAACACCTTATTCATCTGCCAATCTATCTATAATTTTTCTTTCCTTTTGTTTTCTCAATTTGTGGGCTAACCATCTACCTGGTTTATTAGCTGGTTCAAAATATAATTGTTTTGGCTGGCCTAATTTTGTTTTCGAGTTCTTCCTGTTGTAAAAGATTAATAGAATGTCTAATTTGGTCTCTTTATTCTTTTTTTTTTTTTTTAACTTTTTGGATTTATTTGTAATTCTACTTCTATTTGTTTTCATTCTTGTTCCAATTTTTCATATTTCATTTTTTTAAAATTTGTGCTTCCTTGCCATATATGATATTGTTAAACCCCAGATATAAGCTTGGGTCGTATCCCAAAGTGTTTGCGGTGTGATATCTTCGGTTTTATTTATTTCAAAAAATACTTGTAATTCTTTCTCTAGCGTCTGGATATATTGCTCATTTTAATATTTTTCTGTCCATGATCCATTTTATTTGTTTTCTCACATTTTCCTTTCTCCATATTAATGTTACGATCTGCCCAAGTATTTGGTTCTATTTCTATTTTTGCAATTTCATTGTTTACCTGTGGTGATGTCCATACCATATCTATACGAGACCAACTCTGGTGTGGGTTCGAGTAATATGTGTATTCTTCAGATTTATCATGCTTTTCTCTCCAAGAGTCTTTCAAGCCAAATTCTATAATCATTTCCCAGAAAGTCTTCAATTTTAAAATTATAAAGCAATTAAAAACACGAAAACAATTTAAAACATCCATAAAATAAATACATAGAAATAGCTGTAATGCTTAATGATTAATCAACTAATAATGAAATCAAGTTACCAGCCTTGTAATATATTCCAAGCCCTAGGCCTGGATTTTAAAGTTTTGAGAAAAGCCAACAGGCTTACGGCCATTCTAATATCTGAGGGAGAAAAACATCAATCTTCTACTTCCAGACAGTATACAGTGTTTGGCAGGTGAGATCTGCAATATGTCTTACTAGTTGGATCAGACTGGATAGATAGAAATTCTAGGAAAAAGATGATCCTCAGGTAAAATGTTACAAGTCATATATAGATTTAAAGGTGGCAAACTGAAGTTATGACGGTACTGAAAAAAATGACTTATGACCAGTCCTCACACTTATGGCTACAGTATTGCAACGTCCTTAGTCATATGATCAAAATTTGAGTACTTGGCATTAAGCACATATACTTACAATGGTTGCAATGTTTTATGTTTACAATTTGTGACCTTCCCAGAGAACTGTTGAAAAGCAAAGTCAACAGAGGAACCAAATTCATTTAATGATTCCAATGATCATTGGATCATCATTCCAATGATGGCAAATAATATAGTAAAATAGAGTGTGTCCACTTAACAACTGCAACATTTAGTAATGGAAGTTCCAGTTCCAGTTCCAATTGTGGTTGTAAACCCAAAACTACTACAACCTGAATGGTGACCTATTGATGATTAGGTCTGTTTGTCCCTCTTCTCAGATGATCAGGACACCTGGTACAAATACAATGACACCTTATGCATTTTGTGAGGTTTTCTAGTGAGAATGTTGAATCCAAAACTGCAGCTAGATGAGGAATATGACCATTAATGAGCTCTCAACTATGATTGTCACCTCTTTTATGGCAGCATGAATTCCGCAGCCCAGAATTCCACAGCAACTCTTCCCCTCAGAACAACTTGTGACTCCCTTCAATCCTTTCGTTCTTGCCTTTTCCCTATATCAGAGTTGTTGCATAAAAATCAAAACAAGCAGCATATACAGATGACTGATTCAGCTGGATTAACTTCTTTATAAAAATGGTAATATATATACAATACCACAAGTAGATTATTTCTTCACACAAACACAAGCATAGCAGACAAGCACAGAGTGAGCTGACCATACCGAGAGGACAAGAGCAGAGAGTGGACAGAGAATACAGAGTGAACTGAACCACACCCAATCTTAAGCTTAAATTTTCAGTTTTGATTCTCTGCACAGACTCAGAAGTAACTATTTCCCTTTGGCTGACTTAGTTGCTATGCCTATTGATTGGCAAACTTTGTTAACATGGGTCTCCCAGTTCATGAATATCTTAAAACCCTATCCTGTTGCCTCTTCTTTTTCTCCTCTGTGTTGGTTGGACATTTAGATCTCTCTCCTGTCCTTTCATTTCAATTTCCTCCCTTCAAGACTACCTCTGTTTCCAAGTCTGCTCAGTCCTGCCCAGTTCAGAGTTCGAGATAGCTTTTAGTCACCAGTCAAACATGGAGCTAACTGATTTATGAAAGAACAGTTGTTTACAGTTAATCACAGAAATTTTTATCCAAATGTAAGGGCCTGAATAGCTCAGAGACAAGAGAAACACCAGCAGTAACTTTAAGTCTTTGCATAATTTGCAAAATGAAGTCTGCTGACAAAGCACTTACATCATTAATACACATGTATCCCTTGAAGTATCATAAGATTCTTGTTTAAGTCAATCATTTACCTCTTTTTCTCCATGACACATTCCATTCTGTTTGGCAGCTTAACAAGATGGCTGCCTGTTGTAGAGGAAAGCTAAGCAGAAATTTAGCTGATTATAATACATATGAGCAGTATAAACTCAGTACTAGGCAGAATGGTCTGATGCAGAGAGAAGAGATTGTGGTTGACAGGCTTTCGGGGCAGCATGGTAGACTGAGCACAATTGCTCTTTGCAAAGGCAATAAACATGCTAGATATAGGAAAGGACAAGGATTACTCATGTTTGACTCCAAATACATTCTCTCTGCAAAGGGTCTGCAAAACAAGTGGGTTTGAGAGATCTGGAAGCTGGTGGAATATTAATCTTGGCCTAAACCACTTCTGGTGCCTTTCAAAGAGATACTCAGTACACCTACATTTTCTCTTAGTTCCAATCGAATATCTTTATTACTGTCTTTGACCAGCCTTTGTGATACAAAGGGTTTAGTACAAAAGAAAAATAACTTAACATCACAACTTGTTACTTTGAAAGTGAAAAAATTAGGTCAATAAAAGAATACATCTACTTAAAAAGTTTTTACACAATACAATTATATGTGTATTATTTTTAAGAGATGCTAGGTCATCTTGGTGAAGATGACCTAGCATCTCTTAAAAATAATACACATATAGTTCATCTGTGTGGCTGTCATATTTGGGAAAGACTAGAGCAATTACAGTACATATTTGCACATAACAGAAAGGACATGAGCAAGAATTTCTACTTCCCTGGATCCAAAAGGACAACATCTCTGCAAATAAGTAGCCCCATGAATCTTCCAACCAGCAGAGCAGATGGGAGAGTATCAAAAGGCATATCTTTCTTTGCTTAGAAGGACAAATCAATAGTAAAAAGAGCGAATTAGGAACTGGGGTTCTTGGTGCTCTCTGAGTCTGGTGGTTTTCTTGCAGACATTTCATTACCGAACTAGATAACATCATCAGTCCTAGAAGGGAATAGGGTTTTGTCTTATTTTATATACTATTGGTAAAAAATGTTTTATCTTTTCTCCATAAAACCTTTTCAATACAATTTTAAATAGTTTCATAATACATTAAGAACAGTATCAAGTTAGTAAGTCGAAGTCCAAAGTCCAAAAGATTTATTAGTTCCCATGCGATACCACATGCCCACGCTTTTTCGGCACCCGAGGGAAAAAAGCTTTACCATCACTGCCCTAGTGCCTACTCCTCCTTATGTATTCCCCAAAACCCTTACAAGAAAAAAAAGAAGACTTTATCAACTAAGAATATAAAAAGTTATAATTCCACAAAGATGAGGGAAAGGAAAAGAAAAAGGAAAAAAAGGAAAAACATGACAGAAAAGGGAAAGAATTAAAAAAAGAACCAAACTCTATTATAACAATGTGAACATTAATCAATCCAATGTTTTAAATGTACTTATCATAATATTATAATCATATTTCATTCCAAATAGTAATCAATTATTATTCAAATATTTATCACTTCATTGTCATTATACTTCCCAATCTTTCATAATTTCAATAATCCAGTGATCTAGATCAGTGTTTTTCAACCAGTGTGCCGTGGCACACTAGTGTGCCGCGAGACATGGTCAGGTGTGCCGCGAAGCTCAGCAAGAGAGAGAAAGAGAGAGAGAGAAAGAAAGAGAGAGAAAGAAAGAAAGCAAGAGAGAGAGAGAAAGAGAAAGAAAGCAAGAGAGAGAAACAGAGAAAGAAAGCAAGAGAGTGAGAGAAAGAGAGGGAGGGAAGGAGGGAGAGAGAAAGAGAACAAAAAAGAGAGGAAGGAAGGAAGAGAGAAAGAAAGAGGGATGGAGAGAGAGAGGAAGGAAGGAAGAGAGAGAAAGAGGGAGAGAAATAGAGCAAAAGGGAGGAAGAGAGAGAGATAATTTTTTTGTCCAAACTTTTTTAGCCCCCCCATTCCCCCCCGCTCAATGTGCCCCATGATTTTGTATATGTAAAAAATGTGCCGCAGCTCAAAAAAGGTTGAAAATCACTGATCTAGATAATCTATTTCTATATAATTCTACGCTATATAAATTTTCATAAATTGAAATATAGCTTAAAACAACAACCATATAGATCTAACTACATCATTTCATAATTAGTACATATTTAATAATCTATCATCCAGCGGTGGGCTACGAGCTGGAACCTAAATTGCGCTCGCCGCCGCGGCTCATAAGTTCTTGTGGGACCAGCACGATTTTGCTGCTGCATCTGTGGAGGTAGCAAAATTGTGCCATGTTTCAGCGAGGTTTTAGCTGCTGCTCCGTGCGCAATTTTGCAACCTCCACAGGTGCAACAGCAAAATCGCGCTGGTTCTGCAAGAACTTATGAGCCACGGCAGGGAGCACAATTTAGCATTCTGGCTCATAGCCTATCGCTGCTATCATCCCTTCTCAAGATATCATCCTTGCCAGCCCCCAGGGCTTTTATTTCTGATAATTTTAAACTCCCATGTTTTCTCCTTTCCTTTCATTCTTACTCTGCCATTTCCAGGGTGTCAGGTCATATCTATTCTTCATTTTATTAGTGCTTAATGTAGTGCTTCAATCATCGAGAATATGACCCTCAAGCCCATTAACCCCTTCTTCAATCAAACCATTTTTAAAATTCATTTGTAAAAGCCATTATTTCATCAGTGTTATGTCCTTTAATCTGTTCCTTTTGAGAATGCTCCTCCAATGAGTCTTTTCTATTTCCATTTCTCTGATGCTCATCCTGTTCCAGCTGTTGCAGGCTCTTGTCTTCTTCAATTTCATTACGATCCTGATTAAAACTTTCAATAGGAAAAACGGTATTTTCTTCCTTCCATTCTTGGATTTCTTTAAGTATATCTTCAAACAAATCTCTTAGGTCCTCTACATTTTGCAAAGTTAGTATATCAAAAAGCCTTATCCAGATGTTCAATTAACCTTTGTATTGTCCAGAAGCTAAAATTGTCCAAAACAAATTATGTCCTTCTTTCCTTCTGTCTCTTTCCAAATCCAAATAAAGTTCAAGTCTACTTATTTTTCAATTCCTCTTTATAACTTGTTAAAAAAAAAGCAATCTGCCCAGCTCCATTGCATCAAGGACCAATTCGGTGAATAACAAATCATATTTCCTCCACTTCACCAGCAGATGTCTTCCATATACAGTTTCATAATTAGTTCCAATCCTTCAAATTTGACCCCTGTAACAACTTTACAATTTAAATTGTGTAAATTCCCAAAAAACCATCTTATACTCCCAATTTTCACAAATAAAACAATTTATAAAGTTCTTGGGTTTTAAAAGAAATTTAAACAATTGTTTTAATGACAAATAATGAATGCAAAAATAGTACAGCTGCAGCCATTTCCGCTTCTGCCCAACTTCCAGAACAAAAATTCCAGGCAAATTCGCTCACCCTTTCCAGCAACTTTTAATCTTCTCAACCTCCAGCACAAGAATGTATGTTTCTTCTCCTTCCAATGCTCCCAACGCTTCAAAACCTATCTTTCCAGCACATAGTCGCCATGGCTATGGCGACCGAGGTCGTTTCACCCACTACCGGTCAAGGTCACAAATCTACCTGTCGTGGGGTATGCCACCCCCCAAAATGAGCCCTTTTTCACCTCCCCTCCAGTGAGGTTCCGGGCCAATCCGTCCAGAACCGGCACCCCCAAATAGTGGGGATTCGGCATCAAAGGAGAAGCTGTCTCACTGCGGCACTGACCACGCCCCTCTCCTGAGCCTGGTGGTTTTCCTGCAGATGTTATACTGTATTACCAAACTAGATAACATCATCAGTCCTAGAAGGGAGTAGGATTTTGTCTTATTTTTATATACTATTGTATTATCAATATCAAGGATCCCACAGCTCAACCTAGAATTAGAAATATTCTCTTCCATCAGTATCGGGGACAGTGATAATCAAAATGATACCATCAGTGCCCCTGAATTCTGTTTCCAAGTGTTAGACATTTGCAAGCCTATATAGATAGCCTGAAACACAATTGAATCCCAAATTTCTGTTGCTAAGTGAGACATTTGTTCAATGGGTTTTGCCTCATTTTATGATAATTCTTGTCACAATTGTTAAGTGAATCACTGAAGTTTACTAAATTAGTAACATGATCAAATGAATCTGATTTCCCTATTGACTTTGCTTGTCAGAAGATTGGAAGAGGTTATCCAATGACCCTGGGATACTGCAATCATCTGCCAAGTAACTCCCTCAACTAAAGAAAACTCCGAGGTTTGAACTTCCTCAAAGTTCCATTTTATTAGAGGTGTCATATTGGTACATCTGGGAAAAACTGAATCTGAAAGCTCCGGGTTTTCCCCACCCAAAAGAAAGTCAAAGATCCATGCCCTGCAGCCACAGGTCAATCACATGGTCCAATCAATTCACTATTCCAACTGGAGACAATCCCCAATTAATCCCATCCAGGTACAGGCTGAATGTCCTTGACTTCTAGAGGAAGGAATATTGTTATGGCTAATCCTCCACCATTCCTTGCAACCTCCTCTCCCATTTTCCCAGGCATTAAATGCGGCAGCCCTGAAGCTCCAACGATAAAGATTGTTTCTAGCGTTGGCACAATCATAAATATGAGTAAGTTGCCAATTGTCTGAATTTTAATCATAGACAAAAGAGTTGCTGCAACAGTCGTAAGTGTGAAAAGTGATCATAAGACACACTTTTCAGTGCCATTGTAACTTTTAACAGTCATTAAACAAAGTGTAAATTGAGGACTACTTATACCGCACTCCAGGGTATCACTGCAATTTAATTCTCTAGGGAATGCCTAGACAGGGCCTAAATATTCAGCAGAGAGGCTAAGACTGTAAAGTATAGATACTGTGTGCCTATATTAATTATTTTAGGATATTGCTTTTTCTGCTTTCTTTGGCATTAATAATTTTTCAAAACTATATCAGATTTTTTCCTCATCCTGGACCCTGAGTTATTTCAAGAACAAGATATTTAATTTTTTAGAAAATAACAAAATGGGGACTAAACTATTATTATTAGATGGTCTTGAATAAATATTTCCAGTGCTTAAATTTTTATAAAATATTTATATATCAATTGGATTTATATGCCACCCCTCTCGACGGAATTCTGGGAGTTCAAGTCCGCAAGTCATAGAAGAGCCAACTTTGCCTACCCCGTAGGCAGTTATTGGAATGTACCAACTTCAAAAAATTAAAGGTTAGGTGATTCTGTATTTGCCACTTTTCTTGCTGTTTTAATATTCCCACACCAATTTCAGGGTTTCTTCCACAAAATGCATGATAGTATATCAATGAAGATTCTGAAGAAGCTGCTTGGATGAACAGTGAAACAACTCAAACCCAAAAGAAAATAAGTCCAGTTTCCATGACTCTGTTTTCAGACAATTCTACCTGGATGAATGAGAATCTTCATCGACATATTGCTATGCACTTTAGGGAAGAAACCCTGTGGTTGAGTGAGATTATGAAAAGACAGCAAGAAAAAATAGCAGGTTACCTACATTTCAATTTTTAGCGGTTGGTACATTCCAACGGTTCTTTGCCTACTCAGATTCCTCTAACCCAGTGTTTCCCAACCTTGGCAACTTGAAGATATCTGGACTTCAACTCCCAGAATTCCCCAGCGAGCATTCGCTGGCTGGGGAATTCTGGGAGTTGAAGTCCAAATATCTTCAAGTTGCCAAGGTTGGGAAACACTGCTCTAACCAACTTGCTCAGACTGAAACATCTCAAGCCATAATAATTCCAGTTGCCATGACTCAAATTCCAAGCACTGAAATATTATTTGTGTGACCTTTTCCTAAGAAATAAACTGGTGGGAGGGGGAGTTTCTTATCATTTTTTCCTCCATGAGAAAAAGAAAGGAAAAGGGAAAGATGACAGAAATAATATGAATTTATGGAAACAAAAATACAGAACCATTTAGTAATAAGTAATTCTATTAGTATGTTTGTTGCAGCATGGGAGCAGAAGCAGGGTATATCCATGCAAAGATTATGAGCCCCTTTCCAAAAATATTCTTAACATTAAAAATTCTAAAAAGAGAGAAATTTAACAGTAGCTACAAAAAACTGATATGAACTCAGAATAAGATTAGTGCTCAATAGTAACTTGCAATGCCTTCCCTACAGAATGATTTTGCCCCAGGGGTCCATACAGTCCCCACATATATTCATAGATACTTATTCCATGGGGACACTGTTCATCTTCCAAACTGACTATGGGCAATTCACAAATTGTAACCCATGGTGCTATCTTGCAAATCTCTAAAAACTAGGCCTTGTTAGGGATAGGATGCTGTTGGGACCCTTATTTGATTTGCAGCTTGAGGTTCTTATCTATTTTAAGCTGTTATATGAACAACTGAAGTCAAGTGCAATATTTGAACGACTGGAGTTAAGTGCAGGGACGGAGACGAAAATAGAGAAAGGGAAACAATTAAAATATAATCCATAATGGAAATAATTTAAGGTAGAACTTAATACAGTGGAACCCCGACATAAGAGCTGCTCTACTTAAGAGCAACTCGAGATAAGAGCTGGGAGGGGAGAGATATTTTTGTTCTACTTACAAGCCCAAATTCGAGATACAAGCGCCAAGGAGCTGTCTCCTGAAGCCAAACGCTAACTTCCGCGTTCGGCTTCAGGAGACAGCTGCGAAGCGGCGTGCATGTTTTAAAAGGTTGCAGCCGGCCTGGGGGGCTCGGGGGGGGGGGTGCTTGCAGCTTTCTTTCTTGCTCTTTTTCTTTCTCTCTTTTACCTTCCCTTCCTCTATTTCTTCTTTTCTTTCTCCTTCCCACCTTCTTCCCTCCCTCCCTTCACTCATTCCTCTCTTACTCTCCCCTTTCATAAGTTTCCTTGCTTCCTTCCTCTGTTCCTGTCCCTTCCCCCTTTCTTTCTTTCTTGCTTTCTTTCTTGCTCTTTTTCTTTCTCTCTTTTACCTTCCCTTCCTCTATTTCTTCTTTTCTTTCTCCTTCCCACCTTCTTCCCTCCCTCCCTCCCTTCACTCATTCCTCTCTTACTCTCCCCTTTCATAAGTTTCCTTGCTTCCTTCCTCTGTTCCTGTCCCTTCCCTCTTTCCTTCCTTCCTTCCCACCCTCCGTCCATTCATTCACCCATTCCTCTCTTGATCGCTTAAAGCCGGTCCCTGGTGCAAAAAGGGTTGGGGACCTCTGTCCTACAGGATTGGGTGGCAGAGAAGATGAACATATGTAAATTTAAAAGTTTAAGAAAGTTTACAAGTTAAGTGAAAGAAACTTCATTATTCATTTATATGTACATGTACATTTCTTCATTAAAAACATGTCTTTCTGCATAATTTAGACTAACTTTGTGAGTTTTTTGAGGGCTGGAACCAATTAAAATTATTTACATTAATTCCTGTGGGGAAAAGTCGTTTGAGATAAGAGCTGCTCGACTTAAGAGCCCAGGTCCGGAACGAATTAAACTCGTATCTCGAGGTACCACTGTACTTTTTTCAAGTTATTTTGCTCAGCTTTTAATTTTTTTATTTTTTTCCTTTCCATTTACATGTCAATTTAGAACGCTTACATCCAAATGTCCAACATCCACGTACATGCCCTCGTTCATCTTTATCATTATTTTTATTCAGGAAATTGTATCACAAAAATAGAAATTTCGAGATACAGGAAATATTTACTTTAATAATTTTTAAAAAAATATGAATCAAATCTCATTCATAGGAAAAGGTAAAGATCCCCCTTGCACATATGTACTAATCATTCTTGGCTCTCGCGGGAGATGTTCATCTCTGTTTCAGAGCTGAAGAGCCAGGGCTGTCCAAAGACATCACCTTGATCATGTGGCTGGCATGACTAAATGCCAAAGGTGCACAGAGTGCTGTTACCTTCCCACCGTCCCTATTTGTCTAGTTGCATTTTTTACATTCTTTTGAACTGCTGGGTTGGCAGAAGCTGGGACAACTAGAGGGAACTCGCCCCATTATACAGCAGTAGAGATTCAACCCGCTGAACTACCGACCTTTTGATCAACAAGTTGTATCTTAGCCACTGAATCATTAATTAATTAATTAATTAATTAATTAATTAATTAATTAATTCATGCATAGCTAATGCCAAAAATGCCATGTATGGTGACAGTGATTTATGGAATACTGTATATGTTTACTTTTTCTGAAAATATTTTCACTTTGCTGTCTACTAATATTGCATGAGCCAGGGTGGCGCAGCAGGTAGAGTGCTGTACTGCAGGCCACTGAAGCTGACTGTAGATCTGTAAGTCAGCGGTTCAAATCTCATCACCGGCTCAAGGTTGACTCAGCCTTCCATCCTTCCGAGGTGGGTAAAATGACGACCCGGATTGTGGGGGCAATAGGCTGGCTCTGTGAAGAAGCACTATTGCTAACATGTTATAAGCTGCCCTGAGTCTAAGGAGAAGGGCAGCATAAAAATTGAATGAATGAATGAATGAATGAATGAATGAATAAATAAACAAATAAATAAACAAACTCTTGCTATTTGTGATAATTGATTGAAAGATTGGTGATATTAACAATAATTTCAAAATAGACATATATAACATTAAAAAAACATGGCTTGCATATCTTCAGAATATAATGCTGACAACTATCTGAAAAAAGTAGACATTTTACATAATAGAAATATAAATGGAGGAAAATATACCTGTCCCAGGATAATATTGCAACATTAACTGTTGATAAAAATAGGCCTTCCCCAGAAATATATTTCTTCTAATCTAGGTGCCTGACATCCTGTTCCCCACCTCAAATGGAGAGTTTGTTTTTGTAAGCAGTTAAAACACTGGGGTTGCAACCATAGTTCCCTCTAAGCTGAGCAGGTGAGCAATCGCTCACTTAAAAATCATCATCAACTCAGAGTTTTCCAAACCTGCCCAGAAGCCGAGAGGGAAATTTTATTATTACAGTATTTCTGTGTCGCCCAGTCCCGAAGGGACTGCCGCTCAGACACTATACTTTTCCGCCCACCCCCAAAAAAATTTAGAGAGAACACTGGTTGCAACTAGATCTAGTCCCGCTTTTGGGCCAATCACTCGTCTCATTTCTAGGAAGCAAGAAATGACCAACTGTTTCACCCACACCCAAAATGTCTCAGGAACATGCCCATGCAGTCGCCAGGTTTATGGTAAAATTAATTGGAAGACACATCCAAATAAAATGATTCTGCTTGCATCGTGTTGCAGGTAGGTTGCATCGATCAATTCTTAAATAGACGAGCGTCTTAAAACTTCTGCAGCACTAACCCAATGTCACTCCAAGCTCTTTGCTTCTGGGGCGCGTTGGTGAAAACGACCCCCGAGCTAGTCAGCAGAGGGAGCTCCGAAATTCTGGCTGCCTCGTCTTCTCTGAGCCGAGAGCCGTGGAAGGGAGAGAGAAAGGAAGGAAGGGGTTAAGCAAACTGAGGATGGTGGAGGAGCCTCGCTGCCTCTTTAGGGAGAGCCACCCGCTGTTCGTTTCCCCTTGCAGCCCCCTCAGCCGTCGCGCTGCAACCGAGGCCCGTGCAGCGGTGCCGGCGCTCAGCGCGAAGGTGACAATGCGGCCTCTCCAGCGCGAGCGGCAAGCTCCCGCGTGGGCAAGGGGCATCACGGTGGGCCACGCGCAGGAAGGCAGTTTCTGATGCGTTCTTTTCGCACCTCCGACGTTCTCTTCCCTACCCGCCGCCTCTTCATTTCCAGGCGGCGGCGGCAACGGCAGCCGTTGCCACGGCAGGGGGAAGATGAGTAGGGCGGCGGCGGCCGCACTTCTCCTCTGCCTACTGGGCTGCAACGTCTGGAAGGCGGTGACCAAAACCTTGGTGACACCCGCTGAAGCTCAAGGTCGGTGAGGACGGAAGGCAACTGGGGCAGGGGCCGCGGACACACTTTTGTGTGGGGCGGCGGTGAAGCGCAGCCGCCCCCTTCGGGCAGGGTCTCCGAGAACGGAGAGCATTGTACGGGGATCCGGGAGGGACTGCAGCGGCTGGCTGAAAGGAACAAAACCGATCCGAGCCACCTTTGGTTCTTGCCCGAAAAGGGGGCGGCGCCCGTTATTGCCATCCGCGCCGCCGAGAGAAGCTGGCGAAGCGGCGCCGGCGGAGCGGCTGGCTAAGGAGCAGCCTGGGGGCTTTTGTTACCGGAGTTGGGCTTTGTGCTTGCGAAACCTTTTTCCGCTTTGTTGCTCTAGGGCTCGTTCCCCGCCCCCTGCCCGCACAGGGGCTTCATTTTCACCCTGGGTTGGTTTTCTGTGCCAAAGTGTTGGATTCTCTTCCTCTAGCAGCAGAGCAGCCGCGATGCTACGGCGATGGGCATTGCCTTCATCCTCCCTCCCTACTCAATTGTTTCTCTTTAAACATTCACCTTTCCCTGATGTGTGCAGTGCGGGAGGGCCCTTTTGATTTCAACACGCTGATGCATTACAATTAAGAAAGAAGCAGGCATATTGTGTGTTGTGTTCTGGACAAGGAAAATAAGCTAAATATATATTAGATTTTGTTTCCAAGAGGCCATTTCTGGGGGGAAAATGCTTTTCCATAACCTGGTTGTATCCAGATAGAAACATAGAAGATTGACGGCAGAAAAAGATCTCACGGTCCATCTAGTCTGCCCTTCTACCATTTCTTGTATTTTATCTTAGGATGGATATATATTTATCCCAGGCATGTTTAAATTCAGTTACTGTGGATTTACTGACCACCTCTGCTGGAAGTTTGTTCCAAGCATCTACTACTCTTTCAGTAAAATAATATTTTCTCACATTACTTCTAATCTTTCCCCCAACTAACCTCAGATTGTGCCCCCTTGTTCTTACGCTCACTTTCCTACTGAAAACACTTCCCTCCTGAACCTTATTTAACCCTTTAACATATTTAAATGTTTCGATCATGTTCCCCATTTCCCTTCTGTCCTCCAGACCAGTGTTTCCTAACCTTGGCAACTTGAAGATATTTGGACTTCAACTCCCAGAATTCCCCAGCCAGCAAATGCTCCAGACTATACAGATTGGGAAACACTGCTCCAGACTATACAGATTGAGTTTATTAAGTATTTCCTGATACGTTTTATGCTTCAGACCTTCCACCATTTTTGTAGCCCGTCTTTGGACCCGTTCAATTTTATCAATATCCTTTTGTAGATGAGGTTTCCAGAACCGAACACAGTATTCCAAGTGTGGTCTCACCAGCGCTCTATACAGCGGGATCACAATCTCCCTCTTCCTGCTTGTTATACCTCTAGCTATGTAGCCAAGCATTCTACTTGCTTTCCCTACCACCTAACTGCACTGTTCACCCATTTTGAGACTGTCAGAAATCACTACCCCATAATCCTTCTCATCTGAAGTTTTTGCTAACACAGAATTGCCAATATAATACTCAGATTGATGGTTCCTTTTGCCCAAGTGCATTATTTTACATTTGGAAACATTAAACTGCAGTTTCCATTGCTTTGACCACTTATCTAGTAAAGCTAAATCATTTGCCATATTACAGACGCCTCCAGGAATATCAACCCTATTGCACACTTTAGAGTCATCGGCAAATAGGCAAACCTTCCCTTCCAAACCTTCCCCTATGTCACTCATAAAGATATTAAAAATAATAGGACCCAGAACAGACCCTTGTGGCACACCCCTTATAACAAAGCTCTGCTTAGAATACTTGCCATTAACAACAACCCTCTGATATCTAGGCTTCAGCCAACTGCAAATCCACTGAACTATCCAGGGATTAAGTCCAATCTTCACTAATTTATCTATCAGCTCTTTATGTGGAACCGTATCAAAGGCTTTGCTGAAGTCCAGATAGGCAATATCCACAGCACCACCTTCATCCAACACCTTTGTGACATAGTCAAAGAAATCAATGTGATTAGTCTGACATGATTTGCCCTCAATAAAGCCATGCTGGTTTGGGTCCAATAAGTTATTGGTTTGGGTCCAATAAGTTATCCTCTTTTTGAGTAGAGTCTCCATCATTTTAACTATACTGCCCTTGTGGATAGGCATAACACTGGCCATTATCCAATCATCAGGAACATCTGTTAAAAGGGATTGGTTAAACAAGTCAGTCAGGGAGGCAGCAATCACATATCTGAGTTCTTTAAGAACTCTGGGGTGGATGCCATCAGGACCCATTGCCTTATTTGTCTTTAATCGTTCAAGTTCTTCTAAGAGATCGGCCACTGAGATCACTGGAGCTGAATCCCTACAGCTGAAAGAGGATGTGGATTTTGTTAAAATGGAAGAGGAAATTGGCATTTAGGTTAATTCATTTGATAAAAGCCATTTTTTTCTAAATGCAAACTACTTCATTATTAACAATAAAATATCCCATTTAATAATTGGTCAAGATATTAAAATTACCTGGTGCAATTCAGTCCTTGCACTCAAATCTGGAATGAAAGTCCTGCCCTTGTTTCCACTTTTGATCTGGTTGACATTGTGGTGGTTGAGGCTCCCCTCGCTGGGATTCAAAGCAGTGCCGGCAGAAATGAAGGGAATCCCAACGAGGAGAGCCTCAGCAAAATGGCAGCATTGCAAAACCATGGAAGTTCAGAGGTGGGGTTTCTCCGGGGGGGGGGGAGGCTCAGGGAAATCCCAGCAGTGCAAAAACAGGTGCTTCGCTGACAACGGAAGTCCAGAAGTGGGGTTTTCCAGCAAGGGGAGCCTCAGCGAAATCGCAGCATTGTAAAAACATGGAAGTCCAGAGGTGGGGTTTCCCAGGGAGAGAAGCCTCGGGAATCCCAGCAGCGCAAAAGCGGGTGCTTCTCTGGCAACAGAAGTTCAGAGGTGGGGTTTCCCAGCGAGGGGAGCCTTCGGCTGGCAACGGAAGTCCGGATGCGGGGCATCGCAGCAGTGGCGGCTTGGGTTCGAAAGGTGAAAATAGTTCGGAAGAAGAGGCAAAAATATCTTAAATACTGGGTTCGTATCTCAAAAAGTTTGTATGAAGAGGTGTTCGTAAGACGAGGTATCACTGTAGTTGGTTTTATTGATGGTTCTTTATTGAATACTGCTACGAATTAATAGGAAGAAGATAACTATAGAAATGAAATAATGTTTCTTAATTGCAATTCTTACCTTAATTTTTGGGTAAAGTTGGTAACTGTCCTCTTTGAACCTCTCTATATTTTAGAATGAAACCTCTTCCAAACTATTTGATCTATTGAGGGTTATATTATTAAATCAAACTTTTATTTCTCAGTGACAACTAATTATCTGTTAGATGATGATTTCAGATTAATTGAAATCAAATTTTAGGTTCTTTAGTTTTGTAGAAAAACTCTCATGTCCATACCTGTAGCCTTTATATGATTATGGGCACCACATTTTCAGAAGATGCTGTGACTCGAGACAAGCTATTTTGTCAGAATAAAGTGGAGGAGCTTGGATTTTCAGTCTGGAGAAAGGAAAACCAAGGGGAGATACACTATCAGTGTTCAGGTACATAAAAAGGTGCTATAGGGAAGGCATTCTGGAACTAGATTTCATTGCCATGGAAACTAGGACCAGAAATAATGGGTATATATTGCAACTCCGTAACAAGATTTCCCTTAAATAAAACTAAAAATTTCTTGATGGTAGAAACTACAGGTTGTGATATGTCTGTTTCTTGAGTGTTCTTTTAGGAAGAGGCTTGGCAAACATCTTAACTGGTTTTTTCTGCACATTACTCTTACCTTCTGTGATTCTACCAGTGCAAAATAATAAAGTTCTTCAAATAATATGGATTGACAAGTAATCACAGCAGACTCATGCCCCCTGCTAGGTTTTGGAGGGAAAATATACAAGCAAAGGTCATTAACCTTTAACTGACCTCATCGGGCCCACAAAAAGAGAGGAATGACAATAGTTGCCATTACCATTTCTAAATCATGGTTTTAAATCTCTTTGGTTAAAGAATTAGTTTGAGTATCTGAGGGACTGTGCTTTTGGGATAGTACTAGATGTTGTGGGATGTGAGCTGGAAAGTATTACTATTAGCAAAACACTCCCCTGTGATTTGTAAGTTTCCTAAAATATTGAATTAGCCATGGTGGAAAGAGTTAGATGTTAGATGACATACTGACCTAGTAACACAATTCTCATGTTTATAATAAACCACTTTTCTCTCTTGTCATACCTTAAACAATATTTATTCTTTTGAACTTTCCAGTGTTCAGTTCTTGAACTTTCTATTGTCTTTAATGTAGCCATTTCCATACAAAACAGCAATAAATGTAAAGGTAATTCTTTCTCTAATAGATAAATTATTCTAGTTAAATTACTAACGCATTAGGCAAATCATTTCTATATTCATTTTTCATTGCCTATGTCTTCTTAGACAAAGAAAGATGATTTAGCTATGTTTTAACTCAGTTTCTTGGAAAAGGGAACAGATTGCAGCTACTATAAAATAGTTCGATTTATAAATCAAGGAGAGACTAAAAGAAGGATAGAGCTTTGTTCATATACCTGTATTATACGGCTATTGTATTGAGGATTGTCTCTCTCTTTTGAAAAGTTGACCTCTTTTCTGCTTTCAGCTATGTCACTCTTGAATGAGCAGCAGACATTGATTTATGCTAACTAAAGCAGTCAAATTTGTCTCAGTGGTTGAAAATCAAGACGTACTCCACAAATATCCTATCTAAGGGATACTTTTTGTATATTTTTCCTCCACGTAAGTGAATGCAAACATCAAAATAATTTAATAGCCTTGATGGATAGTTGGGGTAATGGAAACATTGAGGACACTACATTTTAGAAAGGTTATTCTATAGGAAAAATCATTTAAGATGAGAGAGATGAATATTGATGTAAGTCAAGCGTCTATTAGTTGTCAAATACATTCCTTTATAAAAATAAAATGTTCATTTTTTACATTAGTATTATAATTTATTTAATTAAATTTCAGCAAATTCTGAAATCCTGGGAAGATGATGATGATGATGATAACAATAACAATAACAATAATAATAATAATAATAATAATAATAATAATAATAATAATAATAATAATAATAATGACTTTTGCAAGTGAAGCAGACAGTGGAAGAAGAGAAGCATGCACTAGCTGACTGTGAAGGGGAGCAAAGAGTCAGCATTGTTGGAGGTCAACAATAGGAAGCTTCTCAAGCAAACTAAGGACCAGTACAGAAAAACTGTAACTCAATGCCGTATGGACAGTTGGCGGAACAAAGCATTGCATGGCCAGTTCTTGGAGAAGACTGAAGGCAAAGTGGATTAGGAAAAGATCTGGTCATGGCTTACAAGTGGAACACTCAAAAAGGAGACAGAAAGACTAATAATGACGGCACAAGAACAGGCCATTAGAACAAATGCTGTCAAAGCCAGAATTGAAAAATCAACAGACGATCCAAAGTGCAGACTCTGTAAAGAAACAGATGAAACAATCGATCACATACTCAGCTGCTGCAAAAAGATCGCACAGACTGACTACAAGCATAGACATGATGCTGTGGCACAGATGATCCACTGGAACTTGTGCCGGAACTACCATTTACCAGTGGCAAAGAACTGGAGGGATCATAAGTCCGAAAAAGTGGTTGAAAATGAACAAGCAAAACTACTGTGGACTTCCGACTTCAGACTGACCGAATTCTGAAGCATAACACACCAGACATTGTGATTGTGGAGAAAAAGAAAGTATGGATCATCGACATCACAATCCCAGGAGACAGCAGAATTGAGGAGAAGCAGCTAGAGAAATTTGTGAAATATGAAGATCAAAAAATCGAGCTGCAACGACTCTGGCATAAGCCCGTGAAAGTGGTCCCAGTGGTACTTGGCACGCTGGGCGCAGTACCAAAGGATCTCAGCAAACATTTGAAAACCATCGGAATTGACAAAATCTCCATCTGTCAATTGCAAAAGGCCGCTTTACTGGGATCGGCAAACATAATTTGCCGCTACATCACACAGTCCTAGGTGCTTGGGAAGCGCTTGACTGGTGATGAAATACGAAATCCAGCATAGTAATCTCGTTTGCTGTGTTGTACTGACATAATAATAATAGTAATAGTAGTAATAGTAATAGTAATAGATTAGATTTATTGGATTTATATGCCGCCCCTCTCCGCAGACTCGGGGCGGCTCACAACAATGGCAAAAACAGTACATAGTGACAAATCTAATATTTACCAATCTAATTACAGTTTTAGGTAGTAATAATAATAATTTATTAGATTTGTATGCTGCCCCTCTCCGAAGACTTAGGGCAGCTTTAGATCAGAACTACTGTCCCTAAATGTTTTAAGCTTCACTAATATGCAGAAGTTCCTGCCTTTTTCTTTTGCATTAGGGTTGGGATTCCTAGATTTCCAGTAAAATCCAGTAAAAATAACACGGAAAGGCAGAAAAGGAAAAATCGATGGACAATGAATCAAAACTTAGTGAAAGATAAAGAGTATAGAATAATATTAGAGAAAGAATTAAGACTATTTCATTACAAAATCTTAGGGACACCACAAAAGCTTACACAGTGGAACCTCGGTTAGTGAACATAATCGGTTCCGGAAAGCTGGTTCCAATCCGAAATGTTCACTATCCAAAATAATTTTCCCCATAAGAAATAAAGAAAATAGAAATAATTGGTTCCCAGCTCCTGTTGACTCGCTAATATATAAGTGTTACGGGTTATATAGGTATTTATTTTATGACAACAGTTATAATAAAGTACATAAAGAGTTAAATAAACAAAAACATTAAAGAAAGCATTTAAACATAAGAAAACATTTAACTAAACATAAGAAAACTTACCTTTTTGACTGCAGCGTAATGGCGTGAGTGGATGGAGGTGTGGGGCGGGAGGGGTAGAATTACTGCTTGGAGGAGGAATCCCCCTCCATGAGAACAACTGGCATTGTGAATTCTGGGGTGACTTCTCTGTCGCTTTGAGATTGAAGGAAAAAACTTGTCTACAGTCTGTTGCTTCTGCCTTTTTTGTAACACTTTATGGTAATACGACATCACATTGTTTAAGCTCCTGTTGTCTACCACACTGTTAGGGAAAGATTTTTCTATAAACAATGTGGGATATATTATTAAAATAAAGCGCTAAAATCACTAAAAAAGAAGGAAGCAGCACAATAAAGATACAGGCTGACCGACAAATGTAACTGTGTCTCGAGTGCGAATGATGATTGGTTGGAGATGCAGGGACCCGTGGGGGTGACATCCGCTGTTCACAATCCGAATTTTTTCTCACTAACCAGTCCAAATTTTAGCAAAATTTTTGGTCACTAACTGAATTGTTCACTAACTGAGGTTCCACTGTATATGCAGATTAACAGTAGCCTATACAGCAAGGAAAAACAAAAAAAAAAGAGAAGGCAACAACAACAGACACTGCAGGAAGAACTGGAAAAAGTGGAATTGGAATTACAAAAAGAGCCCCAAATCAAAACAGCAAAAGAAAAAGAGATTATAAAACACAAAATTAATTTAACTATTCAGGAAGATTTGGCACAGAAAATTAAGATGACAAAACAAAATTATTTCGAATATGCAAATAAGTCCAGTCGCTGATTGACATATAAACTGAAAAAATGAAAAGAATGATAGACTAACAACAGGATGGGGAAGGAATAATAAACATAACAGAAGAAAAGAAACAGATAATATTAATTTTTTCACAAATGTATACGCTCAAGATGATGTAACAAGACAAAATTAAAACTTATTTAGAAATAACAAACATAAAACAAATCACAGAAAGTCAAAGAGATGTTGAACAGGACAATTACAACAATAGAACTCGATATGGCATTGAAAAAAACAGAAAAGCTATTTTTTATATTTCTTATGTCCTTCCAAAAGTATTAAGCATGGCCTCCAGCTACTATAAAATACCTAATTCTGAAATAGACCAATGGCTTGACATGGTATGAGGAACTTTAAAACATAAATTATGTAAAAGATGCAGTAAGGGACATTTATAAAGTCTGAGGAGAGGGGCGGCATACAAATCCAATAAATAATAATAAAGTAAAAAATAATCCAATATGGAGCCTTCAGTTGTATAATTGAATGTAAAGGTCCACTTTTAAAAAAAAGTGCCATGCAGATAAAAGAGGGGGAAAGGTTTTGATTGCGTGGTCTCGAGAAACATCTTGATTTTAAAAATTTCTCCACTACAGTAACCCTGGAGAGATACGGTATTTTTATCCTGTTTCATTGATAGCTAATTGGCCCATGATGAGCTTACCAAGAAAATAAAGCAAAATGAAGGAAGATCATTTCTTCTGTAAGGTAGAGAGAGATAGCTATTTGAAGGTTCAGATATTGTGAAATGAAGAGCGATAGGAACTATTGAAGAGTTATGTGCCATTTAACTTCTCTTGTTCCAATTCCTGCTCTTTCAAGTATAATGGAGGATGTTTCCAATTATCTGCATGGAAGTATAGTTCAACTGCCAATTTCTGTCCATCATCTCAGTCAGAAGCTTATTCTAGGCTAATATTGCAAGGAAATGTTATAGTGCTTTTAAATAAAAAATGAAATGGAATAAATATATATAAAATGGCAAGAAATAGCACCCTTTAACAGGCTGCGGTACAATAATGCACTTCTTTTGCCTGTGCCTTGGCAATACTAATTTAAACTAAATGGCAAATTGTTCCACGTAGAAGAGCTGATTTCAAGTAAATTACTGGATAAGTAGTCCCAACTGAATGCACTCTCTAGGAGTTAGTTCAATTTCCAGAATTCTCATCAATGAGAATTGGAGAACGCTGGAAATTGGTTGGTACATTGGGAGGACAGACAGATTGAATGAAGCTATGCAGAAGTATGTAAAAAAAAAATCTGGTATAGAGAACAACCATTGAGTTTTCAACTGCTTGCTAAAATTACTATTCAGACATAACCATACTATATTATTTATATTTGTATGCCGCCCCCTCCAAGAATGACTCAAGGCGACTAATGAGAATGACTCCTTGCTTCATAATGGCATTGAGCTGCATAATAATACTTTTTCTCAAAAAGAGGAATGCTCTCAATAGCTCATGCTGAACAGATCTTGAAATAAAGAATATTTTTCAGATGTTTAAATGATATGGCAGAGAAGTATGATCTGTTAAATAGGGGGAAAGTGATTAGGGCTTTTGTAAGCCCCCAGGTGTAGAACTAAGCAATTTTGGCTTTGTAAATAATAAATACAATATTTTTGTATTTATACAAAAGAATGTGTCTTTTGGAAAATGCCATTTATACAGATTTTTTTTAAAAGAACATTATTAAGATGTGTTCTTAGATTGTAATACAGGGGTCATAAATTAAAAGCAAGCAAATTATTAAGGTTATTTAAGCTAAATATAACTAAATGTATGTGTATAAGCAATATTTTAAGGCAAGCCTTTGGCTGAGCAAAATGTATAATAGCTGCAAACAAAAGTATGTATAATTTAAAAATCTGTTTACAGGATCCAGTTTTGCATTAAAAACAAAAACAAAACTAATTCTTAAATTTCCAGAACCTTTTGGGGGAAATGCTAATTGTTCATTGGAAAGGGGAAAACATACATGCTACAAATCAAATGCAAATAACTGTTGCTATAAACCAGGCAAACTTGGCTCTTCTATGACTTGTGGACTTCAACTCCCAGAATTCCTGAGCCAATCACGCTAGCTCAGGAATTCTGGGAATGAAGTCCACGTATCACAGAAGAGCCAACTTTGCCTACCCCTGCTATAAACTCTAGTTTTAATGCATTTTTAAAAACTGTTCTCTGGTGACAAGTGGGGACTCACTAGAAGAAAATAGAATATTCAACCATTTTAATTAAGTGGTTTAAGCTTTTTTTCTTTAAGGCTCAGCCTATTTAAAACTTAAAAGCTAAACATATTATTACTTGTTTGTCAATGAAAATCCTGGAAAAAATATTGCCTTTTATTGTTTCATTCTATAATATAACAATAATGGAAGTTCTTATTAGTTTCAGGCTGGGAATGTGGGCTTGTAATATATATCTTCCCAGTTTGAAATCTTACTAAATTAAGTAGCCCAAATATGATATCTATGAACAGCTGTCAAACTATAATTATTGATAATCTAAATCAATAATTATATTTTGAGAGTTGTTCATAGATATAATCTAGGAAAGGAAAGGAAGGGAAGGGACTACAGCTATAGCTCTGGAATATGGGACTGACTTTCCCAACATCAGCAAACCACTGTCAAATAAGCTTCAATTATTTTTACCTTTACCTACCTTTAACAATTTTGTTACAATTAAACAACCTTTAAAGATTTTGTTATGATTAAATAAGCATTTATGATTTTCTTATAATTAAATTAAATATAATATAAATTCTTATTATAATTAAATTAAATAAGCATCTATAATTTTGTTATGTTAAATAGGTGCATTTAAAATTAATAAAATGGAAGCTCTCTGATCATTATTGTACAAATGTGTTTATATATTTTTTTTAATCATTAGTGGTCTGGGGATTTAAAATTATGAATTAAGGTCTGTGGGATTTAAAATTATAAATTTGGTGGTCCACAGGATTTATGACCTTGGTGATCCCTGAGATCAAAAAAGGTTGGGGACCCCTACCTTAGATCATAGAAGGGAAATGTATACCTGTGCTAAATATTGATTCCTAAAGCCCAATCTAACATAGACCATAATTAGAAATGATGTGAAATATAGTCAAATGACATATAGGCCTTACTTTGGTTTAGTATTCATAGTGACATTCTGGCACTACAAAATACCATTCACAGACAAAGTTAAAACTAATAGTGTTGAGACCTGAAATGTATTTAAATATAAGTAGCTCTGGTTGTTTTTCTGAGCACTGAGCTTGCTAATTTGGTTGTAAATGTTTCATCACCATTTGAGGAGACATTGTCAGTGCGTAGCTGAAGTAGTAGCCGAACAAACAACACCCACACTAATTTGTATCATATAAAAAAGTATTTAAAGGCCAGTGCTCTGACCGACAAGCACAATTCAAAGTGCGCTGGTGATGTCTCCTCGAATGGTAACAAAATGTTTGCAACCAAATTGCCAAGCTCAGAGTTCAGACCAATAGCCCAGTGTGTTGAGACCATCTTTTCTCTCTTGCTATTTTTGCTATTTCCCCCTTGTTTTCCAACTCATTTAGATGGCTAGAAAATTCATTCATCAGATTTATTAGAATCTCAAGCTTTCAATCTACGTGGCCTTCGGCTTATCCTGAGGCTGTTTCTTAGTAGAATTCTGCATCATTTGTTTTGGATTGTTGCCTATCATGAGGAATAGTGATGGGATAATGTGCAAAGTGAATACAAATACAAAGTGAGCCGGGGTGGCGCAGCAGGTAGAGTGCTGTACTGCAGGCCACTGAAGCTGACTTGTAGATCTGAAGGTCAGCAGTTCAAATCTCATCACCGGCTCAAGGTTGACTCAGCCTTCCATCCTTACAAGGTGGGTAAAATGAGGACCCGGATTGTGGGGGCAATAGCCTAGCTCAGTTAAAAAAGTGCTATTGCTAACATGTTGTAAGCCGCCCTGAGTCTAAGGAGAAGGGCGGCATAAAAAATCAAATAAATAAATAAACAAACAAATAAATAAATAAATCTCTGAATAGCATCAACCTCATAGTGCCATCTACATGCATTGGACTAAAAGTTATAAAATCCCCCTCAGCAGGGGACTCTGGAGTTACAAAGTGACTAAACAAGGCAATGAGGACTATCTACTGTATACATTCCAGATCGCCACGTTTTCTGGCTTGGTGGCTTGGCAGGGATGAGGAGAGGGAATAATACCCTGTGGGTGACAGGTGGATATGCATAAGTGTGTACAGTTCTTTTAAATTAATTAATTAATTGATTGATTTGATTTTTATGCCGCCCTTATCCTTAGACTCAGGGCGGCTTACAACATGTTAGCAATAGCACTTTTTTTAACAGAGCTAGGCTATTGCCCCCATAATCCGGGTCCTCATTTTACCCACCTCGGAAGGATGGAAGGCTGAGTCAACCTTGAGCCGGTGATGAGATTTGAACCACTGACCTTCAGATCTACAAGTCAGCTTCAGTGGCCTGCAGTACAGCACTCTACCTGCTGCACCACCCCGGCTTCCTAAATCAGTAGCAGATGAGCACAACCAGACACTCCTTATGCAAAAGAGTTTAGCACTTATTTGCAAGTGGACGCCACTCTTGGAAGAGTGGTTTTGCAGATGATCATGTGCCCGCCAGCTTGCATGACTCAGTCCCAAACAGGCCATGGGCCACTGTTGGGAATCCCTGTTTTAGATTATCTATCTTGAAGAGTAACACTGTAGCAGGGACATTACTGGACTGAATAAAAGCTATATTTAATGTAAGTTGCTTTGGATAAATAATGCAAAAGGTGCAGTCTTTAAATAACATTCCTCAGTTTAGTGATATCCAGATGAAGTAACTGAAATCCTTATTGGAAGCCTTTATGGAGATTGCACTCAAGTGTATCTGTAGGGCATCAAGTTGGAGGCAACTGTTTTGAAAGGATCATAAAATTGTTTTTATGATCAGATGGTAATCAAATGATAGAATGAAGATAATGTTTAGATATGTGTTGCAGTGACCGATGATGATACAACACTTAACCTATGCTTACTATAATCATTCTGAGATAAATCACTTTTTTTAACCATTAATCCTTAACTAGGTAAAAGAAAATCTTGGGGCTTGGAAATTTTGCAGATATGCTTTAATGCTTTTGCATATTCTCCGTACTGAGAGAGCGGGTCCAGCAGTCACATGGGTTGCTCGCTGTCCAATCCATCGAGGACCGAGCCTAGTCTTTAAAAAGCCTGCTGGATCTGCCCCTTCCCCAGAAATCGCTCGGTCCTGTGATACAGCAGGACATGTGGTGGCTCTTTCCTCTCGCAAAACACCTTCCCCTTGTCTTTTTTCTATCAGATAAGTAAAATTCATTATTGCCTTTTACTTTAGAGCTTGCCTTGGTTGCGCGCCGGCTTTACTGGGCTCGGCGCCGAGGGAGAAGCTGCGGAGCTGCTCCTGCGTTTTTTTTTGCAAACGCCCTGCTTGTGCTGCTGCCAGATTGTATTTACTAGTAAATCTAGTCGGCCAGGAGGTTTACCGGCAAGTTAAGGATTGATTTAAAAAGGGAAAAAAGGGCTCTTTTTCCTCCTGCGGTGTGGGACTGTTAGCAAGCTTCCCTTGATTATCCCCCAGACTTTAGACTCTCCTCCGTTTTAAAAATCTTGGAGCGGTTTATTTTGGTGCGAAGACCCTCAGCGCCCAGTAATTGTTGGCCCTTGCGGATCGCCCACACGCGTCCCATCTGGCGCCAGTAAGTCCACTGCTTGGCCCTGGAGTAAGCTTTGAGTCCCTCAGGCCTTTTCTCCCTGGCTAGGCCTCCAAACCAGTGTGCCTTGGTTTACTTTTTGATTGTTAGCGAGGACTGCCCTTCTGCACTCCCTGGAACGAACTCTGGTACCGACCAGATTGACTGTGAGTTGCAGACGCTCCTGGGCCTAAGGGCAGGGCCCCCTTCCTCTTGGAAACGCCCTAGAAGCTTCTCCCATCAGATTTTGGCTCAAGTCTTGTCCCTGTAATTTGTTCAGGCCATGACTGAACAAATTACAGGGATTGTATTAGCTTTTTTGGTTGCGTCCGCAAACTGCTGTCTTATGTATAAATTATCATCCACTAAGACTCCAAGGTTCCTTTCAGAGTTACTGGTTTTTAACCAGGTTTTGCCTAATCTATACTTGTACCTTTGGTTTTACCTGCCCAGGTGTAAAACCTTTCTTTTCTCCACATTAAATTTCACGTTGTTGGATAGGGCCCATTGTTCAAATGTATCAAAGTCTTTTTGGATTCTGAGTTTATCTTCTGGGATGTTGTCTATTCCTGCTAGCTTAGCATCACCTGCAAATGTGATGGGTTCCCCTTCTATTCCCTCATCTAAGTCATTTATGAAGATATTGAAGAGTAGAGAGCCTAATGTTGTAGCTAATAATCCTCTAAGATCAAGTTTTTTAAAATAATATCTTCCTGATAAAAGTATCCTTAGAATTATATTCTTCATATTTTATATTCTACAATTAAACTTTGAAGTAGAAGCACTCTGATTTTCAAGATGAGTTATTAATGAGCTAACTTTTTCTATGTGAAACACCTATATACAAAATGGGAAGATCTCATACTGACTCAAAAAAGCTTCCTTTTGAACAGCATGTTGACAATAGTAGGGTGTATAAATGAAAAAAAGAATACTTTTAGAGTCTCTCCCAGATAGGAACCATTCAATATTTTGCAAAACAACCTATTATATTTTACAATATAGTTGCCTAAGGAAGAGAGGATAGAACTTGCTTTGTATGCTCTTCTGGATTATAGGTTTAGATCTCTTAGCTTATTCCTCACTATCTTTTTAGATTCCAAATTAGAATCTACATTCCACCACTATTGTTGGTATCACAATTTTCTCTGCATGAGGTTTAATTGACTCAGCAATGATACTTGGATGACTATGTTTAAATTTGTATGTCCACTTTGTTGTTAACTGTATTCAGCAGCACAAAAGGTAATAATACTCTTTGTACCCTCAGTAGGCATTATCTTCATTGGCAATGAAGTCAGTAGCAATTTTTGTTTTTTAAGCCCTCATTCCTTTGTTGCACAAGACTTGCAGCAGTTGAAAACATGACTCTAATCTAAGTAGGGAAAGCTTCTTCAGGGATAGAGGCAGAAAGATTTAAATGTTGGGAGTTCTTTATCTCAAGTTGTAGATCTCATTTTAGAAAGTCGTATATGTTTGGGGGACTACCAGAGTAGATTTGGTTTCCTGTGGAAATGGCTGTTTACTTTTTAGGTATCTATCAACTTTAAGCTGTTTAGTAAGTTTGAGTGAAGTCTAAGAAGCAAAATATGAGTGCTGCTTCTTCTTCCTACTTACCATGGCAGATATGATAAATTACCTGTCTCCAAAAGAAATAGGAAAAATACAGATCTCCAACAAAAGGAGAATGAAAGATATGGAAATAAGGATGAAGAAAACCAACTAACTAAAAAGAGACTTTAACAGGAGCCCTGAACAGTAGATGCTATCTCAGTGTTATTTGGAGGGCATTATTTCAGAAGTACAGTAATTAGAAGTTTGCCCTTGTCTTTCAGGGTATCTTTCCTACAGTTCTAGGATTTTCTAATAGTCTTCCAATTGGATATTATCTTAATCATTTTTAAGACCAATCATTGTTAATAACATATAAGTAGTCCTAATGTATGACTACTTACAAAATTATGTCAGCACTGAAGAAAATTACTTATAACCAGTCCTCACATTTACAACATTCTTCACATTGTTCTCCCAGCGTTCCCACAATCACATGATCAAATTTGGATGCTTGTCAATCAACATGTATTCACATTGTCTTCATAACAGAAGGAAATAGGTAGATATTTCAGATTCTTCAAATTCTTCCATTATATTTTCCCATTATTATATTCATAAAAGCTTAAATAATATATGAAGATGCCTGGATACACGAACAGTTACATTATTCTTTAATACTATAACAAATGAAGAAAACAAGCAAATAGGATATAAACAAATTTTGCAATGTAAATATGTATTTACAATGCATATTTGATGTAAGTATGGAAAAAAAGTATGAAATAGGTACATTACTAAATTTTGTAGCTTTATATTCAAATTTTTGAGAAGGGGATAAAAATCTTAATCTTGAATATAAATGAAAGAACTGAAAAAAGAAAAGTAAAGCCAAGAGTGCAAAAAGGAAGAATCAAAAGAAATAGAAGTAACTTATGATGTTTTTCACAGAATTTTAAGTATAAATAGAAAATTATAGCACAGTGACTCGAGAACTCTGGTATTTGAAGTCCACTCTTTTTAAAGTTGCTGACATTAAGAAACCTACTCTATCATTCCCCCCAAAAAACTTTTTAATATATAATCTATTTTATCTAATCATCAAAACTCTAAATTGTAAGTTCATTTACATAAATTGATGGTTTAAATCTATAAAGGATCTAATCCAGGAAGCCATCATTAAAATTTCCATAATTTTTATCAATCATTCATCTTTTGTGGGTAATGCCAATTTTTTTCTGCCTTTGTTCATACAGGGACAAAGTTTGTAGCTTTCATCTATAGATTGCACAAAAGAATCATCCAATACAACTGGAAGCTTGTTCATTAGTGAAGCCATTTGTTTTAATTGGCTACTATTTATTAACATCCTATTATTGATTAGATTACAAATGTTGACATTCTTAAAACTTTGCATTAGAAATGTAATATTCAGAAATCTATTAGTGGAGCGCATATATAGTTTTGTAGATACAAAACTATTTTTACTTTGTTCTGAAGTTATGGAATAGAAAATAGAAGAAGCACTGGAATGTTAGGCAAACTGAACGAAGGGCATAATGCAAATGTAACGGATTGAAAATTGTTTAGAAAAAATCTTTCTCAAAGCACTTGAACTTTGGGTCAGTCAATGAAATTAAATGTCAATCATTTCACAGTGAGCTTCCATATTTAATTGGCAATGGATAATTTGAGTACAGAGCTGAAATAAAATTTTCATTAGAAAATGAATGAAAAGTTTCATTAGAATAGTGCTCTTCAACCTTGACAGCTCTAAGATGTATGTATTTCAACTCCCAGGATTCCCCAGCCAACAGGATAACGGGGAAAATGTTCAGACATCTTATAGTTGCCATGATTGAGGAACTCTGGTTTAGATCATCAGCTTGTACAAAGGAAGCATCAAACATGAGTTAATCAGCTTCTTGTGCATCTCTGTGCTACTTATTCACAGTTATAAACCAAAAGGAGAAATAATTTAAAACTTCTGTTAGAGTTAGTTTTTCTAAGAATTATTACTAATAAACAATTGGTACAAATAAATAAGCTGCCACTAATCAGACTGAACTCTGATATCTCCTGGGTTGACTTCTTAGCTCTTCTATCAAGGATTTCTCTTTTTAGCCCTAGTATGTACCCAGAAAAGCAGCCTTGGGCCCATCCTGAAAGACAGGGTGTACTATGGAAACATGCAGTTCTTGATGTGGAGAAAGTTTCCATGGAAATTTCTAAAATAATTTATTTGGAAAGGGAAAATACAGGGCATAAGGAGAAGAAAGCTACAATCTCTGTCACACACGTAGATAATCCATAAACCAATACACCTAGTTTATCTAAACTAGTTATAATACTTGAATAAGCTTACATTTATCACATATTCACTGCAGAGAAGATGGTTGGGGAACAATTAGCTTGGGCATTTGTAAACAGGCCTTTTATTTCTTCTTACTTTTTCTTGAGCATTTCTCTCCAAGTTGGCAAAATGTAGGTAGTAAATGAAATGAGTTCCTGTGGGAGGATGGGTTATTGTTTTGCCCACTGAAGAGCTACAGTATGTTTCAGCTATATTGTCCTGGGTCTAAGAAATGTATCGGTCTCCCTAATCATTTCCACTGAAATTACAAAGGTGCAGTCTAATAGTCACCCATTTGCCTTTGTGTAAGTGGAACTGACTTATACAAGCCCGAGTTCCATTTATTGAGGTATGCAATCAATTTAGGAAATGTTTTGCAAAGATTGTAATGCCACACCAAAGTCAGGAGTTTCTCACATACAGTAAACAAGGATGAAATAGTAATTCTAAATTCTGACTGTACTGTATATACAGTCAGCTACAATCTGTATATACAGTCAGATATGGAATACAATTGATGTTCTTGCTTCAAAAACAATACTCTTCTAATTTTCATTGCGGTGATATTTAAACTAGTAACTAGTCCTGTAATTTACTGTATTTTTCGGAATATAAGACATACCGGAGTATAGGACGCACCTTAGTTTTGGGGGAGCAAAACATTTCACTGAAGTGGATGGTTTTGGAAATGATTTTCATGGGGAAAGAAGAGGGACTTGGCACCAAAGGCTCCACTTGTGAGACGCCTAGATATTATCCATTATTATTTTTTCAGGTCAAAATATGCAGTGTTGATGAAATAAAATTTCTAAAGACAGAAATTCACTTTTTCTCAAATTTGTTCACTAAAGTTCTTCAGTGAAATTCTTACTAATATCAGCAATTGCTTTCCTTCTCCTGAGTTATATAGTCTGGGTTCCCACAATGAATAAATCATTCATGACAAAGTGATAATAAATAATCAGCTTGAAGAGTAATGCCTGTCTTGGAGCTCTAAAAGTTAAGATGTTCTTGTCCATATGCTGTTAGTTGAATTTTAAATGATTTACACATTATATTTTCAGTAATAGTCAAAGAATAACAATAGCAGACTTTATTGCATCTTTGGTTAGAATAGCAGACACACAAAAATGCAATTTTTTTTCAAACAGCATCTGCAATACTCTCAAGCAGTTGCATTGTAAGATTCCACTTCTGTTTGGCAAAACTATATAATAATATTGAACTGTTGTAAGAAATCACTTATGTTCAGAATATGGTAAACAATTGGGCAAATAATAATTTAGCTTGGGAAACAATCTCTATGCTTACTGAAGCGTGGATTGGTACTGGATGTTCATGCAATCAGATCTTTTATTCTACAAAGATGAAAGGCAGATAATATGCCGTGGGTGACTCCGGCCAGCGCTGCAGCCCGAAAACACTTTCCTCCTTGATTCCCAAAACTGGGCATGCAGCTGGCACTTCCTGCGACCGAAATGCAGTGCTCTTTTTTTTTTAATCTCCGCACGCTCTGTTTTTGGAATTGGGGAGAAACTGTTTTCAGGCAGAAGTGCCATGATCCTCCAGACCCCAAAACAGAGCATCGCATTTCGGGTGGCAGGCAGCTTTGGTTGCATGCCCCATTTTTGCAATCAAGGAGAAAAAGGTTTTTGAGCAGCAGTGCCATCCGGAACTGCCTGCCACCTGAAATGCGATGCTCTGTTTTGGTCCCTGTATGCTCCGCTTTTGGAATCAGGGAGGAAAATGTTTTCGGGCTGCAGCGCTGGTCGGAGCCCACCTATCTCCACTCCAAAATGGGGCATGAGGAAGCAAAAAAAGAGGATCAAGTTTCAGACAATGGGTGGTTCTGGCCAGTGCTGCAGCTCAAAATCACTTTCCTTCTCAATTCCAAAAATGTGGCATGAAACCGGTGCTGCCTGCAACCCATAACACAATGCTTTTGGAATCGGAGAGGGGATCGTGGCACTGCTGCCTGAAAATGCTTTCCTTCCCCAGGCCAAATGGCGAGTCACCTTACTTTATGCCTGCTGTGCAATGCACATTTCACCAACTGATTCCCTACCTTCCCCTTGCTGCCTGGAACCGCCAAAAAGTGCAATATGCGGAGGCCAAAAATCTCCAAAGGATGGGGGCTGGCGGCTGGGTGGAGCTGCATTCAGAACATAAGACACATCAGGTTTTTTATCCTCTTTTCAGGAATAAAGAGGTGCGCTTTATAATCCAAAAAATACAGTAATGTCTCCATTAATAATATGAAAGGGGATGTACAGCAGTTTAATTAAAAATGGCACATTTTGTTGAATAAGAACACATAAATAAGGGGTGTGCATAAATGCACCCTTGTGCCTACCGTTCCTGTCCTAATGTCTTTTTATCTTTTCTATCTCTATTTTATATTTATATTATGTTAAACACACTACAATACAATACTATATTTGTATGACAAATAAAATAAAATAAATAAATATTGCAGAATAATTACATTTTTTCATCCATAGAAATCTTAGGAAGGCAAGGTGAATTTCAATACTACAAACAAACTAGGTAACATCTGTTACAACTTTTGTATTAGTATATCAAATCTTTTGATACTTCTTTTAAAACAGGACTAATTCCTATGCATGTAAAAAAATGTGGCTTCAAATATAAAAGGATTTTGCTTTAGAAAATGTATGTGTGGTATGCGAGTAATGGTGGTATAATTGGGTACTACTCTTACTGGTTCAAAATCAAAGTAAAACTTTCCTAGATTGAAGGCCAGCATCATGTGTTGTTCCAGAATAGAAAAGAAGGCTGTAGTAGATGTTGTTTGGCACTATTCGGTGCTTAGCATGGTACACTTGCAGTGAAATGATAATCCAGATACTCGTTGGTATTCAGATTATATTCAAGGGAGGAGAACTGGTATGCAAAAAGCCATTGACTTAAGAGGTGCTGGGAAATTTTTCTGTATGTGCAAGAAAAACATGCAAACTGATTACATCAGAAATAAAGCCAATGTAAGTACCACAGTGGCCCTGTCATGCCCAATCAATGGGTAGATACAAATACAGCAACAGGTACAAACTTAAAGTAAAGCGCTCCAAACTCGACTGCAGGAAATACGACTTTAGTAACCGAGTAGTTGATGCATGGAACGCACTACCTGACTCTGTAGTATCATCACCTAACCCCCAAAACTTTCCCCTTAAACTATCCACTGTTGACCTCTCTTGATTCCTAAGAGATCAGTAAGAAGCATGCATAAGTGCACCAGTGTACCTTCCGTCCCCTGTCCTATTGTTTCTCTTTTACTAGTATCATGTATATAAACATTGTTATATCTTTGTATACTACAATACGTACGTGACAAAACAAACAAACAAATAAAAATAAATAAATAATAAATAAATGTGTGAAACAGGTCTCAGAGGCAGCAATCAGAGTGTATACATATGACAAACATATCAGAAGCCAGGAAGTAAGTTGGCGACTAATGCCAAAGAACAAATCAAAAGAAGACTTGATGAAACATTTTTGTATCCCAGATGATGTTAGTTTATAACTGCATGGAGTATTTTTTTGCTTAACTAGATAAGATTCATGCAGAAAAAAACTTTAATTTTTGTAGCACAAGGTGTAATTTTTAGAATTTAAAGTTAACATTATTTGGGTTACAAGACACTTTTGTGGGATATATGATCGGATATCATGCTAAATGTTGTACAATTGCAAAAATAACAGCAGATTTGAATTCTTGGTGTAAAAACACATGTTTTTAGAACCCCTCACTGAAAATTAATTTTCACCCATTTAAAAGACATGCCCTATAAGTGCATAGTTCTGATTTTGTTATTTTAGATTTATATGTCTTCTGAAAGCAGCTTTCCTCAAATGATAACCTCTGGAAGTTTTTTTTCTTCTTTTTTTGTGTGTGTTAGAATAAATTTAGCAATAGAAATAAAAGCTATAATTGTCTGAATATGTTTGACCAAAACTTAGAGATTGTGGTTTCGCTTCTAAGTTGTAAAAACAAATGGAGTGTAATTTGCCAAGATGCTCAAGAAGAAATAATAAAAATGTTAAGCTCATGTGCAGTTTGGGTAACCACTAAATGCAGCAAATCTCAGGGCTATTTCCTCTTGTCAGAAATCTGCAGTATTGTGTGTTATTTGTACCACGCGCTGTTCAAAAAAAATCTCAGTTAATTTGAAAACATTTTGCAGATGCACCATATTCCTCCAAAAGTGCTGGAACAATGTAACACTAAACAGTCTGCTACTAATGTACATACATTACATAACCCACCAAAGATGTGTGGGTGTGCGGGTGTATGTTATACCAAATGGATGAACTTCCCTGATAAAATTAATCTCTTTATTTTGCATCACAAATTGCATTTCTCCCCTAAATTATTTCAAGACTCCATAGGATCCACATTTATCACTACTAATGTCTCTCAACTTCTGACAAAGATCACAAAACTTTTGGAATAGAATAAGTAGAGGTTGGCCTTTTAGCTTTTTGTTCAGATACTTTTGAGGGGAAGGGCAATTTGTGCCTACTTAGGTCTGATTTAAAGTTAGATGACTTGCACCCATAAAATCAGTTTTAGAAATATAGAGAATTAAAATGGTATACTGTACTTAAAATATGCCTTCACTCTGGTGGCGAGGTATGAGTGCTGTCTGGTGGTGGGCACTATTCACTGAGCGCTTCTTGTATGTTGTGTGTGTGTTTTATATTTTAAAATCAATAAAAAAGATTAGAAATATAGAGAAATGCACGGCCGACGGCTTAAACCGCCAGCTGAAATTGCCCTGGAGCAAGGGGACGCTGCTCTGAGCTCTGTGGAGCTCCGAACTTCCAGTTTCCGGCGAAACCGGAAGTTCGGCTTTTGACAGCGTGCCAAGATGGCGCACTGCATACTGGGATTGGGGGGAGGTCCTGGATCGCCCTATTTAAGGGCGGTCCGAGCAGGACCTCCTCCTTGCCTCTGTGGATCCCAAAGCAAACAGACATTGGTCTGTTCGCTGAAGACTTGGAGCACGTGGCGAGGCCTATCGGGGCCTCGCACAGGTTTTTTGCTTAGTCAGAGGCCTCGGGCCTAGGTCTGGTGGTAGGTATGCCTTATGGGCCTACTGCCTCTTGGTGAGTGTTAGGTGGGGTAGGGAGTGAGTGCCCCCCATGCACCCCCCCCTTTTTTAGGGGTCTTGGTGGTGGCACAAGGGTTTTTTTGGGTGGAAGGGGGGTTAGCAGGTGCAAGGGAGGCTTGGAGGCCTAGCGGCTTTTAGACTGGGGGGCGTTTGGGGGAACATAACATCACCCCTCCCCACCCCCCTCCTTTTGGATCTCCCTTCCCCACCCCTTTGTTAAGGGTGGGGACAATTGAGCGGGCCCACCCCTTGGTTTGGCTGGGCTGTGGGGTTTGGGGGTCTTGCCCCTATATAGGGTGCCCCGTTTTGTTCGCCAGGTTCCCTCAGACCCCCCCCGCCGGGGGGCGTAGGTACCTAGCACCTGCCCAGAGGCAGGCAGATTACCAGATCAGGTTTGACCTGGTCTGGTGATATATTTTTTAGAAAATATTTTGGGGCGCCTTCTGACCAATTGTCAGATATGGCCCCCAAAAGGAAGGCTCCCACACCGGCTTCCCCTGGGGCGTGCCCTCATAGGACTCTGGCACCTTCGGTTAGGGCCAGGGAGGTGAGGGAAGGGGCATCCACGGGGGAGGTTTTCCAGGGCGCCTTTGCCATTGGGGCGCACTGAGCCTGGGGTTTCTCCTCTGTCTCCCCCCTTTTTAGAATATCTGGATCAGCATGGTAAGGATTTGGAGGCAGCCTTTGGTGCAAAGCCTGGACCAAGGAGCTCCGGAGCGGACATGGAAGGGACCGATTCAACCTCCACTACGGACCCTCCGGCCCTCGGGGCCCAATATAATGGCTGGGGTGAGTCTTCCGGGGATATCGGCCGCGTGACTGTGCAGACGCTATCCTTTGAGGTTTCCGCGAGAGTTTTTAGAATCCCCTATCAGGGCCCCAGTGGGTCCTTCCTTTTACAGAACCTTAAATTGGTTTTTGGAAAGGAAGAGCTAGTTAGGATTAAAATCAAAAAGGAAGTCGATGAGGGCAGGGTCCTATGCCCCTTCCTTTCCCCCCTCCTTTTTCCCCAACCTGAGAGTATTCCCTTTGGATGTAGTGCCTTAAAAGCCCAAGGCGAATACCTTGATTCACCATCTGTCTTTACTCGGGGCGCATCAGTTAACGACTTTATCCCCAAGGACCTTTGTTCTGAATGGTATGCGTCCATTGACGCGGCTGTATCCATGGTACGGGCTTGCGGCATAGGGACATTGATGAGCAAGAGTGACATTAAGTCAGCCTTTAGGCTCCTTCCCATACACCTGGACGACTTCAATCTCCTTGGCCTCCAGTTTGAGGGGGATTTACTACGTGGTTCGGACCCTCCCCATGGGATGTTCGATTTCATGTGCTCTCTTTGAGAGCTTCAGTGCTTTCTTTGCCTGGGTGCTCACGGGACGAATGGGATCCAAGTCAGTCATCCACTACTTTGATGACTTCCTGGGCGGGCCTGGCCGGCACGCCCCAATGCCAGGCGTTGATGATGGCATTTGACATGTTATGTTCATGTTTGGGGGGTGCCCTTAGCTCCCGAGAAGATGGAGGGACCATCCTCTAGGATCATTCCTGGGGATAGAGTTAGACACCACCACGCAGTCTTGCAGACTGCCTCCCAAGGAATTAGACAGGACACGACCTAAACTGGAAGAAGTGTCACACCTTAAGAAGGTGACCCTCAGGCAACTTCAGGGGATTACTGGACTGATTAGTTTCGCTGCCGGGTGGTCGCACCCGGCAGGGCATTTCTACGTTAGACTGTACACGTCCATACAGGGTCCAAGCTCACCCCACCATTGGGTGCGGCTTAATGCAGGGGCCAGAGAAAACTTGCATGCTTGGAAGACATTCCTGACCCAGTTCGATGGGGTTTCTTTCTGGCGGAAAGATTTGCTTCTCCCAGCAGATTTGCAATTACACTCTGACGCACCGGGTTCCCTCGGCTTTGGGTGATACTCTGTGACTGATGGTGCCAGTCCCCATGGCCTGCTGACTGGGCAGCAGCTGGTATTTGTAGGGATCTCACTTTCTGGGAATTCTTCCCATTAGTTGTAGCCATAGAACTGTGGGGTGACCAGTTAGCCACCCGGAGTGTCCACTTTTGGTGCGACAACCTGGCTGTTGCCAACGTAGTTAATTCCTTATAATCTAAGAACGGGTGATGCAATGGCTCGCTTTTTCATGAGCAGAGCCCTGGCTCTGAACGCCCTGTTCTCAGCGCGCCATGTTCCAGGTGTGAAGAATGGCGCCGCTGATGCTTTATCCCATAGACAGCTAACCAGATTCCGGGCATTGGCGCCCAGGGTACAGAGCCTCCCAGACAACATGCCCCGGCGGTTATGGAGCCTGACGGGAATACCGAGCCCTGGACGCGAGAAGTAGATCGGGCCATTTGGGCTGTCTTTAGCCCCAAGTACCCGGGCTGCTTACCAAATAGCAGGTGATGAGTTATGGATTTCCGGTTGGAATGGGGTTACATGCAGTCCTGGCCCGTACCTGTTGACCAGTTATTGGAGCACTGCGTGCTGTTACATCAACGGGGTTATCCATTATGACCATCAGGGGTAGGCTGGCAGGCCTGGCGGTATTGCCAAGGCTCGCACGTTACCGACACCGACAATGACTTTTGCATAGAAGGATGTTGGAAGGATGGTCCCGGGAACGGCCCTGCCCGGTGGCTGATGCCCGATGACCTTTCTCCATCCCACAGCTGTCCGCCCTAAGCGAAACACGGGTCAGGCTGTGCACTTCACACTATGAAGCCTGCCTGTTCCACGCGACAGACATGATGCTCTTTTTGGGAGCCTTTCGGATAAGTGAGGTTTTGGCCACATCCTATAGGGATAACAGCTTGCGCACGTCACAATTGTGCGACGTGCAAAATAGCGAGACAGGGGTCTCACTCTGCCTGTGCTGATCCAAAACGGACCAACATGGCCGGGGAGCAAGGGTTACCTTAGCGCCGGCAGCTGATAAGAAGGTGCGCCTGGTTTCAGCGTTGGTGGCCTTCCGCGCTATCTGCGGTGGAGACTCGGGGAATTTTTTCCACCACACTAACGGGGCCCCTCTAACCAAGTACCAGTTTTGGGCGGTCACATCTAGAGCCTTAGTTCAGATAGGCTCTGACCCTTCAAGGTTTGGCACGCATTCCTTTCAGATGTGTGCCGCCACCGAAGCTGCGGCATTAGTTTTGGGGTTTCTCCTCTGTCTCCCCCCTTTTTAGAATATCTGGATCGGCATGGTACAGATTTGGACGCAGCCTTTGGTGCAAAGACTGGACCAAGGAGCTCCGGAGCGGACATGGAAGGGACCGATTCAACCTCCACTACGGACCCTCCGGCCCTCGGGGCCCAATATAATGGCTGGGGTGAGTCTTCCGGGGATATCGGCCGCGTGACTGCAGACGCTATCCTTTGAGGTTTCCGCGAGAGTTTTTAGAATCCCCTATCAGGGCCCCAGTGGGTCCTTCCTTTTACAGAACCTTAAATTGGTTTTTGGAAAGGAAGAGCTAGTTAGGATTAAAATCAAAAAGGAAGTCGATGAGGGCAGGGTCCTATGCCCCTTCCTTTCCCCCCTCCTTTTTTCCCAACCTGAGAGTATTCCCTTTGGAGGTAGTACCTTAAAAGCCCAAGGCGAATACCTTGATTCACCATCTGTCTTTACTCGGGGCGCATCAGTTAACGACTTTATCCCCAAGGACCTTTGTTCTGAATGGTATGCGTCCATTGACGCGGCTGTATCCATGGTACGGGCTTGCGGCACAGGGACATTGATGGGCAAGAGTGACATTAAGTCAGCCTTTAGGCTCCTTCCCATACACCTGGACGACTTCAATCTCCTTGGCCTCCAGTTTGAGGGGGATTTACTACGTGGTTCGGACCCTCCCCATGGGATGTTCGATTTCATGTGCTCTCTTTGAGAGCTTCAGTGCTTTCTTTGCCTGGGTGCTCACGGGACGAATGGGATCCAAGTCAGTCATCCACTACTTTGATGACTTCCTGGGCAGGCCTGGCCGGCACGCCCCAATGCCAGGCGTTGATGATGGCATTTGACATGTTATGTTCATGTTTGGGGGGTGCCCTTAGCTCCCGAGAAGATGGAGGGACCATCCTCTAGGATCATTCCTGGGGATAGAGTTAGACACCACCACGCAGTCTTGCAGACTGCCTCCCAAAAAATTAGACAGGACACGACCTAAACTGGAAGAAGTGTCACACCTTAAGAAGGTGACCCTCAGGCAACTTCAGGGGATTACTGGACTGATTAGTTTCGCTGCCGGGTGGTCGCACCCGGCAGGGCATTTCTACGTTAGACTGTACACGTCCATACAGGGTCCAAGCTCACCCCACCATTGGGTGCGGCTTAATGCAGGGGCCAGAGAAAACTTGCATGCTTGGAAGACATTCCTGACCCAGTTCGATGGGGTTTCTTTCTTGCGGCAAGATTTGCTTCTCCCAGCAGATTTGCAATTACACTCTGACGCACCGGGTTCCCTCGGCTTTGGGTGATACTCTGTGACTGATGGTGCCAGTCCCCATGGCCTGCTGACTGGGCAGCAGCTGGTATTTGTAGGGATCTCACTTTCTGGGAATTCTTCCCATTAGTTGTAGCCATAGAACTGTGGGGTGACCAGTTAGCCACCCGGAGTGTCCACTTTTGGTGCGACAACCTGGCTGTTGCCAACGTAGTTAATTCCTTATAATCTAAGAACGGGTGATGCAATGGCTCGCTTTTTCATGAGCAGAGCCCTGGCTCTGAACGCCCTGTTCTCAGCGCGCCATGTTCCAGGTGTGAAGAATGGCGCCGCTGATGCTTTATCCCATAGACAGCTAACCAGATTCCGGGCATTGGCGCCCAGGGTACAGAGCCTCCCAGACAACATGCCCCGGCGGTTATGGAGCCTGACGGGAATACCGAGCCCTGGACACGAGAAGTAGATCGGGCCATTTGGGCTGTCTTTAGCCCCAAGTACCCGGGCTGCTTACCAAATAGCAGGTGATGAGTTATGGATTTCCGGTTGGAATGGGGTTACATGCAGTCCTGGCCCGTACCTGTTGACCAGTTATTGGAGCACTGTGTGCTGTTACATCAACGGGGTTATCCATTATGACCATCAGGGGTAGGCTGGCAGGCCTGGCGGTATTGCCAAGGCTCGCGCGTTACTGACACCGACAATGACTTTTGCATAGAAGGATGTTGGAAGGATGGTCCCGGGAACGGCCCTGCCCGGTGGCTGATGCCCGATGACCTTTCTCCATCCCACAGCTGTCCGCCCTAAGCGAAACACGGGTCAGGCTGTGCACTTCACACTATGAAGCCTGCCTGTTCCACGCGACAGACATGATGCTCTTTTGGGGAGCCTTTCGGATAAGTGAGGTTTTGGCCACATCCTATAGGGATAACAGCTTGCGCACGTCACAATTGTGCGACGTGCAAAATAGCGAGACAGGGGTCTCACTCTGCCTGTGCTGATCCAAAACGGACCAACATGGCCGGGGAGCAAGGGTTACCTTAGCGCCGGCAGCTGATAAGAAGGTGCGCCTGGTTTCAGCGTTGGTGGCCTTCCGCGCTATCTGCGGTGGAGACTCGGGGAATTTTTTCCACCACACTAACGGGGCCCCTCTAACCAAGTACCAGTTTTGGGCGGTCACATCTAGAGCCTTAGTTCAGATAGGCTCTGACCCTTCAAGGTTTGGCACGCATTCCTTTCAGATGTGTGCCGCCACCGAAGCTGCGGCATTAGTTTTGGGGTTTCTCCTCTGTCTCCCCCCTTTTTAGAATATCTGGATCGGCATGGTACAGATTTGGACGCAGCCTTTGGTGCAAAGACTGGACCAAGGAGCTCCGGAGCGGACATGGAAGGGACCGATTCAACCTCCACTACGGACCCTCCGGCCCTCGGGGCCCAATATAATGGCTCGGGTGAGTCTTCCGGGGATATCGGCCGCGTGACTGTGCAGACGCTATCCTTTGAGGTTTCCGCGAGAGTTTTTAGAATCCCCTATCAGGGCCCCAGTGGGTCCTTCCTTTTACAGAACCTTAAATTGGTTTTTGGAAAGGAAGAGCTAGTTAGGATTAAAATCAAAAAGGAAGTCGATGAGGGCAGGGTCCTATGCCCCTTCCTTTCCCCCCTCCTTTTTTCCCAACCTGAGAGTATTCCCTTTGGAGGTAGTACCTTAAAAGCCCAAGGCGAATACCTTGATTCACCATCTGTCTTTACTCGGGGCGCATCAGTTAACGACTTTATCCCCAAGGACCTTTGTTCTGAATGGTATGCGTCCATTGACGCGGCTGTATCCATGGTACGGGCTTGCGGCATAGGGACATTGATGGGCAAGAGTGACATTAAGTCAGCCTTTAGGCTCCTTCCCATACACCTGGACGACTTCAATCTCCTTGGCCTCCAGTTCGAGGGGGATTTACTACGTGGTTCGGACCCTCCCCATGGGATGTTCGATTTCGTGTGCTCTCTTTGAGAGCTTCAGTGCTTTCTTTGCCTGGGTGCTCACGGGACGAATGGGATCCAAGTCAGTCATCCACTACTTTGATGACTTCCTGGGCAGGCCTGGCTGGCACGCCCCAATGCCAGGCGTTGATGACGGCATTTGACTTGTTATGTTCATGTTTGGGGGGTGCCCTTAGCTCCCGAGAAGACGGAGGGACCATCCTCTAGGATCATTCCTGGGGATAGAGTTAGACACCACCACGCAGTCTTGCAGACTGCCTCCCGAGGAATTAGACAGGACACGACCTAAACTGGAAGAAGTGTCACACCTTAAGAAGGTGACCCTCAGGCAACTTCAGGGGATTACTGGACTGATTAGTTTCGCTGCCGGGTGGTCGCACCCGGCAGGGCATTTCTACGTTAGACTGTACACGTCCATACAGGGTCCAAGCTCACCCCACCATTGGGTGCGGCTTAATGCAGGGGCCAGAGAAAACTTGCATGTTTGGAAGACATTCCTGACCCAGTTCGATGGGGTTTCTTTCTGGCGGCAAGATTTGCTTCTCCCAGCAGATTTGCAATTACACTCTGACGCACCGGGTTCCCTCGGCTTTGGGTGATACTCTGTGACTGATGGTGCCAGTCCCCATGGCCTGCTGACTGGGCAGCAGCTGGTATTTGTAGGGATCTCACTTTCTGGGAATTCTTCCCATTAGTTGTAGCCATAGAACTGTGGGGTGACCAGTTAGCCACCCGGAGTGTCCACTTTTGGTGCGACAACCTGGCTGTTGTCCACGTAGTTAATTCCTTATAATCTAAGAACGGGTGATGCAATGGCTCGCTTTTTCATGAGCAGAGCCCTGGCTCTGAACGCCCTGTTCTCAGCGCGCCATGTTCCAGGTGTGAAGAATGGCGCCGCTGATGCTTTATCCCATAGACAGCTAACCAGATTCCGGGCATTGGCGCCCAGGGTACAGAGCCTCCCAGACAACATGCCCCGGCGGTTATGGAGCCTGACGGGAATACCGAGCCCTGGACGCGAGAAGTAGATCGGGCCATTTGGGCTGTCTTTAGCCCCAAGTACCCGGGCTGCTTACCAAATAGCAGGTGATGAGTTATGGATTTCCGGTTGGAATGGGGTTACATGCAGTCCTGGCCCGTACCTGTTGACCAGTTATTGGAGCACTGCGTGCTGTTACATCAACGGGGTTATTCATTATGACCATCAGGGGTAGGCTGGCAGGCCTGGCGGTATTGCCAAGGCTCGCGCGTTACCGACACCGACAATGACTTTTGCATAGAAGGATGTTGGAAGGATGGTCCCGGGAACGGCCCTGCCCGGTGGCTGATGCCCGACGACCTTTCTCCATCCCACAGCTGTCCGCCCTAAGCGAAACACGGGTCAGGCTGTGCACTTCACACTATGAAGCCTGCCTGTTCCACGCGACAGCCATGATGCTCTTTTTGGGAGCCTTTCGGATAAGTGATGTTTTGGCCACATCCTATAGGGATAACAGCTTGCGCACGTCACAATTGTGCGACGTGCAAAATAGCGAGACAGGGGTCTCACTCTGCCTGTGCTGATCCAAAATGGACCAACATGGCCGGGGAGCAAGGGTTACCTTAGCGCCGGCAGCTGATAAGAAGGTGCGCCTGGTTTCAGCCTTGGTGGCCTTCCGCGCTAGCTGCGGTGGAGACTCGGGGGAATTTTTTCCACCACACTAACGGGGCCCCTCTAACCAAGTACCAGTTTTGGACGGTCACATCTAGAGCCTTAGTTCAGATAGGCTCTGACCCGTCAAGGTTTGGCACGCATTCCTTTCAGATGTGTGCCGCCACCGAAGCTGCGGCATTGGTTTTCGCGGATGACGGGATCTGGCTATTGGGTGCTGGAGGTCATCCACCTTCCAATCTTATGTTAGGGCCCTTCATTAGGGTTCCCACCTTATCAGCGGTGTTTAACTTCTGTTTTGTCTTCCAGCTGGTTCTGCTTCCAGGCCTGCCGTATGGCTCTGTGGCCACAGTTTCATTTTTCAGGCCGGAAGGTATGCTGCGAGGTCATCTTCTGGATCGCAGCTGTCCCTGGGCCTGTGGATTGATGTTGTCTGGTCGTCCGCCCCAAGTTGCTGGTATCCACCTTGGGGGCAGTGACCTTGGAGTTTTGAAGGGTGTGGCAGTGAGCTGTCAAGCCCGCGATGACCTCTGGGCCATCGCTTCTGCTCTTCCGGACACGCGTATCATGTGGTCCAAGATTCTACCCAGACTTGTCTGGCAGAATGCTTGTCACCTAAGGCTGTCAACAAGGCCAGGTTACAGTTAACCAGGCTCTTGGCAAGGTGGTAAGGGAGTTGGGGGGTCAAGTAGTAAACATCCCCTGATAAAGTTTTCAACGCCCTGGCTCTACCGAGCCAACGGCATTCACCTCTTAGATGAGGGGAATGCCATTTTTCTGTCGGGCCTGCAGAGGTGCCTCCAGGACTTAGTACAGGAGGTTGGCGGGGAGCCGGGGGGCCAAGATTGAGATCTGACCCCCCCTCCATGGCAGGTTAGGGGCGGGAATGGGCAGTAGGAGCAACCACGCATGCTCCTTTGGGCATCTCTTAAAGGGATGATGGACCGACTCTCTCCAGGAACTATAGGTTTTACAACTTACAATGTAAATGCCTCTACAATTCAGTAATTACAATATTCTCACTTGGTTTCTATGCAACAGGGCTGTGTTAAGATGTACAGTGTGTATTCATCTAGAAAAATCTACATTCATCTTTGCAGTTCTTTGTGTGCAACTACTTACACTTCAATCCTACAGTTAGAGATTATTGTTTTAATATAAGAGTATTTTTATAAGTTTTTTTTAAAGGACTCATTTGACTCACATAGGCATTTTGTCTATCTTAGCAAAAGCAAAGAAAGAACACTAATCAGGTGTAATGCAAGACCACCCAAAAGATGATTGTGGTACTAAGGAATGGGAAAAATAATTAGGAGGATGGGTTATGACAAATTCCATTAGAATATCTTTTCTTAGCTGCTTTTGGAACAGTTTGGAAGACTGAGATATTTCAGTCTTCTGGAATATCCGAAGTCTTCCATATTTCTGAAGGAATTTGATGTTATGGTCCCTGTGAATCTGGATGGCATGAAGCTGGGAAGGCTGAAGACTGAATTATTATACTTTTCGATCAGAAAATAATAATGAGTGGAGCTATGAGTGAGTAATCAAAATGCGTTCTCATCTTTCTTTTCTCTTATGTTAAGTTAAATCATTTTCTGCATTAATACAATCAAAATTGTTGAATTTAAAATCCTTTCTTACATTGGTTCTTTTAAAATGAAAGTTGACTTGAACAGAATAAATGTGTATGGTGTACAGCCTATCCAGTTTTAGATCTAAGCTTAATTTTTTTAAAAATATTTTTTCTACTATTTACAGTGCAATTTTAGAATGTAGAATGGATGTTGGTTCTTACCTGATACGTCCATTCTCATGCAGATTGAGAGGGGAATCCAAGATGAATGGGTCATCTCTGTCTTCTAGCTCTATAGAATGCATTGATTGAACTGAAGACATGTCTCCCTCCTCTTGGCCTCCAGTCCATGAAAGGAAGTTGAGGCGAACGAAGAGCAACTGTATTCAAATTAAAGAGAACTCTGGAATAACAAACAAGCAGCAACAACTGCAAAAAACCCGCCAACACACAGACCATCCATCACTACCACCCGGAAAACCACCAGACCATACACCAGATGGGACTGGATTCCCCTATTGATCCACATGAGAATGGACATATCAGGTAAGAACAAACATCCATTCTCCATGCTCTGATGGGGAATCCAGGATGGGACATACCAAAGCAGTTTGACAGTCTCAAGGCGGGAAACAGTCTAGTCTGAAACTTCAGCCTCCACAAAACCCATCGGAGGAACGGCCTGCCAAAGGCGGCATCAGATGATGCATACACATCTAGGCAGTAGTGTCTTATAAAAGGTGATGACCAGGTTACTGCCAGCAGATCTTCTCCACAAACACCTGAGAAGCCCAGGACGCAGAAGTGGCTGCACACCTAATTGAGTGGACTATGATACCCCCAGGCACTGGGAGCGACTGAAGCTTGTAGGACTTGGCTATACAGGCCCTAAGCCATCTACCCAGAAGATGGCTTAGGGCCTATAGGTGATACCTTTTGACCCAAAGTAGGGGACAAGAACAACACAAATAGTGATTCCGACTTCTGGAATGATGAGGTCCTGGATATGTAAATGCAGAGCCCTCCACCTCACATCTAGAGTATGCCAATTGCATTCCAAGTTGTGACTAGGCCGTTGACAGAAAGCAGTCTAGATCAATTCCTGGGCTTGGTGGAACCATGAGTTGATCTTAGAGAGAAATGCGGGATCCAGTTACTGGACTGCCCTATTACAAGGAAACACAAAGATCCATATGGACCAACAGTGCCACCAACTCTGAAATCTGCCTTGCTTATGTTATAGCCATTAGGAAGACCACCTTCAGAGAGAGAAAATGAAGGCTGGCTCAAAAGGAGAAAGGGTGAGGGTGTGTAGAACCTTGGAGAGATCCCAAGTTGGAAACAGAAGGCCTAAGATTAGAAGCCCACCTGAGGAAAGAGTGCTCCTGGGATGACTAGCTAACTAACCAGGAGAGGAACACTGCAGGACCGAATCCAAGGTCACCAGCTGGCACCTCAAGGTGTTGTGAGAAAGCCCCTGAAGCATGTCCTCATGGTGGAAATCCAGGACATCCCCTACTGGTGCCACAACCAGGTCCCGATTCCGCCCAGAATACCAGGTAGAGAATGAGTGCCAGGTCGCCTCATAAATATGAGTCATGGACGATCGCCTCGCCACCTGGATGACCTAGATGACTCTCCCAAGAAAGATTCTCACCCCTCAGCATTTGCCGCTCAACCTCCATACAGAGAATTGGAATCACTTTGGCTCTTGGGACAGAGCGACTTTCTCTGGGGGACTCTGTCAAGGATGGACGACTGATAGACCCATGAGGTCGGCAAATGACAGTGTCCCAGGACAGTGGGACGCCACCAGAATTATTTCATTTAAAAAGTGATTCATATTTGATCATATCGTATCAATGCTTAATAACTGAGTGAATTGGAAAATGCTAGTTACATGATCACATTTGGGTTCTTGGCAATCAATCTGCATTTACAACCATTTGCAGGGTCCCATAGTTATGTGATTGTAACTTTTCTTTTCTTTTTTCTTTTTTGCTAGAAGCAGTCATTTACTTTAAGCATCCAGCAAAAAAAAAGGCCATTAGCTAAAATGGGTTTGCCTAATAACCACACATTTACTTAACACTGCTGTGTTCTCTTAAAGACTGCTGCACAAAAGGTTGTAAAATCACACATGATCACGTGATTTACAACAGGCATGACTTGAGACTGTAATTTCTGGAACAATTACAGTTGTAACAAGGACTATCTTTAATAAGAATACAAACTGGAAGCACTTTTCTTTAGTCAAATGCTGAATTTTACAGCTGCTTTTTTAAAAGTTGCTTTCTTCACATGAAAGAGATTGATTTTTTATTTTAAAACCTGAAAGAACTGCTGAAGTATTAATAAAAAAAAACTTCAAGTGCAAGATGAAGTCAGGTTTTGGTCAGAGGTGAGGTTCTACTGGTTCTAACAGGCCCTCTAGAACTGATTGTTAACTTTCTAAGAAGTTCTGAGAACAGGTTGTTAGAAGAAATATCTTTTTATTTTTGTCCATTTTAGGGATTATAACATTCTGGTGTTTTCTATGCTGCTCTTTGGGCTCTCTCCTTTGGCTCTCTGTCCTATCACTGACTAGCCTCACCCCTCACCTTCCCCTTCCTCACCTAGCCTGAGAAGGTAAGGGCGACAGCGGGAATAGAGAAGCGGACAGGCTCCGGTGATCTCCTTATCTTCCTTCTCTCATATGGGGGAGGAGGGGCACAGCCAAATGATGGCCAGATCCTTAGGGCTCTGTACCTGCCTTCGTGCCATATTTGTGCGTAAGGCAGCCTATGCTTCCTGCTGCTTCAGGCTGGAGCTTATGCCCTCCCTGCTCAGCCAAAAAGCTGTGTGTGTGTGTGTGAATCAGTGAGAGTAAGTGACATAGAACTGGCCATGCCAACCAGATTTTGTGGTTCCCAGTGTTTTGTTTTCTCTGGGAAACAGGACCAAATGGCTCTTTCAACCCCTTCTATAGCCTAATCTTTATTGCCCTGCTTACAGAAACTGCTTGTCCATTTACCCTACTTGCCAGTATACCTAGACTTACGGTCTGGAGGGGTTTTACTTTTTCTTTGCTGGTACTTTTTCTTGGCTAGCTAGAAAGATTGACGTTCGAACATGAATTTACATATCCTTTCTAATTTTAAACTGGTCTAAAACTGTTTTTTGCTGAAGTTGGTGCTTGGTGATGCTTAAGCCTGTGTTTATTGATGGTATAATTTTCCCTATTCAGCTTTGTTTGGAAGGAAAAAAATGTTAATATCTGTTCCTGAAAAAAGATAGCTTTAGAAATCTGGCTAGTAATTGGTTGTTCTAGTAATTGGTTTAACAAGCAACAGCTACTGTGTTTGCTCCTTTGCTTCATTCTAGTTAGGCTTATCTCAACTGCTTTTTCTGTCTGGGGAGGGATTCTTCCTTCACTGCTTTAGAGGTTCTTGGCACTGTCCTTTTGGGGAGTACTTCCAAGAGGCAGGATGCAAGCTTGCACTGGTTTTTTATTGCTTTCTGGGGGGCATGTGATCTTTCCTTAAATTTGGATGATTTCCTTAGGATATCTTATGAGATGGGTGAGACCATCTAGTATGGTGCAAATGGATATAAGGATTGCTTCTCCTGGGTGTGCTCTTTCTGGACAGCTTAAATAACGTCTTTGCTAAAAGCTTTCACTTTATGAACAAGAGTTGGTGGCTGATAGTTATCATTGCATTTGAACTATTTTAATTCTTCAAGTTGCTCTGACACACTGCCTGATTTGTTACTCCAGCTTTTTGCAAGCAAAGCAGCTTTTTATAGTTTTGTACAGGTAATCTTTGACTTACAACAGTTTATTTAGTGATCATTCAAAGTTACAATGGACTACTGAAAAAAAATGACTTATGACCATTTCCCCCCCTTATGACCGTTGCAGAATCCCTATGGTCACAAGAGGCCAGGCGAAGAGACGCTCCCCTTGACATGAGTGACATCGAGTTGGTCACATCCACCCAATCATATGACTACCTGGCCATGCCGAGTGCACATAAGGACTACTCAAAAGGCTGAAAAAGTTTTTTAAATCCATCCTCGCACTTATGACTGTCCTCACATTTTACGTTTTGCACCCTATCTTGTCCCCATGGTGAAGAGAAGCACCATAGTTGTGAAATATGTGAATATTTTAAGAATTTTTAAAGAATTTAAAGAATATTTTAAGAATGCTGTAACAGGCATAAATGTGAGGATGGCTGTAAGTGCAAGGAATGGTTATAAGTGCGAGGATCAGTCATAATTCACTTTTTCAGCCCTCTGAGTAGTCCCTATGCCCGTAGCCACGCTCACCTGGTCACATGACCAGCTAGCCACGCCCCAAATATGCCACGCCCACCGAATACATTCTTTAAAATTTTGAATCCCAACACTGGTTGTAGTATGTATTTTGCTACTCTGGAAAGTTGAGAAGGATATTGTTGGTTTGTCACTAGAATTTAGTCCTGTAGATATCTTGCCTTTGAAGTTTTGTTTATTTATTTGTATCTCTCATTATTTTTATAAATAAATTAAGGCTGTGAAAGTATTCAACATGCTTTTTCTCTATAGGAACACTCTATGAGGTGACTTGGGTTAAGAGAGTGGTTGCCTTAAAGTCACCCAGCTGGCTTTCATAGCTAAGGCAGAACTTGAACACTCGATTTCCTGCTTTCTGGCCTGGTACCTTAACCATTAGCTTAACCTGGCTCTCTTAATGTCCATTGATCTCCTTCATGATAGATTCTCTGGTGCTCACCTTTATGACAGATGGATGTGGTTCTAAAGCTTTAATATAAGGTGCACGATCCCCACATCTGCCTCAGTGATTTGGAGTCATAGGACTTTGTTAATTCCAGAAAAATGGTATTTTCTCACTTGTCTTTGTAGTATGTTCTGGCCTTTAGAACTTTACCTGACCCTGTATAGGCATGTAGATCTTTTGCTGGTGTTTCTTCCTCCTTCTCTTTCTTTAAATCGTTTTAGTCTTAATCTTTTCCTAGGTTTCCAGTTTCCGAATCACTCTGTTTGTTTTTGTATGCAGTCATGCGGTTCTTGTTTCTTTCAAACAAGTATGTGAAACAGCTTGTCTGGATTCTCTTTGACCACTGCATAATCTTATCCCTATTCTACATACAGAGGCAATAGCCAGATTGGTTAAAGAGCACCCACATATCAAATCTAGTCATTCCGTCCTGTCCCATATGTGTGTTTGATATTCTAATTTAAGTATGATAGCCTAACTTACTCTTTCCGAGCTGTTTCGTTGCTGTTTTGGCATGGTGGGCTGGTTATCTCTGCCAGATGGAAGCAGTACTATAGAAACATAGAAGATTGACGGCGGAAAAAGACGTCACGGTCCATCTAGTCTGCCCTTATACTATTTCTTGTATTTTATCTTAGGATGGATATATGTTTATCCCAGGCATGTTTAAATTCAGTTGCTGTGGATTTACCGACCATGTCTGCTGGAATTTTGTTCCAAGCATCTACTACTCTTTCAGTAAAATAATATTTTATCACATTACTTCTAATCTTTCCCCCAACTAACCTCAGATTGTGCCCCCTTGTTCTTGTGTTCACTTTCCTATTGAAAACACTTCTCTCCTGAACCTTATTCAACCCTTTAACATATTTAAATGTTTCGATCATGTCCCCCCCTTTCCCTTCTGTCCTCCAGACTATACAGATTGAGTTCATTAAGTCTTTCCTGATAAGTTTTATTTATTTTTTATTATATTTCATTTAAGTCACTGTTCAAAATAACAACAAAATAATAAAAAAAATTAAAAATACTTTTAATCCCTCCCCCCCCCCCACGCACACTTAGAGCCACTGCTGCGTCCCTATGGTCAAATAATCAAAATTGGCACCTGACTCTATTTATGAAGATTGCAGTGTCCTGGGGTCATGTGATCAAATTATGCAACCTGACAAGGAATGTCAATAGGGAAACCAGATTCATTGTTAATTTAACAATTGCATTGATTCACTTAAAAAATTGTTTTATGCTTAAGACCTTCCACCATTTTTGTAGCCCCTCTTTGGATCCGTTCAATTTTATCAATATCTTTTTGTAGATGAGGTCTCCAGAACTGAACACAGTATTCCAAATGTGGTCTATAAGGAGAAGGATGTTGTCATATGGCCTTTCTCCCTCCCAAATATCCCCCAACAGCACCTCCTAATCTTTTATTCTATCCAAAGAAAATGAAAGAATCTCTCATTCTCTCCAAAACTGTATTCCTAGCCCACCAATAGTTGCTTCCTTCTTACTACTGTACTTAATTATACTAAGCCATATAATAAATTCTTCTTGGGAATCTATTTGTCATGAAGGCACTGGGATACCCCATGAGAGGTGGTTAAAAAAAATCAAGATGGAGGTCACAGTGGTGTCACTGAAGTTCTGTTTATTTTTTAAGATGTATTGTCCCACTGTGGCCACAACTTTCGGACCACACTACTTATTGCTCCATCACTGGCAAGGAACGATTCTATATACAGGAAAGTTTCAGGAGCCAAAATAAAACCTTTGTTCCTCTCCTTGCCACTTTTGCTTTGTTTCTGTCACGTCACCAAGGCGAAAGGTTCTAAATAACACTCTGTTTTTTGTTGCAGAAGTGACTCTTAAGGTTCACGTCAGTGATGCCAGCACACATCAGCCAGTCACGGAAGCCTTTATCGAGATTTTTACCAACCAGGTTCCAATTGCTTCAGGAAACACCGGAGCAGATGGTACTGCCTTTATCAAGTTTGAGTATAAGCTGGACAGTCAGCTAATTGTTACTGCAACTAAACAAGCTTATGTGCCAAATTCTGCGCCATGGAAACCTGTAAGATTGCCTGGTAAGAGATTTTTTATTTTTGTTCCGAGGTTAGATTTTACTTATAAAAAAATGAGGGGAAGAGGCAGAAGGAGGGAGAGATACTTGTTATAATATGACTTGATGCTTTTTATAGAATCGTGGGTTCGTCACCATAGTTCCCTCTGAGCAATCGCTCACTTAAAAATCATCATCAACTCAGAGTTTTCCAAACCTGCCCAGAAGCCGAGAGGGAAAGAGTGAGAGGGAAGGAGAGAGAGAGGAAGAGAGGAAGAGAGAGAAACAGATAGAAAAAAGAGAGGAAGGAAAAGAGAAAGAAAAAGAATGGGAGTAAGGAAGAGAGAAAGAAAATCAAAATCTAGTTTGAAACTAGCTCAACTATTTAAGTGGCATTTTGATATTGATAGAGTTGCCCTATTATGAGCTCACTGTTATAGACACACAGTACAGTATTTTATTTTGAAATTCTCTGAGGCAAAACAGGGTGGGTTTTTTATTTGTTTGCTTGCTTGCTTGCTTGCTTGCTTGCTTGCTTGCTTGCTTGCTTGCTTGCTTGCTTGCTTGCTTGCTTGCTTGCTTGCTTGCTTGCTTGCTTGCTTGCTTGCTTGCTTATTTGTTTGTTTATTTATTTATTTATTTATTTATTTATTTATTTATTATTTCTGTGCCGCCCAGTCCCGAAGGGACTGCCGCTCAGACACTATACTTTTCCACCCACCCACCCCAAAAAATTAGAGGGAACACTGTTCGTCATGTGTTATAATTGAACAATTTTGCTAATGTGAACTCGTTAAGGAGTATCTTTGAAAATGTAAGGGTCCCTTTTCCTGACGAGTCCTGAATAAAGTAATATGTTTTAGATAAAGAATAGAGGAGTAATTTACGCAGAGTGGTGCCATTTGATTTCTCAATATATCCTTACCCATCCCCTTGACTCCAATCTTATTCCACTGGGGAATGTTGGGAGTTGAAGTCTAAACATTTTAGGGATGATTGAGAAACATTGGGGTAAACTTTGAATCTACAAGCATGGAACAAACCTTTTGCAGTTATTCTGCCTATTATTGTACTTAAGAAATGGTGAATAATTGGATGTTGTTGTTTCTCCAGCTTCTAATTAAAAATTGGCAGAAGGAATTTGTATGAGTCAAGGACACGTTAACAGACGAAGGGTGGAGAATATTTATTTTTGCAATTAAGTTAATTCTTGTTTAGGACTTTCTTAAGTAAAGGATTTGCTATTAATATTCGAGAGTGGTGTGTGTGCAAATTTAACTATCACTGAAATCCAAAACTGCACTTTTGGGAAAGATGGCATTTGAAATGAGTGTTTGTTTTCCAAAGAAACAGTTTCAGAGCATTCTCCATCAAATCTATTAGGCATGTTGCCAGCTCTCTCAATGGGAAGGAACTATTATTTCGTCCCCTTTGTGTCTGTTAAATGGCCAAATGAGGGAGTTAAAATAGCAACCAAATGAAAAAAGTACCTATTGTGCATATTTGCCTATTATTCAAAGATCACCAAGAAACAATCCTGCCTAACTTGTTCTTATGGTCATTATTAGGATTATTGTTTCTATTATTATATTTTATTACGTATTTTTGAAAATGAAGAATAGAAAATTAAATTAGTCAAAAGAAAAAAGAAAAATAAAAGAAAAAATAAAGTACAATAGTACACAGGGATTATAGAATTAAATTTGTAAAGTAGATTGTTACCTAAAATTAGATAAATTACAGTTAGTTACATAATTTCATTTGGTCATTAATCAGTTTTATTTGAAATCAGTTTCATTACTTAGTTTTATGTAAAAGAATATACCGTATATAGTATTATTTTAAAAACTCTGTCATTGTTAAAATTTAATGTATAAATATTAACTGCAGTAATAATATTGTATAAATCATAAAATAATAATAATAATTTATGTCTAAGTAATGGAAGATCTATACTTATTTAACACGATTATTTAATTTTAGAAAAAATGTTCCTCTTATTAATTGTTCTAACTGTCAGGAAACTTCTTAGTTTTAGATCGTTTCTCTCCTTAATTAGTTTCCATCCAATGCTTCCTGTCCTGCCCTCAGGTGCTTTGGAGAAATAGCTTGTGGCAATCCCTGAGATATTGGAACATTGCTATCATGTGACCCTCTAGTCTTTCTGTTAATTAAACTAGCCATGCCCAGTTCCAGCAATCATTCTTTTATTTGTTTTAATGTCCAGTCCCCTAATCATCTTTGTTGCTCTTCTCTGCACTCTTTCTAAAGACTCGACATCTTTTGTACATTGTGCAATCACAACTGGATTCAGTATTCCAAGTGTATGTAACTGGCTGCAGTTTTTCAAATGTATTTTAATTTAACAGGTGGAGAGCCACATGGTGATTCTATTTGGTTTACAATTAGAAAAGTATATATTCTCCAATCCACGTTTTTAGCATTGATTTTAATTTTTTTTCTTGTTTCTGTGATTATGCAATGCTTAGGACATAAGTTGAGATTGTATGTAAGAAAGAAATTTATCATAATGAAAGAGCTAAAATTTGAGAAAAAAACAGTTAAATTTGTTATTGGTTCTTCTCAAAATGTTTACTTTGACTAAAATCCAAAGGAAAAATTCAATAGACAAGACAAAACTTGACAAGAACATTAAAAATGTGAGTTAAAAGGACAAAACCCAAAACAAAATATATTTGAACAATGACAATAATAATTTGCAAAGCAGGTCCAAAATTTATAAACCTCTGCATGTATTTACAATCCAATCAACCTTATATTGTACAGTCATGTGTATACTTCCTTGAGTTCTTTTATGTATCTGAACATAATAAAAATAATCCAGTAAAAAGTAGATAAATACAACCTTAGAGGAACAGCGGCTCATGACATATTATTCTATGTCATCATTTATTTTTGAAAAAGAAAGCCAAAACGAGGAAGCTCTGTGTGAAAAACTAAGTACTGCTTCCATAGATATGAAGAAGTTAATCAGTTTATCATCAGCAAGTATAATTTCCTCTATAAAAACAGAAATTTTAGGAATTTGCTGGCCTCCAGCATAGAGCAGTGTATTGATACAATATCAAAGGATAAAGACACCAGCATCTTAGAGTTGTTGCTGCCCATCAGACTGGGAAAGGTTTTTAATCAATCTTCCCAGGAATGGATGAAATTTACTTCAGGGTCAGACCATGCAATACTCAGAGAAATTGCAAAAATCCAAGAGTTGCATCTCGAACTCTTCAGGCCTGAGTTAGAATGTTGTATTGTAGAATTAGAAAAAGATTGAATAATTATGGTTTGTTTGGAAAGGTGGGCAGGAGAAACATCTCTAAAAAGAACATGGCAGCAAGGCTTAAGTTTGCAGAGTTGTATCTGATCAAATCACAAGACTTCCGAAATGTTGTCATTTGGACAGTTGAGATGTTTGGAAATAATTCACAGTGCCGTGTTCGGTTAAACCAAACACACCATATCAGCACAAATATCTCAGACCAACCATCAAGCCACAATAGTGCAGGGATGATGAGCACTACAATGATTTGGACTTGTTTTGTAACCACGAGGTTACAAACCACATCTTGCAATCATTGTCAAATTAACTCCTTAGTATACAAAGTCAAATGTGAGGCCATTTGTCCAGCAGCTAAAGCTTGGAGAATATTGGGTAGTGCAACAAGATAATGATCCCAAGCACACCAGATCTAGAACAGAATAACTGAAAAAGAAAATAATCAAGGTGATACAAATGGCTCAGGCAAAATCCAGACCTCAGCCTGATTGAGATGCTGTGGCAAGACCTCAAGAGAGTTGTGCATAAATAAATGTCTGTGAAACCACAACGAACTGAAGCAATATTATAAAGAATGGGCCAAAATTGCTTCACAACAATATACCTAATTTTTCAGTGATGGCTTCTCCATTTTGGCTTTCTTTTCTAAAATGAATATGACACTGTATATGACGGTAATGACAAAACTGTTAGACACCGATTGCCCAGACTGCGCATGAGAGCATTCCCAAACTGAAACTGCGAATGTGCACATGCGCGGACATGTGTTCATGCACAGCAGAGACCAGAAGACCAGCTGGCCAGTGGGAGGCGACGCCTCCCATCACTGGCAGCATGGCAAGAGGTTAGATCTTTTTCCTTCGTCATTTCCTTTGTCAGGGAAACAAAAGCTCATGAAAGAAACATCACAGAGATCTGACCTGGGGCGGTGGCACGCATGCCAGCAGAAAGGACTCTGCATGCAACCTCTAGCACGCGTGCAATAAGTTTGCCATCACCGGTATTATGATAGGTTACATGTTATTGTTCACTTGAAGTTGCCTTTGCCTACCTTTAAGCACTGCTAAAGCCAGTTGGTTTTTACTATAGCCTGATATATAAAGCCAGAGAATGCAAAGAGGGTGTGTTTTCTTTTTCACATGGCAGATATGAAGAAAAGGTGGTTAGCAGATTAAGCAACAAAGTCAAAGCCCTCACTTTTTATAATTTACTCATAGAAATTCTACAATGGTTTCTTTACTATAAACCACCCCAAGCATGATCTGATCTGTTTAGGATCAAATATCTTCGTTTAGTCCTTAATATTCAGGTTCCCCAAAAATAAGACATCCCCTGATAAATAAGCCCAATCGGGCTTTTGAGCGCACGACAGTAAGGTCAAGCAGTTATTTCAGGGTTCAAAAAATATGTTTATATTTTCAAATAAAAAAGAAAACATTCTTTTTTTTCAAATGATTCCCAGAAAATTTCATCTTTATTTTGGAATATTTTAAAAAATATATTGTTTTTCCCAAGAACAAGAGAAGCAGATAAATCATAACCCAAGTGTCCGCAAAGAAAAATTGGAGTTTTTTCCCTCAAAATCAAAAATGTTTTTGAAAAGGGGAATTTTCCCATCAAGAGATAAGCAATAAATATCAAAACTCTTTCTTTTTATGAACTAGAAAGAAGAACATTTGTAATCTAATCCTATATAAGTCCATTTGGATGGCTTTATGTATCAGAAAATACATTTTCATCATGAACTGAAAATGGAAGTGGCTTGAAGTTTAATAATAAACAGGAAAAGAACAGAAAAAAAAAGTTGTAAAAGTCCAGCAAGGGTTTATAAAATATATCAGCAATCAGTTCATCGTAAAGCTAAAAATATTAAAGCTTTAAAAAGTGCAATTAAAATTAATGCGTTCTTAGGAAAAATGAACAGCAGAAGAGAAAAGATGGTAAAAGACTCAACCTTCCAATCTTTCCTTTCCAAGAATTGTGGTCTCCAAGATCCTCTCTTCTCCAGGTGCAATGATCATCCAAAGGTCATCTTGGACTCTTCTTAGTCTCTCCTTCATAAAACATGGAGCAAAGCCTCTCTAAGTTTTGGCGGCCTAAAATTGTTGATAGCATTTTTGAAAGTTAAATGTGTATCATAGGAGAAAAATCTATTTCTATAAGTTGCTGAAATTAAACATTTTTGTTTGCTATTTCAAATGCCACTAACTTTTTTCCCCTTTACTGAGAAGATTTACAAATACCCTTCCTCTGAAAAAAGCTTGAAATTGCAGATTCATTTTAAATAGCATTGATGATAGCTATGTATGTATGTATGATGAAGGTATGTATGTTATATTTAGAAAAAGCCAACTACTTAAGGAATTTATATATTTATTATATTTATTAGGTTCAAACTCATCTATCAGAAAGAAAGTTATAAACATCAAAACTACAGCTTAATTTTAAAAATAAGCTGAATAAATTTTATATACATCAATCACATTATTCCAGTTGCAAACAGATGCTGCCCATGTGATTAGGGAAGCATCTTTTTATCTTCAAATATTTCACACTAGGGTTTTGTATGTTTGTCACTAAGATTATAAATCCTACAATGATGACTGAGAAAAAAAGTTCACATGAAGAATAACTTTTCTGAAATATTCATTGATCTCTCTATTTTTTCTCTGCTTTTGCCACTTTAAGCTTAACATTTGCCTCTAAACATATTTACAACAACTTGTCTAAACAACAGTATATAGTATTTAGTATATATTATCATCTGATGAATATGTATATTGTGTGTAACATATTTTTGCTGATAAGTGAAAGGAAAGGGAGATTAATACAGATCTATTTCGATCTTATTATGCTCTCATCAGCTAGGCATACCCTTGCTGGGATTTGAACCTGTGTAGGTAGATATATATATGCGTATTGCCTACTGTCCATCTTTGTTAGTTGTATGCTGTTATGCCCTTTGTTAAATGGCATTATAAATAAACATTGGTGGGCATTGGATTTGGTATTGTGTACTGTACTGTTTTTTATTATTGTTGTGAGCCGCCCCGAGTTTGCGGAGAGGGGCGGCATATAAATCCAATAAACCATAAACCAACCAACCATTTATTATTAGTAGTATTAGAATTAGTATTACACACACACACACAGAGGGAGAGAGAGAGAGAGTCTAGAAAGTCTAGAAAGAATATTTGTGTTAATTTTTATTAGTTGCTCCCCATCCCACTGGAATACTTCAATTAACCTTTTTTTAAAATATACAGTGTTTTCGTCCTTGAGCCTTGGCCTTCTTCCTGAGCGGTCAGCGACTCTGATGGTGTATGAGGATGTTGTCCAGATAGTCTCAGGATTTCAAGGTATGGTTGCCTAGAGATGCTTCATTGTCCAGAAAAGAAGGAAGCATTATTTATGATGCATCTTATAGCTCAATTTTATGTCTTTTAATTTCCTTCTATTATATGATGGAGAACTTGAGTGTGTTAGCTAATTCATTTTCTTTGAGCAGTTTTTTGGAGATGTCTTAAAAGGAGAAGATCTGTGGTGAGGATTGGCCCTATTTGATCCTGGTACATTCAAGGGCTTTCTAATTACAGAAGTGCTACAGTTCCTCCATGTGAAATAACAGTGAAGCCAGCTGGTTCTCTTTCTCTCTAATCTGTGGAGGACTTTTATATATGTGTGTCTCTGTGTTACATATATATAATTTATAATACATATAATTTATAATCACATATATAATTTTATTGTATTTTTAAAAATAAAAAATATGCACAACAGTAGCGTTCACCTATCTAGCTTAATTACAGTATGTCACATTAATTAATTATTGATAATTGATTGTTCACCCATGTGAACGACTTATTGTAAGGGTTATGACCTATGCCATAATAAGAGCCTCAAGCCAGTTTTCAAGAAAATTCCAGTTGTTTATTAGGAGCACCATGTCGGCACGGACCTAGTGAAGCCAGTTCTGACCCCACTCAATTTGCGACTTGTCTCTGAGTCTGTTTCCTCCCCAGACCAAGATATGTCATCAGTCACATTCTTCAACAAAGCAATTTTGTGAGTTGTGGAAGTCACTCCCTCTGACCGTTACTGATTTATGTGCAGATGGCCTTGACTTTGGCCAGCTAGGATGTGCGTTGTTTTGACTGAGGTGCAAATTCCTCAATGCATCCCTGATGTTCAATTCCAAATCCACTTGCCTATGGCAACAGGAGAGGTTAGGGAAACTTTGGGAGTTGACATTCAAGTTCACTCGCTTCCTGAAAGCAACCTGTACAAAGCAAAAACAGTTTGAATACAGGTATAAATATTAGGGGCATGATCCCTCCCCCAGGCTTTGCCAGGTTCCTTTCATAGAATTTAGCTTTGAGGTGATCAGCTTGGATGCTTCTGGTCTTTACCCAGAATGCTTCTCATAGAGGGTAGCCCTTCCACTTGATTAAGTATTGGAGTTTCCCCCTGTGCCACCTCTAATAGATTTGCACCTCTAATGGATTTTCCCTCTATGACCACCGGGTTTGGGGGCTCACAGAATAGTAGTCTCAGGGTCACGGGTTTTAAGAGGCTGCTGTGGAATACTGGGTGTATTTTCCCCAGCAGTTGGGGAAATTTCAATTGTACTATGACTGGGTTGATAATTTGCAGCGTGATGGGAAGTAAAAAAGGGGAGTAAGGGATGGCAAAAAAGCAATCTTGGTAGTATAAAATATAACAATTGGTTTAATGAAACAGAAAGTATGTATAAGAGTATTGTATTATTATTGAGAAAATGAAATTGTATATTTGTGATGTAAAGATGTGAAATGAAATAATCGCAAAGGATGGCTCAGTCAAATTCCTCCCTCTAAGGATTCACGTAGGGCTCCCAATAGAGTTTTTGGCTTTCTGACCTCTTCCCATTCCTTCATCCACTCCAGTCTTTCTAGCTCGCTTACGGGTTGTCCCAAGTGTTGGAAGCTAGGAGAGGTGGGTGCAACCTCAACTGCTCTTCCAACAATATTCATCATTTTCTGCTTCAATTGCTAAGGCAGGCATTCTGGGTATCTTGTCTTCTGTGGTCAAAGACAGTTGCAGTTGAGTTCCATTTGAGCTGCTGGTTCCTGTAGTTTCCTGGCCGGGGAAACTCCAGGAGTCCTGTCTCCTTCTGGGTTGCCAGGAACAGGCTTTCTTCAGAGATTCCACCCACTGCCATAGTGGCCTGAGTTTCTCTCCAAGCACCCCAAGTATCGGGGAACAGATGGAGAGTTTGAGGCTCAGGAATCTGTGTCGTTTTGGTTAATTTTTGCCGAGCTGGCTTTTTGACAGGGTTCCAAACAAAACCGAAATAAAAGCAGGAGCCTCAAGCCAGTTTTCAAGAAAAATCTAGATGTTTATTAGGAGCGCCATGTCAGCACAAACCAAGTGAAGCCAGCTTCGACCCAACTCAGTTTGCGCCTTGCCTCTGATCCTGTTTCTCCCTCCCACCAAGGTGTGTCATGAGTCACATTCCCCAATGAAGCAGTTTTGTGAGTTGTAGAAGTCACTCTCTTTCTTAAGTAGTTCTTAAGTAGAAAAGTTTGTAAGAAGAAACAATTTTTCCCATAGGAATCAATGTAAAAGCAAATAATGCATGTGATTGGGGAAACAAGAGGGAGAGTGGAGGTCCTGTTTCCTCCCAGAGGATTCCTAGAGAGGCCCAATGGAGGCTTCTCTCCACCTTTTCCGGTCCTGTTTCCTCCCCGGAGATTCTTAGAGAGGCACCACGGAGGCTACTTCCTGCCTTTTCCGGTTATAGTTTCGGACGATCGGGTTTGTAAGTGGAAAATGGTTCTTGAGAAGAGTCAAAAAAATCTTGAACAGCCGTTTCTTATCTAGAAAAGTTCACAAGTAGAGACGTTTGTAGGTAGACGTACCACTGTATATACACGTCCCCTTGTGATATCACAGGTGATGGAAGTGCCTATATTTGGCTATGGAATCCAGCATTTCCAATCTGGTTCTAGAAACAGCTCCTTTATGATAATTGTGTTCATCGCTTTGACAGGTATTTCTCAAACTGAAAAGTTCTATTTGTTTCCAGTAACTCCATGGCAGTTTCAGCATTGGTGTCCAGGACTCTCTATGTAAAATTTTTCTTTCCTGGGAGGAATTGAGAGTAAATACTGTGAGAAAAACCAATCCTGTACAATCATTTTGATAAGGCAGCTAATCCATAAATTGGACTCAGTCATATTTATCTATTCTATTAAACATATTTTGAGTAATCTATTAAATAAGGTAGCTTTTGTAAGGCGCAACAGTTATGATGCAGATTTCAAAAAACTACCAAGAAGAATAATGGAATTATTGCTTTTTTATTATTTTTATATTGGGTTTTTATTCTTGTGAGTTGGGTGGCCATGTATATACAGTATATTAAAATAAATAAATAAATTCTGCACCAAAGGTAGCACTGAGACTACTTTTGCCCTGAATACTTTCAGAATAGAGCACAAGGTACCTGAGTAATTGTAATTAAGTACTTTATCTAATTTTTTAGTATTTTCCTCTGCTTTGCCAAGTTCTTAAATTGATTTATTCATGATCCTATGTTGATTAAAAACACCACTAAATAAGTAAAACAATTCACTTCTTCAATAGGTATCCCATTTATCTGCCTGTTATATATTGCATGCTTATGTAAAGTAAAGGTTTCCTCTGTCCAGTCATGTCTGACCGTAGGAGGCGGTGCTCATCTCTGTTACTTAGCCAAGGAAACCAGAGTCTTCCGAAGACACTTCTATGGGTCACATGGTCAGCATGATTGTATACCAAGGTGTATGGAATCTGTTAACTTCCGACCAAAGTAATATCTATTTATCAATTTGCATTTGCATGCTTTTGAACTGCTAGGTATGCAGGAGCTGGGGCAAATAACAGCAGCTTACCTGTTGTGCATAAAAATAGCACATTTCATGCTACTTTTACTAATTACCATCATTTTAGATTTGGCTATTAATGTTTATGAAAAAAAGAGCATAGTGTTCACAACACTCTTGTCAGTCTTATTTGTGAACGTGCCTTTAGAACTGTATTACCAGCATATGAAAGGATATTACTAAATTTATCATGGATCTTTGGCATATCAGTGCCTGAATCATATAGGACTGCTGTAATATCAGTGGCATAGAAATCAAAAAGTTTTAGAGTTACAATATAGCCCTGTCTGACATCATTGTTGGTAGATATACTCTTAGTTACATTACATGTGTATAGACTTTCAAATGAATATTTGAATAAAGTCTGAATTCTCTATTTAGGTTGGCCAATGTCTTCCACAAAGTATTTCACTGAAAATAAGACCTATCACGAAAATAACCCTAGCTTGATTTTATGTACATAGCCCTCCCCAAAAATAAGCCCTAGTTAACACCCCACCTACTACGTACCCCTATCTGGTTGCACTAGGTGAGGCGAGATGCATGCATAAAAATCAAGCTAGAGCAGGGATGTAGGAATGGAACTGCCCCACATGCCCCGTATTCGCTTATCTTAGGACCACTGCAGCCAGACTTCCCAAATCCCAACACCTGTCGCACTGCTGCTTGACTTCTCTGGCCACTTGCAGCTGGACCCCATACGGCACATCGTGCTTGTGCCACCGCTCATGGCCAGATGCCATGCGTTGCATTGCGCTGGTATTGCTGCTTGTGGCTGGACACCATATAACGCATTGCAATCGTGTGCATGGTGAAACAGTGTACCATGTGGCCTCCTGCCTCGAGCAGCGGCACCAGCACAATATGCCATGTGGCATCCAACCGCAAGCAACCGGGCAACAGTTGTTGAGGCGTGGGAGGTATGGGGTGTATGGGGCAGCTTCACCCCCCCCACCTCTGCCCCAAAGTAGTAATTTGCTATTCCACACTTTCTTTACATTAGTGGTCATATAATTGTAATTACTAAAAGAATCCAAGTTCAGAAATACAGTGATAACTCGTCTTACAAACGCCTCGTCATACAAACTTTTCGAGATACAAACCTGGGGTTTGAGATTTTTTTGCCTCTTCTTACAAACTATTTTCACCTTACAAACCCACCGCCGCCACTGAGATGCCCTGCCTCCGGACTTCCATTGCCAGCGAAGCACCCATTTTTGTGCTGCTGGGAATCCCCTGAGGCTCCTCTCCATGGGATACCCCATCTCTGGATTTCTGTTTTTGTGATGCTGCAGGAGAATCCCAGCAGCGCAAAAATGGGTGTTTCGCTGGCAACGGAAGTCTGGAGGTGGGGTTTCCCATCGAGGGGAGCCTCAGCAAAATCGCAGCATTGCAAAAACACAGAGGTCCAGAGGTGGGGTTTCAAGGACTTCGGTGTTTTTGCAATACTGCGATTTCACTGATGATCCCTTTGCTGGGAAACCCCACCTCCGGACTTCCGTTGCCAGCGAAGTGCTTGTTTTTGCGATGCTGGGATTCCCCTGCTGGGATTTCCATGCAGCATCGCAAAAACACGGAAGTCCAGAGGTGGGGTTTCCTATGGAGGGGAACCTCAGGGGAATCCCAGCAACGCAAAAATGGGCGCTTCGGCTGGCAAAAAAGGTGAATTTTGGGCTTGCACGCATTAATCGCTTTTCCATTGATTCCTATGGGAAACATTGTTTCGTCTTACAAACTTTTCACCTTAAGAACCTCGTCACGGAACCAATTAAGTTTGTAAGACAAGGTATCACTGTACTCTAATGAAAATATGCTGGAGTTCCTACTGCTACTTTCTGATTGCGTTAACTCTTAATAGGATTTTAGAGAATCGGTTATCATTTAAGCATATTAACTGAATATTTGCATTAAATTTGCTTGAAAATGAAATCTGAAAAATAGGTGTGTGTAGGGGTTTGGAAGCGTATATTATTGAGATGGACTTGATACTTCCTCACACTACGGCACTACGCTTCAGATTTGCTTTCTATACTTTGCTGGTTATAATTTTCTTTGTTTGTGTAATGGACAAGGCTACTGGAATTTTAGTCCAGATATGCTTGGAAGGTCCATGGTAGGGAAGATTGCCATACATTTTGAATAGTTTACCCTCATCTGTACACATTTTCTTTTGTGATTGTACAAATTAATCTGTAAATGTTTCTCAATTGCTTGGAAACTTTAAAATAGTGCTTTCAAACTTGTTAACTTTAAGATACATGGACGTCATTGCCCAGAATTTCACAATCAGCAAAGTATTGCTTTAAACTAATGGTTCCCAACATGGGGCCTATGCCCTAAAGGGGGGCAATTTCATTTTTAATTGGGGCAATTGGAACCTTGTTTAAACCTAGTTAATGGCTATTTATTTATTTACTTACTTACTTACTTACTTACTTACTTACTTACTTACTTACTTACTTACTTACTTACTTACTTACTTAATTGGATTTGTATGCCGCCCCTCTCCGAGGATTCAGGGCGGCTCACAGCAAGTACAAAAAACAGAACAATAATATGAATCAATTAGGCTTCCTCTGCGTGAGTAGTTCACTTTTGAATAATAAGAATTATAAATCAAGGGGGGGAGGCCTCAGGATTTTAGAGATGCTTAGGTGGGGCATGGCCAAAAAAAGATTGGGAACTACTGCCAATGTCCATTGAATCTGTTTAAGTTTGTAATATAGTCTCCTAACTTGGTATCACTGCCTATGTCAATGGGTCCAAAATTATATTTAGGTTTTCCAATACCAAACTAATGACAACTGACAATCCTAGTTTTATTTGGAGATGGCAAGAAATTATCTAAAGCAATTTCATTTTTTCATTATGCTGCTTTTGTTTTTTATTGTACATATGGAAAAATGTCTAGACATATTTCTGATGGAAGAGAATGGTTTTAGAGGTCCAACAGGAATTATAGTATATTATAGAAACAGTGGGTACATATTCCTGCCAAATCCTGGGCTCCGCAGAGTTAAGAAAACTTCATTTGCAAAATTGCTACTTTCCATTTAGAACTGGAAACTGGCTTGAGAAGAATTCCTTCCTATTTGCCAAATGCATTAGTTTTACTAGTAACTGTTTGTGCTCACATTTTGTTTCACAAGGTTGCTATAATTATTTCAACATGCTGTTGATATCACTGTGTTTCAAATTAGCAATTGGTTGCTTTTCAAGCTGACATTTTTGCAGGACAGTTTTATGACCTGACTGTAAAAAAATCTTATGTAGCAAATAATTCATATTTTGAGGTGGGCATTAATGATTGTCAGCATAGCCTTATAAATGGCACATAGCTTAATGTTGCCAGCAGATAAGTTGCAATCCTCTAAATGAGCGGTGAGCAATTAATTTTCCCAAGGGGCTACATGAAAAATGTGGACTGTACTGGAAGAGTCAATGAAATGCTGCTGTGAAGATGCACAATGCTGCGATTTCGCTGAGGCTTCCCTTGCTGGGAAACCCCATCTCCGGACTTCCATTGCCAATGAAGCGCCTGTTTTGCAATGCTGGGATTCCCCTGCAGCATCGCAAAAACACGGAAGTCTGGAGTTGGGGTTTCCCATGGAGGGGAGCCTCAGGGGAATCCCAGTAGCGCAAAAATGGGTGCTTCGGCTGGTAAAAGGGGTGAATTTTGGCCTTGCATGAATTAATTGCTTTTCCATTGATTCCTATGGGAAACATTGTTTCGGCTTACAAACTTTTCATCTTACGAACCTCGTCCCGGAACCAATTAAGTTCGTAAGATGTATAGATATATAGATATGTGGTATATATTTATTTATATTTGATTTTTAGTTTCCAATTGATCTCATATAGGCTGGAGTGAGAGCCAAACATCCAGATATGGCCCAAGGAACATAAAATGCCTAAATCATCATGAAAAAATATTAAAAGATTTTGTATTTTTCTCTTAGACTTGATCACTTTTTTGTACAAAATCCCACTTGGTGATGATTTTTTTATTCTACCTTATTCTCATGCTTTTATTTTCCACTTGGTGTTTTATTGAACTTTTTTGCATTTGTGTTTTATTGTTATGCCTAGAACACCATTTGATAGGAAATTTGATATAAATCCTAGAGGAATGTAAAGAACAAAAGTACATGTCAGTGTTGGATTGCTCCCATTTCGGCCTGATTCAGTGAACCAGTAGTGGTGGCGGTGGGAGGCTCTGGACACCTACCCGAAACGCTTCTGCGCAGAAGCGCCACTCACACAATAACTGTTAGCGATAAAATTTAGAACCCACTACTGGTACATGTGTTCATTTCTGTACTAAATGAAAGGGATGTTTGGGCACATGCTAGACTCCGATTTACAATGATATGCATTGAAATTTTAATATGGAGTGGAATTATATTAGAATTCCAGCACAAGCAACCACAAATCTTTAAGAGAACACCATTTCTTATGAGCAAGTATTAAAACCTGGATTTCATACCATGTCATATTATTTTAAAATAACTTGGTTGGCTTGGTGGTTATGAAGGTTTACCAGTATTTACTGAATGAAAAATCCTGAATAGCATCAATTTATTTGCTACAAGGAGTTAAATTCTGATCAGGAAAGGTTCTTTTAAAAGTTTGCTCTCTACAGTGAACAAGAAGCTCTTGGGAATACAGAAACAGCTGGTCTAAATCTTCATTTGCATGTTATGCAAAAGTTTGCAGATGGGGTCTTGCTGTGTTTGTAAAGAGTTTTGTTGGTGGTATGAATTTGTGGCTTTGTAAGCAGATGCCTAATGGGATCTAAACTGATAAATACTCCATGAGACGCTCTCTGTCATTTTGCCAAGACTCGAAACCTTCCAAAGCCATATAGTGGTTTGAACACAGACATGCCTGAAAGCCCAGTAAAAAAAAATCAGTCTTCCCCAACTTGATGTATTTCATTTACTTCAGACTATACTGTCCATTAACTACAACCAATAGGACACTACCAATGAATGAGGGGGGCGTTGATGTCTTCCATCAAATCTTTCTAGTCAAATCAAGTCAAGTCTCTAGCCTTGAAGCTTTTAGGTAGTGAGTATTCTCTTCTGAGAAAGTTAAATTGTGACTCAATAATCAAAACTCTATAAGATGGAAGCAGTAGTCATTGCTGGACTTACTGTACAAATAAACAGCAATATAGGTATTGCTCATTTTTTGGAGTTATGTTCTCGTTGACAGATAAATGTAGCAGGACTTTGATGCAGATAAAAGCTTTCATAGAAACTCAAACTTGAGGCTAATCATATAGGTTTTTTTTCATATACTGTATGAATTCTACTTAAAAACTCTGTCCAGTTTAAGGGATGCTTCAGGTAGCTTTTTATCCTGATAGTATTCTCCTAAGGACCTGATAAGCCTTCCCCAGTCTGATGTTCTCTGGATAGGTTATGAAGACCAAGTTTATATAGAGAGCTTCATGTTGGAGAAGTCTGCAAAAGAAGTGGATTAAATATTGAGATCTTGGGTGACTTTTATTCCCTTTTCAGGAGAAGGGAAAGGACAGACAGGAAATTAACAAAGGGCAGATCTGAATATCAAATTTATTTTTATACTCTGCCTTGCCACTTCCATTTACATTGTCGCTTATCTGAGTTCAGGATTTAATTGTTTTGAAACTTTTATTGTTTAAATAGTATCTAAGTTCATTTAAACTCCTGGAAGAAAATACTAAATAATTAAGTTTTGCCTCTAACATTAAATAAAACAATATATGCTTGAAAAGTATCTATAATAAGTAGGACCAAGAGATAGTGAAAAGGAAGGCTCAAAGCTCAGATAATCTTGATAGAATTATAAGGTATGAAAAAACCCCTCAAAGCATTGGTATTGATAGTAACTATATAAAAGTGTCATGATTTGGTATAAGCTTAAGTCTACATGAGCAGTACCATTTTTTATGCTTCTATTTTTTATTTTTTTATTTTTTTTGCCTGTTGCTAGGTGCACGGAGTCAACCAAAGGTGTATTTTCAAAGAAGAGCCCTGAGTCTACCAGAGAATACTAGCTATAGTGACCTCACAGCATTTCTTACTTCAGCTAGTTCACCCTGGGAAGTGGACAGTTTTCCTTATTTGCAAGGCTATGATGGCAATGGAACTGGTAGATGTTTAATCTTTATTCTTGGCATTTGTTTTAATTTATATGAGACAATTTGGCTTAATTATTCTTAGAATTCCATCTTTATACAATCAAAGACATCTCTTTTTCTCTGTTGGCAAAGGAGAGTACAGTAGTACCTCTAGATACGAGCTGCTCTACATGCGAGCATTTCAAGATATGAGCCACGAGGGGAGAGACATTTCTGTTCTAGTTCCGAGCTGAAATTCGGGATACGAGCCGAGCATCCACTAGGTGGCGCAAGAATCCTTGCTTTTGGTTATCTCGGAGGGGAAAAACTACTTGTTCCAGATACGAGTTGCCTCGAGATACAAGCTCCCTTATGGAACGAATTATGCTCGTATCTAGGGGTACTACTGTATTAACAAAATAAAAATCATGGAAAAATAGAATTAAGTTAGTTTCATAAATAAATACTGTGGAAGGAATAGTTTAACATTTTGCAGGCTAACGCTTTGAGATCAAGCCTCCTAATTTTTACCCACAAATATAAATGCCAAACCAGCTTTCTCTATGAAGACCAAGATAGACATAGGACACCAGAAATCAAGAGTTTATTACACTGCATTTTCTTGGCGTATTTGTGCCTATTCCTTTCTTCACAGTCTTTATTTTATCTTCAGTTTCCCCCCACCCTGCTCATAACTTGACTTTGACTGCCCTGGGAACATAGGGCTACTTTCTATTATGCTGGTCACATGGTCAAGCTAGAATCAGATAAATCACAATCTGTGATGGTCAGAAAATGTTCTCCTCTCCTTTAAAAGATCACAACTTAAAAATGTAACCTATTTATTCACAACAAGGCTCTGAAGCAGTTTCTCAATGCCATATGCCTTCCAATCCCCTCTAGAAACTCATCAGGCTACTTGATCTTTCAGTTATTTATTTTTAAGTCAATCCTTTTAATTAAAAGCAAATATGTGGGAAGTTAGTATATATAGCAAAGCACCAGCCTGTGGTATTTTAATTTTTAATATTACTGGTACCTAGAAATGGCATACCGGCAGTCTTGAAAAATAAAATTAGTAAATGCTGCAATGTGGTACTTTTCTTGGAAACAACTTTGCTCCCCATCCTCTCCAAAGGGAGGGGGAAAGGTGGAGGGGGGGAAATAACATGAACATTTAATGATTGATCAAAATGAAAGCGGGAGTTATTTTGTAATGCTGCCCATATGTTTTCAATATTCCATATGTGCCCACTGGCCCAAGGTGGTTATATAGTCCTGAATGATGTTGCCTAATTCCAGGGGTTATTTATGATAAGAAATTTGGGGGGGAAATCCCGTATTAATATATGCTTTGTAAGTGTATCCTCTTCCTCTTCTCCATTACCATCTACTTTGGAGCGGGGAATAAGACAATATCCTTATGCCCAATGCTTTGGGAGTGAAATGAAAATATTGAACTTTCAGAGGCTTTATGCAGCCACTTTGCTTCTTATTTTATTGAAAACACGGGGGGAAAGTTTTACTAACAATTGGCATTTTTCTCAGATAATTCTAGCAGCATGATATGGCTTTGTTCTGGAGAAGGGGTGGGCAATTAATTTTGCCAGGGGGCCTCATGAGAAATTGGAATGGTTTTAGAGGGACGGACTAATATAATTAACTCAGTTCTACCAAATACTGTACATAATTGGGTAGAACTGAGTTAATTATATTATAATTATAAATTATAATTATATATTATATTATATATATATAATTATATATTATATTATATATTTCTCCTTCCTCCCTCCCTCCCTCCCTCCCTCTTTCCCTCTCTCCCTCTCTTTCTCTCTCCCTCCCTTTCTCCTTCCTCCCTCCCTCCCTCCCTCTTTCCCTCTCTCCCTCCCTTTCTCCTTCCTACCTACCTACCAACCTACCTCCATTTCTCCCCTCCCTCCCTCCCTCCATTTCTCCTTCCTTCCTTCCTTCCTTCCTCCCTCATTTTTCCTTCCTGGTTGGTCCAGCCTCTGCGGGCTGGTCACAGACAGCAGGCGGCCTGCAGGCGGCCCCCGGGCCACCACTTCCCCAGGTCTGTTCTGGAGGCTACTGAATGGGTGCTATTGAGCCAGATGTGTTCATTTCCGCCTCATACAGTTACATTTTTCACATCAACTATGACAAATTTGTGTTTCTGCTTTGTTTTATGTGTTTTATTTAAATATGGGTCTTTTCTATAGTTGTTTCTCTGATCTCCATACCTTTGCTACACAGTGAATCAACTATCTGTCTGAATATACATACAGAGATTGGAACTGTGTAATACAATATGAACTTGCAACACATGTTGTAGATGTTTCAACTTCTGATAATGGGAAAATAATTATTACAAATATTTGAATATCTGTACTTGATTACTTTAATATTAGATGTTGTGCGTTTTGTAACACTATTTGTTTTTTTACAGGAGATAACACTAGGTGTGATCTTACTCCTGTCACTGCAGTTAGTGTTCATTTACTCAGAAGTGATGGGACTCCAGTTCAAGTGAATGGGCCCATCTATATAAAAGTGCCTGTCCCTTCAAACATCAACCTGCGACATCAAACCCATGTGCCAGCTTGGAGATTTGATCAAAAGTTTGGTAAGCAAACTTATTTCTGATTTTCACCATGTAAGCCAGTTTATTCATGGTCTCTATCAGAAATGTATTTCTGGTAGGTCAGGCATGAAGTGTCGTATTAGTTCAAGAACAATTGTATTTGAGCACATAAATTTCCTTGTCCAATTTTATTCTATTGTTTAGTATAAGGTTTATAAGACTTATAGGAGTGGCTGGTGTGAAGCTCTAGTAGATATCAAATTGACATTTTCCTAATATATTTAAATGCCAATATATTTTTTGCTTGCCAAGGGATTTAAGTTACAGGTTTAATTTCAGGGCATAATTTCCATTAATCTAGTACTTATTTACCCTGGTTTTTATTTATGAGTCAAGACTATTATAGATTTTATTTTTAGTTTTGTGAAATGAGAAAAGAGGTACACATACCATACCTTCACACACGCCTATTTTTTTCTATAATGTTTCAACATCTGTTTCCTATGGAATAAGCATGTTAAACATTCCATGATAGATTTATCCTTATTTATTTAAAACTATAAATTCAATTGGCATGTGACATATTATATTTAATCTTTATTACTATTGTCACCAAGTAAAAAAAAACAAAAACAAAACGGAATAATGATGTTATTATTCATTCTTAGTAATTTTATGGGCCAGGTCACTCCATATATTCCAATGTTGCACTAATTCTTTGAGTTGTTCGATATTCTGGCTAATGTCAGTTTTTATGACAGTCTGATTTCCTTTTCCTGCTAATTCTTTCTATCATAATTGCTTTCTCCGGTGAATTCCTCTACATAACATGACCAAGATAAGCGTGACGCAGTTTTGCATTTCATTTATTTTGGTCATGTCATGCAGGAGAATTCACTGATGAAAGCAATTTTGCCTTCCAGTAACATATCTGGTGTCATGCACTCCAAAACCTGATTAGTTAGTTTCCTTTGCTGTCCAAGGAATATACAAAAGCCTTCTCTAGTACCAAGCAAACTATTTAAAAATTCTCCTTAATCTGTTGAAATATTCTTTTTTGTGAAGATGGTAATAACAACAAGAGCAGTCTTGGGTGCAATCCCAAAACAGCTGGAGCACCACTTGAATAACATTGGCTTTGACAATAGCAATAGCATTTAGATTTATATACCGCTTCACAGTACTTTACAGCCCTCTCTAAGCAGTTTACAGAGAGTAAGCACATTGCCCCCAACAATCTGGGTCCTCATTTTACGACCTTGGAAGGATGGAAGACTGACTCAACCTTGAGCCTACTGAGATTCAATCTGCCAAACTGCTGGCAGCTGGTGATCAGCAGAAGTAGCTTGCAGTACTGCACTCTAACCACTGCACCGCTAAGGCCATCAGTAAATTGCAGATTGCGCCTTTACTTGGAACTGCTTCTATCCGGCGATAATATCTCTAACACTGTCAAACATCTAGATCAGGGGTATCAAACTCAAGACCCACAAGCCTTGATCCAGCCCACGGGGTACCTAGATCTGGCCCGCAGGTCCTCCCTGGAAACAGTGAAGGTCCAGGTACAGTTCCCCTGCCAGAGAAAACAAAACTCAGGAGGGCCACATGCAGGAGGCTGTCACAGCCAAAGCCCGAGCTTGTGAGAGCTGCATGCGCCCCCACCATGAGCTCTATTTTCAAAGAGATTCACTATCACCACTACTAATAGTTATCGCACTGTTTCTTCTATCATCACTACTGAATAACTCAAGCCATGGCTATCAAACATCAAAAACATCTGCCAGACTGTTCTGTCTGGGTGCCCCCAGACTTCAACACCAACTGGAAAAAGCAGCCAGACACGCTGGTAAAAGCAAAAGCACTTTATAGTTTGAAAAATAAACACAGAGAAAAACCTGTTCTTCCCAACAGGCAGGCTATGAGGCTTCACAGCAAAGTCCTGACGGCCAGACAATACAGCAGACACAGTGCTGGCACACACACCACTGTAGAGAATAAGCCCCCACGCCTTTTTCCCCAAGGTTTCAGCCTTCAAGGCCACAAGCCAGAATCAGAGACGCCAAAGATCACAGCCAGGTCCCAGGACTCCCAAAGATAATACTCCACAATACAGGAAGGGTGGGTCTGCCTTTTCAGCCTTTCTGGGGAGAACCACACCCAAACCCAACTGTTACCTATTTAGGACTGGAAGTACCTGGCTAATTGTCCCCTTCGTTGTGCTGCTCTTCTCTGCCTGTGATCAATGATGGCTTGAACATTTTCATCTAAGGACTCCAGGCTGCTTGCTGGGGAGAGCTCCACCCCGGGGGATTCTGGCTGTTCTCCCACTCCCTCGGCCTGATATTCCTCCTCCCCTTCTGCCTGGGCCTCCTCCTCCTCCTCCTGTTCCTCATCCTCCCCCTCTGAGCAGGGAGCCGGCAGAGGTTCAGCCGTTCCCTGAGGAGCCTCAGACGGAATCACAACACAGACTATCCCACCTTCTTTACATGGGCGATCTGAAGCTATAGGGAAAAATACCATCTGAAATAGAATTGCTGCTCAACACAGTCCATATATATAGCCAAGATAATGCAATGGAGTTTGGATTGGACAAGCGTGCCATACTCATTATCAAACAAGGAAAAGTAGTGAAAACTGAAAGAATCAAGTTACACCATGAAGATAATATTAAGAATCTGGAAGAAGGTGATTACTATAAATACCTGGATAATCTTCAAGATGACAACATCAAGCACACTGAAGTCAAGAAAATGATTAGACGTGAGGACATCAAGACAGCGAAAGTCCAAATAATAGCACCACGGCAATCAACACCTGAGCAATTACAGTTATTAGATACACAGCAGGAATAGGGGATTGGACTCAAGCAGAACTAAAAGGAATGGATAGGAAGACCAGAAAAATAATGACAATGAATCACACCCTTCATCCTCACAGTGACATTGACCCACTACTACCAAGGGAAATAGGTGGGTGTTGAATGTTGCAAATCCATCAGATGATTGAAGAAAGAACCAAGGGCTTTGGAAGAATATCTGAAGGTCAATGTAGAAGATGCACTGAACTTAGTATAACAGGAATACTTACTAACTACTGGAGAGACCAAACTGGCCTACAAAAAAGACCAAATGAAGGTATCAAAGCAAATGAGATCACTATGCTGGATTTTGTATTTCATCACCAACCGGGCGCTTCTCAAGCACCTAGGACTGTGTGATGTAGCGGCGAATTATGTGTGCCGATCCCAGTAAAGCGGCCTTTTGCAATTGACAGATAGAATTTTTGTCAATTCCGATGGTTTTCAAATGATTATTATTATTGTTGTCCTTTCATTTCATTTCCTCTCCTCTCCTTTCCTCTCCTCCCCTCCCCTCCCCTATCCTACATTTTCTTTCCCCCCCTTTCCTTCCACTTTTTATTTTCGTTTGTATCTTATATTTTTGCTTAAAAAATCATTAAAAATTGATTTAGAAAAATAGAAAATGCCATGGTAGAATGATACTGCAAAGTGCTTTTCATTATGTTTTGGGAGACCCTTTCATCTGAATTTACAGAATAATTGAATTGGAAGGGACTTTGGAGATCTTCTAGTCTAACCCTGCTCAAGCAGAAACCCCTATACGATTGGTGGCTAACTCTTTTTTCCTTGGGTGCCGAAGGGGTGTGTTTGCGCGCAACAACGTACATACACATGCCAACACCCATAACGCAATTCATTCCCTGCAGGCCCAAGCCCCCGCCCATGTGCATGCAATTCCCAAAGCATGTGCATGTGACTCACGCTCCTACACATGTGCACACACACACACGCCATTTTGGTGCTAGCGGACCTTCCTGAAGCCTCCTGGGACCAAAAATAGTGATGGGTTTGGATCTCTCCTAATGAGAGAAGGTCAGTACCCAACCTTGACTAGAAAGGGGGAACTGGTCTGGATCCTCATACTGCAACAATCTGTGATATTAACATTATAATCTCAACTTTTTACTTTTATACAAGGGTATATACCAGCCATTTCTATAACAACAAACCTATCTAATTAACAAAAACAGTCAAAATTTCACTATATTTCTGTTTAATCATTAATGTTTATAAACTATCATAATTCATATTAATGAAATTCAGCATTTTGTTTCAAGTTTTTAAACCCTAAAGAAAAACAAATAATTTTCTACATTTTAAAATATTAAACTTTTCTTTAAAATATTTCTAAAATCATTAAGTTCTAAGACATCTGTTTTAACTTTACTCCTTTTAAACTTCCTCTTAATGTACATACATTAAAATTCACTTTCAATAATAATTCACCAACTTTAAAGATTACTGAAGCTTTATATATAAAGGAAAGAAAAGTCTTCAAATCCACCTCATAAACCCAGAACACAAAACTATATTAAAATTTTATCCTTATCTCCTACTTTTTATACAAGATTTCCGTATAGTGCTATAGGTAACGTGCCTATTCTTGGCCTACTTTAATTTTTGAATCTTAGCCAACTTTGGAACTATAAAGCATTGTTTCCTAGTGCCTTAGAGACAGGAGATGATCCCACATAGTGATAAAATAATGTATTGGTAAATTACCTTGACGTTAGATTTCCGTTTATATACAAACAAGTTAAACTGTATTTCCTTTACAGTTCTGTCTGTCTGTCTGTCTGTCTGTCTGTCTGTCTGTCTGTCTCTATCTATCTATCTATCTATCTATCTATCTATCTATCTATCTATCAATATCTTCATATATCTTATTTCTATTCCTTACATATCCTTAATTATATATTCATTTTTCAATTGAAAAGTTTATTTTCCTTCACAATTATAATTATAAATATGTACATTTATACATCCTCTTTCCCCTGTTTTCTTTCTTTCCATCCATTTGTAAAACATATCCCAAACCTCGAAGTACTCTGAATCCTCTTTTTGATTTAATTCAATTGTTAGAAATTTTCCTAATTACATTTATCTATTTGTTTGCTTGCTTGTTTATTTATTTGTCAAACAAGATAGTAATTTGTATAAGCATAACGTAAGTAGAAAGTAATAATAAAAGAAGACAATAGGACAATAGAATAGGGACGGTAGGCACAATGGTATGCTTATGCACGCCCCTTACAAACCTCTAAGAAAAGGGGAGAGGTCAACTGTAAACAATCTAAAGTTGAAGATTTTGGGGTTTGGGGAAGAAACAACATAGTCAGGTAGTGCATTCCAGGCGTTGATCACTCTATTGCTGAAGTCATAATTTCTGCAGTCTAGTTTGGAGCAGTTTGCGTTTAGTTTGTGTTGTGATTCCGTCCGAGGCCCCTCAGGGAACGGCTGATCTTCTGTCGGTTTCCTGCTCAGAGGGGGAGGATGAGGAACAGGAGGTGCAGGCAGACGAGGAGGAGGAATCCCAGGCTGAGGAAGAGGGGGAACAGCCAGAGGCCCCCGAGAGGGAGCTCTCCCCAGCAAGCAGCCTGGATTCCTTAGAGGAAAATGCACAAGCAATAATCGATCTGCGACAGAGAAGAGCAACACAAAGAAGGGACCAATTGGCTAGGTACTTTCAGCACTAAAGAGGCAACAGCTGGGTTTGGGTGTGGTGCTCTCTGGAAAGGCTAAAAGGCAGACCCACCCTTCCTGGCTTGTGGAGTATTATCTTTGGGAGTCCTGGGACCTGGCTGTGATCTTTGGCGTCTTGGAATTCTGGTTTGTGACTTTGAATACTGAAACCTTGGGGGGGAAAGGTGGGGGTCTTATGCTCTACAGTGGTGGGTGTGCCAGCAAGAAGTTTGCTGTATTGTCTGGACATCAGGACTCTGCTGTAAAGTCTCCTAGCCTGCCTGTTGGGAAGAACAGGTTTTTCTCTGTGTTTATTTTTCAAGCTATAAAGTACTTTTGCTTTTACCAGCGTGTCTGGCTGTTTTTTCCAGTTGGTGTTGAGGTCTGGGGGAACCCAGACAGAACAGTTTGTATCTATTACGTGTTTGTGTGTTGTTGCGGTTGAAGATGAAGAGGTTTTTCCTCTTGTAGAACCTTATTTATATGTAAAACTGATCCCCTCATTTCAGAGTAGAGATCCAAATCAGATATTAATCAGTTTTGGTTTTCCCAATGACAGTAGATAGCAAAGTTTGCTTCCCTTGTCAACAAGAGAAGGAAATATTTGTGTTTTGTTCTCTTGTGCTTTCTGTTTCCAGTTTAAATGAGAGCTTCTAATATGCCATACTTAACTTACTCCAATTTATTATCATGCATCCTGGACAGACCTTTTTTTTTTTTTTGCAAATTATCCATTGTAATCCATTTGGAGTAGACAATATATTAATTCAGAATAACTGGTATTTGAAGTAGATGGACATAATTTTAGTTGTACCTCTGTCTACTTTGTTAGTTATTGATCTTTTACTCTTTGCATTGGCTCAATATTTGGAATTAAAGATCAAAAACAGTGAAATGATATTTGTCTTTCTATTGTGAGCAGTTGTTGGTTCAGTAATGATTGTGTGTAAAATCTATCAACAAAAAGCATTTATGTCAGCTACCATTCTCAAATTCAGTGAAGCTATAAGCTTGTAGACTATGGAAGGATGTGAGTTTAAGACCTCCTGGATTTTTTTTGAAGAACAAGCTATACTGTAGATACACAGATGCATTTTCTCAAACATACAAATATATGTGTCACAGATGCATAGTTGAGATCATGAAGACCATAAGCAATATGAATTGTCTCCACATTATATTACCAGTGGAACAAAAAGAGAAATTAAATTAAATCATTGACTGGGATTAATGATCTGATTCACATTAAATTGAATTTAAATGCACATGATATGAAATCACATTTAGTTTTGTTTTGGCACTATCTGGCCTTTAAGTAATATGCTTTCACCAGATAAAACAGAATTTTATTTTCTGTCATGTAGATTTAAATATGGATGTTATTTTTCTCTCTCTATTATCTATCTGTCTGTCCGTCCATCTGTCTGTCTATCTATCATTTATTTTATCCATCCGTGTGTGTGTGTGTGTGTGTGTATCTCATGTACACACAAACACATACATGCACATACTTGCTGAATAGCTTTATATAGCACCCTGGGAAGTCAGGCCATTTGCTTTCTCAGCACAGGTGAGCGTTGCTTCTTGCCTTAAATTTCATAATAAGAATTCTGATTGCAGGTTAAAATAATTACTAATAAAAAGAATTTAATAAATTACGATTCCCTTTAACTTGAAATAGTTTCCTTATGTTAAGATGAAAACATTTGACTGTTTCAGAAAAGGTATAATAATATTGATGCTTGTGAAGCCTCCAGTTTTTAACTTTGATAACTGGGATTGAAGTATTGGAGATAATGATTTTAAAGCTAGAGAACCTGCTTCTTTAGAGAGAGCAGTAAGGGTACAAAATAAATACCAGTGGATCAGTTTAACTTTAGAAACACTTTACCATTTTCTGTTTACTGTCCTCATCCTGAAATCTGCATTCCTATATATTCATGCATGCAAGGTTGTGGGAATAGTGTACTATATAGGAGTTATATATGAGTATAGATGGACACTAAATAAATAGTAAAAGAAGACAACAAAAATGTTTTGGATGCAAAATTCATCAGAATATTATTTTTCATTATTTAAGGTTATATGCAAGAGAGCTTGGTTTTATGCCAAGTAAAGTGTTATAGTTAACACAACACCACTAAATTGCTTCTTCATTTCCCATCATTGTTTTTCAAGCTACAGAGAGGAAGTTGATAGTTCAAAGTTCATAGCTTGTAATATTGAGAAGGGGATATGTTTAATTTTAAGATTGTTGATATCTTGTTTTAGACATCTTTTTTTACCTTGTTATTGTTAAATATTTTTCTCAGAAAGGAAATATATCCTGTCCACTACAAAAAGCAAAGGTCTTAACTGCTTCCAAAGAACTTTCTGTTTCCTTGTTGCTATAGAAATAGGAGACATCAAAAATAGTTTTTCTAATCCATTAGGATTAGCTACATAGTATGTTTGATGCAGATGTAATTGATGAAATTGCAGCATAGAAAAAGAAAATGTCTGTTTTATATATTAAATTCTACTGAAAATCAATTAAAAGTATAGTTTCCTATACTTCCTATACTTTAAAGTATAGAAGTTTTACTAGTACCGCTAAAGAAATGAGCTGCATAAAATATTTACAGTTAGTTCTGAAATATACTGCTCAAAAAAAATAAAGGGAACACTCAAATAATACAACCTAAATCTGAATGAATTAAATATTCTGATTGAATACTTTGTTCGTACAAAGTTGAATGTGCACAACAGCATGTGAAATTGATTGTCAATCAGTGTTGCTTCCTAAGTGGACAGTTTGATTTCACAGAAGTTTCATTTACTTGGAGTTATATTGTGCTGTTTAAGTGCTCTATTTATTTTTTTGAGCAGTGTACTTTTAAACTATAGTATGCTTGCTAAGCCATATTGAATATGGTCAATCTTGTAATGAGGCAGTGTGAAAATTTTTGCTACGGCTCAGCATTATTAAGTAATCTTAATAATTGGGAGTAGAATACAGAAGCATTAAGATTTACCAGTGTTCTCCTATATAGATAGATGGCAAATAAATTTAACAAATAAATAAATATATTACAAACCTACAACAATAGAATGGCAACTAAGTTATAGTTAAGAAACCATTTTTTTGACTGGAATCATCGAGGGAGAACTACGGGAGAAGATAAGCATTTTTTTAATACCCCAACACCAATGGAGTTTAAGAACACAGTTCACTACTCTCATTGGTTTTTTATCTGAATATTGGAACAAAACATTAGAATAACAGGGTTGTAAGAGGCTTTTGAGATGTTCTAATCCTTCTGCCACATGAGTCCCAGCGACCGGTTAGATCCCACAGAGTTGGCCTTTTCCAGGTCCCATCAACTAGACAATGTCATTTGGCAGGACCTAGGGGAAAGAGCCCCCCAGAGATTTGTACTGCCCCCACCTCCTCGCCTTCCATAAGAGTCTGAAGACTGATTTATGCCACCAGGGGCCACTAGGCACTGCCCCCTGGCCGACGAAAGTATTGTGAGCTAGTTGACTTAATGGGAATGAGAGTTTTAATTGGTTTTAGATTTTTTAAATTATTAATTTAAATTAAATGGATTTAGGATGCTATATCAATAAATAAATAAATCCTGCTCAGGCAGGAGATCCTATACTATTCCAGATATTTTAAAACTGATTTAATTAAAAATAATATTAATAATAATATTTTTCTCAACATTTAAACCTAAAAAGTGCCTACTGTGTTTTCCCTGAAAATAAGACCAGGTGATTGTAGGTTTGGGGTTTTTTGACCAACGAAAAAATGGCTAGGCCTTCTTTTCAGGGGAGTCTTATTCTCCCCCCCCCCTCAGGTGGGGGGTGAGCTGACCCTTGCGCCAGTTTCCTGGAAGATTGCAGCAGGCCGTCATCCACGAAACAGCTGCTTTGCAAGTGCCTCTCAGGCTGTAGCCTCCAGCAAGAGTGGCCACTTTTGCAGCCACAAAAGCAACAGGAGGCCAAGTGATGCACCCCTTGTGCCCTCCTTACCTAATGGTGTGATGGTCAAAGCAGGCCATACCACCGTCCATGTAGAAGCTGCTTCGCAGGAGCCACTCAGGCCACCTCCTTCCGCAAGTGTAACCACTATTGCAGCTACAAAAGTAGCAGGAGGCTAAGTAACTCATCCCACAGGTCATTTGGCCTCCTTGTTGCTTATTGTGCACAAGCTGAGGAGGTGAGGCTGGAGAGGGACGGCGGGGGGGACATGCCTCATATGCCGTAAATACCGTTACCTAACAGTCGCACCTGTCGTTCACCCAAAACAGCCTTGTGGCAGCTACTCTAACAACTGCCCACCGGGCTGCTTCTTTTGAAGCTGAAAAGAGTGGGAGGCCAAATGTCTTGCCTCATGCGCCTCACACAGCTTGAACTAACATTCCCACAAGCCATCCACAATTTTTTAAACAGTGTTTATTTTGCCCCAATCCCGTTGGTCCAGCACAGGAAAGAAGAGCTGCCGTTTCTTGGGGGGGGGGAGGTCCCTTGTTGCAGGAAGTTTTGGATTCCGTGCTTTTGGCTGGGATATTTGCAACCTCTTCTTTCCAAATATCTCAATGAAAGAAAAGTGACGTAGGCCTGTTTTTCACCCAGATGCTCATGTCAACATTGCCAGGGTGTCACATGGACAACATTCAGGAGGGAGAGAGAGAACATCGCCACCAGCCCTCCGAGGTTGGATCAGATCTCTCTCCCTACCCCCCCTCTCTCTTATACACACACACACACACACAAGATCTCTCTCTCTCTCACACACACACACACACACACACTCATGCACACACACTCTCCAAGGCAGCCACACCCCTTCACTAACCTGCTTCCTAGCTCTATTCTCCACTGCACATGCAGGCCAAGAAGTTCTTGGGACTAGGGTAGTTGAGACCTTCTAACTTCTCATGGGGAAAAAAAAAGAACTCACAAAGTTGGAAGTGTGTACCTGTGCGAGTTTGTATGTTTGTGTAAGTGTGAAAGGGAGGAGGAGAGAGTGGGGCGTCTTACGATCACAAATAAAGAATAATTGGCAGGAAGATTGTTGGCGTGGGGGAGATTTTCTTGCAGATTGTTCTTTTTGGGGGGTTGGGGCAAAAATGCACACCCCAGGATGGCAGGGCCTTCGGATGGAGCATTTTGCCGATGTGCATCTGTCCTGTGATCCCCAAATAAAGAACCTTGCTTTGCATTTTCAGCCATGCTCTTTAGTAGCTGTTTTTATTTGGTTTTATGTGCACTTTATGCTTGAATATTATTCATAAAGTGCAACAATTTAAAATGAGTACATAAATGTGGTTTTTTTTTTAAACTACAAAGCAACCTGTATGTTTTATGCCAGTCGTGAAGTATGTATTTTGTTTCTTGCATTCTACCTACTTTTCGTTGAAAGGAAGTTAAGGAGGGAGAATTAAAGGGAAAAAAGCTGCCTATGCATGTATAATGCACTCTCTCTCTCTCTCCTTCAGATGTAATTAGAATTGCTAAGTGCAGGGACAGACATGTTCTTTTGTTCAGTATTAGACAGGTAATTTACACATACAACAGGAAATGACAGCAGAAACAAAAGAGGAAGTTCAACTTGGATTTTATGTAATAAATCAAAGGACTAAGGACTATCTTTGGGAACAATTTTTCCTTAGGGACTGCACACAAGTACTTATTTTTTTACTTATCAGTGTCCCTGAATATCCAGAATAGCTAATATCAGTTTACAAAATAATACTCTTTTATAAAACAGTAGCCAGCTGAAGGAAAAACTGCCTCTGGCTTGATGTCCTACAAAAAAACCAACCAACAATTGGGAAAATTGAGGAGGATGTGATTCTTGATAAAACTATGTTTATTTAAGCTGGTGCCTGCTAATGTTAAAACAATGTCCAGATCTCCTGTGTCAGTCTTCCCAATCTGCTGTTTTTTAGATATGTTAGACTACAGTTCCCATCATATTGAGTCAGCAAAACATATTTTTAAAAAATGAGATTTTGAGTGATCTCAGATACTTTGATAGATGGGGCATAAAAACTACATTTTTAGAACTCAGCAACTTCTATAAGGTACCTATGGAAATTCTTGGTCAGCTAGATCATAATTGTTTTGAAGGTGCTGTTCAAAAAGCAGCTGGACTGTTTTGAGGAAGAAGGTGACATTTCAAGAAAGCTTCATCGACTAATGATGAAAGGATAGGTTACAGTTACAACTGGATGGCGGGGGAGATGGAAGGATAGGTCCCTGATGGGGACAGAGATGGAAGCATTGTATACTGCTCTGAAAACTAAAGGGAACACTCAAATAGCACATCCTAGATCTGAATGAATAAAATATTGTTTTACAGAATACAGTGTTCCCTCGATTTTCGCGGGGGATGCGTTCCGAGACTGCCCGCGAAAGTCGAATTTCCGCGAAGTAGAGATGCGGAAGCAAATACACTATTTTTGGCTGTGAACAGTATCCCAAGCATTCCCTTAACACTTTAAACCCCTAAATTGCAATTTCCTATTCCCTTAGCAACCATTTAGATTATTACTCACCATGTTTATTTATTAAAGTTTATTAAAAAAAATATTTATTAAAGGCAGATGAAAGTTTGGCGATGATATATGATGTCATCGGGCAGGAAAAAACGTGGTATAGGGAAAAAACCCACGAAGTATTTTTTAATTAATATTTTTGAAAAATCGTGGTATAGACATTTTGCGAAGTTCGAACCCATGAAAATCGAGGGAACACTGTACTTTGTTCTGTACAAAGTTGAACTTGCACAACAGCATGTGAAATTGATTGTCAGTCAGTGTTGCTTCCTAAGTGGACAGTTTGATTTCACAGAAGTTTTTTCCGTACCCTCAAGGGTAACCTGAACCAGAGTGAAACGGTTGTGGAATCTTCTGGAAACTTCTGAGAAGACTGCAATGTAGACAGGAGATAAGTGGTGTCACATTCTATAGCAGGAATAGGCAACCTCTTCCAGATATTGCTAAACTGCAACAATTCCCAGCATTCTTCACCACTGGCCAGGTTAACTAGGAATTCTGAGACACGTAGTTCAAGAACTATCTGATTAGTGATGGGGTTGAAGAGAGTTCCTTCATGCTGATCCAGAATATTATTTTCTTCCACAAGACCAGGGGTAACAAACTCAAGGCCCACGGGCCACATTCAGCACTCAATGTGGCTATAGCTGGCCTGCAGTTGCTGTCCTAGAAACAGCAAAGGACAGGCCCACAGCGCCTTGGCCTGGCCCAGGCCGACTGGGCGCTGATGTGCAACCTGGTGGTGGCATATAGGCCAGGACATGGTGAGCTTTAAATCCATGGGGCCACAGTAAAGCCAGCAAGGAGCCGCCCACCATGATTCCCGGGCATGTGCAGAAGAGACAGTGAGTGCATATGGGGCCTGGCATCCCCGGGGATTGTCTTGCCCTGCAGATTGACTATGTTCTGAGCACCCAGGATGCATGTGCTCGTTGCCTCCTGTGCACACGCACAGGGGATGGGATCAGGGCAGTCTCTCACTGGCTCCAGAGAACCGTGCAAGTTGGATCTACATGCCAGCCTGGATATCTGCTCTTTCTCCAAGTTTTATTTATTTATTTATTATTAGAGTTGGAAGGGACCGTGCGGGTCATCAAGTCCAACCCCCTGCCTAAGCAGGAACCCTATAGCATCCTAGCCAAATGGCAGTCCAATTTCCTCTTTAAAATGTCCAGAGTGTTGGAGTTCACAATGTCCGCTGGTAGGTTGTTCCACTGGTTGATCGTTCTGACCGTCAGAAAGTTCTTCCTTATTTCCAGGTTGAATCTCTCTTTGGTCAGCTTCCAGCCGTTGTTCCTCGTCCGGCCCTCCGGTGCCCTGGAGAATAAAGTGATCCCCTCCTCTCTGTGGCAACCCCTCGTATACCTGTAGACTGCTATCATGTCCGCTCTGGCCTTCCTTTTCTCTAGGCTATCCATGCCCAGTTCCCCCAGTCTCTCTTCGTAAGTCTTGGTTTCTAGACCCCTGAACATTTTGGTTGCTCTTTTCTCCAGAGTTTCAATGTCTTTTTTGAAGTGTGGTGACCAGAACTGATCACAGTACTCCCGGTGTGGTCTGACCAGGGCGTAGTAGAGTGGTATTAAGACTTCCCTGGTCTTGGAGTGTATTCGCCTGTAGGATTGTATTAGCTTTTTTGGCTGCTGCTGCACATTGTTGGTTCATGTTTAGTTGATTATCCACCAAGACTCCAAGATCTCTTTCGCCATCGCTACTGCTGAGAGGGGTTTTCCCCAGGCTGTATGTGTGTTCAGGGTTTTTTTTTACCTTGGTGAAGGACTTTGCTCTTGTCGATGTTGAACATCATTTTGTTGGTGTAGGCCCACTGTGTTAGTCTGTCCAGGTCTTTCTGTAATTTGAGCCTGTCTTCAAGGGTGTTGGCTACCCCCGCCAGCTTGGTGTCGCCTGCGAATTTGATTAGTTCTGGCATATGCATGTGTAAGATTTTAATTCCCACATCTTTCAATAGAGATTCACGGGTGGCATTGAGCACAGGCTGATTGCTGCTGGAATTTGATGGAGAGAAGAGGGAAGTCCCTGAATGTGGTTGTATTTTATTTTTCCGGAGGGTCAGGGAAGAAAGCCATGCTGGCCTCTCAAGGTGGATGGGGGCGAGGGGGGAGAGGCAGACTGTTCTGGTTCTCCTTCTTTTTTTTGGTCACAGTTCTTCTGGCCTCTTGGCAACGTTTTGTTCATTCATTTTTTTGGGGGGGGAATAAAATTTAAGGAAGGGGAAGGAAACCTCTCGTAGAAGGAGGTGTCTGTATACTGAAATATTTGGGGAGGGAATTGGAAAACGCAGCTGCGGGAGAAGAATCCGGAGAAGAATCCGTGGTTATTGAAATGCAAACCAGTATTTTTTAAAAAGTGGATTGGAGAGCAGGTTGCAAGATTTCAAAGTCTTCAATTGTCAAGTGTTTATTTCTCCTCCTACTTCTGCCTCACATCCCCCCAACCCCAAAGACTTTCTATCTAAAGAACCAAGGAGTTTGCTCTGTTCCCGAAGAAGCTGCAACTTGCTTCTGGCTTAAAGTTTTGGGCCCTGAATTCAGGTTGGTTCCAAACAATGGCTATGTGCTGAATTTTATTTTATTTTATGATTTTATTTATTTATTTTATTTGATTTATTTTTTTATTTCATTTTATTGTTTTTATTGTTTAATGTTTTTATTATTATTTGTATTTCTCTTTTTATTTTTATTTTTTAAATGCTCCAGAGGATTGGCTTGCCTTTTGAGTTCAGTGGACACTGGGTTTGGCTGGCTGTCTCTTGCTAAAGCCAGGATCTAGGCACAAGATTTTGGAGCAGAAAAGTGTGATTTTAAGCCATTCGGAACCCGAATGGCAATGAAAGGCACCTGAATCCAAAGTGGCAGTGCTTTACTTGATTTTAGTGAGTCTCCTTCCCGTGCAGAAGGAAGGAAGGGAGGAAGGGAGGAGGGTCTAAGGGAAATTATGCCTTAGCACTTGGCCACCATTAGCCCTGTTGCCCTTTTGCCAGCCCCTTGTCTCCTCCTCCTCCTGACCTCTCCTCCTGTCTCCCATCCTATCGCTGGGTGTCTTCACAAGGAGGAGTGAGCCTCTCTCTGACCCACACACTTCATTGCTTTGCATACACCATGAGCAATCTGGCCAAGGAGAGTGAAGACAGCAGCAGCAGTCTTGCACAGTATGCCCTCCTTGGAAGCCTGCAAAATGAACTGCCTTCCACATTTCCCCGCTTCCTTCGCTACCAGTAGCTCCAGGCACCCCCAGAGCAACTCTGGCACATCTTGTTGGTATATTTTTTTATATATATATTTTTAAAATATATTTTTATTAAATTTTCATTACAACAAACAAAAATAAAAATTACTTAAAGAAAACGTGCCCAACACCAATAAACCTCACCACCATTTAGGGGCTTAAATTATTTGCAACAAGTTTCAATTTCTTCCTTGGCTCCGGTTTACATTTCTTTACATACAAAAAGTGATTGGAATTTATTTTTCACATTGTCGTCATAAATTCTACTTAAGATATAATTTTTCACCTTATTCCATCGTGCCGTCAGCTTCTCCAATTAATTTTCATCAAAGTTATTTAATCTTATTTCCATAATTTCGAAGTGGATGTGGTCCACCATGTACCAGTACCAATTCTGGATTGTCCATTTATTGCTATCCTTCCACCCTAATACCACTACTGCTTGAGCGCTTTCCAAAGCTGCTGTTTTGATTTCTTTACATTCTCGTAATTCCCCATATTTAACTAGTGTTGCTAATTCTTTCGTGATTATCCAATTAATGTTTAGCATATTGTTAATTTCATTCCGTACTTCCTTCCAAAATTTTTGAACTTCAACGCATTCCCAGAGCGTATGCATAAAAACTCCTTTTATTTGGCAACCGTGCCAGCAATTTCCTTTTCCTTTCCTCTGGAAGTATGCTAGTTTTACTGGCGTAAAGTACTCTGGTACATCTTGTCCATTCTCAAATGCCTTCAGAGGCACCTATCCACCCACCTCAGCGATCAGACACACATGATTTCAATCCCCGCTAGGTCCCATTGTCTTGGGTCTCCGGTGCCTTCCAAAGCACGTGATGTGGCAATGGCTGAGCCTGTATGGAAAAGCCATCAGCAATCCCCACCCTCCCCCAGGCCAGGCCAGCCTAAAAATGCCTGCCACCTCCATTACATGTGCTGGGTTCCGTTTTTTCTCAGCAGCCTCTCATCTTGTAGGCAGGTTGGCTGGCAGGCTCACCTACCCAACTGGAATGATTCCGCGACTCTGCCACTTCTTTCCCGGGAGCTGGAATGGCTCATCTGCCTCTTAGGCTCCAAGCTGGGTGATCCTATGTCTCAAGCTGAGGCTGACCCAATAAAGAAAGTGGAAATGGCCCAGCTGAGGAGGGCATGCCTAACTCTAACCCTAAAGAAATCATGCACCCTTCAGAGTGGAGGCTAGCATGTAGGTGGGAGGATTTGGACAGTGCAACCTTGTGTTCCCTCCATGCACCAGATTAATTGCTCTTGAGGGCCGTTGCTTGAGGATGAGTGCAATATAAAACAGGGTGGTCTCTGGGTAGCACTAAAATTTTCTTGCAAACCACCAGTGGTCTGCAGATCACAAATTGATGACCTACGACTTAGGTGAAATGGGCAGTGAAGAAATCTGTCTGATAGACTGATAGATAGCCAACATCCTTCTTTCCAACTGATTTATAAAGGGCAGTGTAGGTTCTGTTCACACACAATTTTGTTCTCACACTGCTTGCAGACTTCAGTATATGCCTTTGCCAGTCAGCTCTGCTAATAGTGACAGCCTCTCTGCTAAGTTACAGGAGCAGCTGATGTCCCCAAAATGTGCAGGGGCTGCACCATCTTTAGGTAGCTGGAAATTCTGGGAGGTGCACATCCGATACACGTGGAAGATATTGCTTTGGGGAAAACTGCAATGAGGTCTGAGCCTGCGAAGCATAGGGAGTTTTAAATAGGTTTTGCCTCAAGAAAAGAAAACAGGCATTTGATTTGTAACTAAATACGTCATTGAGCCGGGGTGGTGTCATTAAGGCTATTAAGAAAGGTTTTTTTTAAAGATATTGTCCTTTATAGAAAGGCTTTATCTGCCTCAGGTCGGGAAGAAAAAAATGTGTTGAAATACCTACCCACACCCTATCCACATGTCTCTGGTCCCTTAAAAAATTGGTATAATGCTTCTAAAGAGCATATTGGCTATTCTGAAATTTCAATAATCATTTTAGCTTGACCAGATGAATAACATAAAAATTTTTTTGATAGTGTTAATTTACTAAAAATGCAATTGTAACACCAAGTAAAAAAAACTATTTAAAATCTGACACTGGACCAGCTTTTTTGTTCTCAGCAAGGGATTTTCTGGTACACACAAGGCACTTGTTAAATGCAGTCCAATTGCTCACCCAATAACTGGGAAATTGAGTCCAATTCTAAAGTCCAGAGAGTCCACACACACAATCCTGAACAGCAAAAACCACGATCTTGATGAAACAATGAATCAGATAAACTGCCATGAGGCTCAAACACCAGGCTGCACTTTTATCTGTAGCACTAATTGCAGGAGCCCCACCCAACCACAGGTGGCCTCATTTTCTCTTGTAATAATCCTTCAGTTGTTGTCTCCTATGCATCACTCTACACATGCATGGATGTGTCATTAATTCTTGTTCAGAATCCAGGGATGATACAGATGACTGATCTCCTGGGCTGTCTGCCAAACTCCTCTCTTCCCTGTCACTCACGCTTCCTTGGTCAGAGGAGACTTCGTCGGCAGATTCTACTGGGAGCAAAACAGGCCTGCGGCGTGTGGATGTCTCCCCCACATCTACCTCCACATTCCTTGGGACAGGAGCTGGGCCAGAGCTAACCACAACATTAAGTAAAGGGCTTCTCCATTGTCAGAAAAGGGGATTACATGATCCTGAGACTCTGCAACCACCATGAATATGAATCAGTTATCTAGTGTCTACATTTTGGTTGTGTGACCATGTGGATTCAACAGTTAGAAGTATGAAAATGATCATAAGTCACTTTTCAGTGCCATTGTAGTTTTGAATGGTCACCAAATGTACTATTGTAAGTTGACAATTTCTTATACAGTGTTCCCTCGATTTTCGTGGGGGTTACGTTCCAAGACCTCCCGCGAAAGTCGATTTTCCGCAAAGTAGCGGTACGGAAGTAAAAACACCATTTTTGGCTATGGACAGCCAAAAACTACCCCCACACACCCTTTTTCAAGGCAGCGCAAGGAGCCGGGCTTGAAATTTGGGCAGGGAGCGACGAAAGTGCGGAGGCCGGCAAAGATTGCTTTGAATGTCGGCTGCCCCCGCCCCACCAGCGCCTCCGGGCCCCTCGCTGCTACCACCCGCCCGCCCGATCCACCCCTCTCACCGGCTTTCTTCGGACACGGGTCCTCCTGCAGCAGCGCTGGTGGCTACGGCTTCTCATCCTCCTCATTCGGCCGGTAGCCGCTCTGAGCGCTTTGAGAATGCCTGCCTCGCCCCTCTCACAGTCCCTTAGCTGAGAGCACTTTCGTCCCAGCTATCAGCGAGGGGGCTGCAGGAGAGGTGGGGGCAGGCGTTCTCACAGAGAGGGAGAGGGAGAAAGAGAGAGAGAGCAAGAGGGGGGAGAGTGGAAGGTAGAGAGAGAGAGAAATTATAGAAAAAGGGAGAAAAAAGAGAAATGAGAAAATGATTGAAGCAGAGAATGACAGGAAAGAAAGAGAAAGAGAGAGAGAAGTGACTCTTGGTGATGACGTATGACGTCATCGGGTGGGAAAAACCGTGGTATAGAAAAAAAACCGTGGAATATTTTTTAATTAATATTTTTTGAAAAACCATGGTATAGTGTTTCGCGAAGTTTGAACCCGTGAAAATCGAGGGAACACTGTACCATTATTCAGTTTCTGCATCTAAAAACCATTATCCATTTATATTATAATAGTTTTGTTTCTATTCTCTTCTAGTTTCTATCCCATTTTACAAATTTCTTTAAATGTTTTACAGGGACATGGTTGAAAGGCCATTTAGGCACTCTTGAACAAGAAGAAAATGGATTGACCTGGACTTATGTTGCCTCCCAGCTGGGATATTGGGTTGCAGCCATGTCACCCCCAAATCCAGGTAAGACTGATTTGTTATTTGCCCCAGTAAAAATGTGTGTCTCTGTGTGTGAAACTTTCAGACTATTATTTGCATACGAAATATAAGGAGATTCGGCCTCATAAATGGGTGTGTGTGTGACCTTTAGATTATTATTCTCATACCAAATATAAGGAAATTGTTTAAATTGGCAGTTTCTTTCTCCTTTTGCAATCCTGCAAGACATAGCCAGCTATACCAGAAAATATTTTTGTTAAAACTATTCAGGGCACTGAAAGGTGGTGAGAAGGGAAGAATCCATTTTAAAACTTGAAATTAGTCCACAGTAAGTTTAAACAATGTGTGCATTTCAGAATAACATTTTATTAATATATCTAAAAATTCTGAAAGCAGATGTTAAAGTTTGTTAAGGTTTTCAAATATTTCAATCGATGTATGTATGTATGCATGTATGTATGTAGATATATTACAAAAAAAGAATTTTAGCCTTAAAGAAACTAAATACACTGCAGCCATTTAGGTCACCCATGGTTGCATTTTGGATGTCTGTAAAGCTACCAGGACAACTCCCAAATAGTTGTAGGATAATCTCAAAATTAAATCATTGTAACATGTAGAATGTGGTGATTTCCAAAAATCATGGCACATGCAGGATTTATAACTTTTCTGCCATAAATAGAATGAAATCCCCCTTAACTGCAAGAATTGCCACATAAGTACAACACAAAATGGTTATCAGCTCTGATATATGATCAGCTGTAGTTTTGATTTACACATAGACCAAATGAGCTAGGAATACAGTAAAATAAAATGGGAAATGGATTACGTCCATTTCAGACCTCTAATGATGGACCCAGATTATTATTATTATTATTATTATTATTATTATTATTATTATTATTATTATTATTAATTAGATTTGTATGCCACCCTTCTCCAAAGACTTACAGTCTTACAGATTACAGTTTCAATGACTCTACTCAATTAATAAATAAATAAGTCCTCATTAGAACTTGACTCAAATGAAGGAACCTATCATTTCCTTGAGTCTACGGAGAGGGGTGGGATACAAATGTAATAAATTATTATTATTATTATTATTATTATTATTATTATTATTATTATTATTTGATTAGTGCATCAGGAAATAGTGCAACTTGGTGCAATTGCTGACAATTGGAGCCTGAATGTATTCCCCAGCCATGCTAAGTGACATTCTAGGTAAACAGTCCACAAAGGAGGGTTACCAAATCCCTCATTTTGTAGACAGGTCATCTTCTAATAGATGCTGTCAAGCCGAAGCCATTTTAGTTGGGATCTTTGGCTGCCCAGTCTATAGTATTTTAATGTGCATTTTTAACCGTAGGAATTTGGGAGGGGGAATTGTATAAGGGCTGTCTGTATGTAGCCATAACAAATTCTTTCTAGATAGTCACGGTCGTCCTTTGTCCTTACGCTCCTGCACCTGTACGGAAGGAGATGGGTGGATTCTTGCCAGGGTGGCAGTTGAAGATTGGTCAACGAGATGACTTGCGGGTGTGGGGACAAGGGTTTGAACTTTCAACTGGGTAGAGAAATCCATGGGACTTCAGGTTTCGGGTTTCTCCCAGATGGGCCCCGATTTAATTTTCAGTGCTAACCCGAAGCTTTCTTAAAATTGAACCAGCTACCCTGAATCCTCGGGGTACTGTTCAGGGTCCTGAGCCTCAACACTGACTCAGCAACAGGCAGTATATAGACTCAGGGAAGATGGAAGAAGAGAAGCAAGCCATGGAGAAGTCAGTAGAGGATGGATCCCGTATTCATATCGAGACTCTCTATGTTCTTTCCAAAGCCACGGTGGAAGCCGATGAGGCCGCGGAGAGGGAACACCAGCTGGGGGCTCGGTGCAAAGAGACAACATCCGAGTGCACCTCTTAGCAAGAGCAGTCCTCTCAAGGTGCAGCCGGAGGTCTGAGCTCTCCCACAGAACGGCCCTACCTGAGCGCAGGATCAGTCGAAACCTACGCTGACTGGACGCTCCAAAGGTGAGGGATCCCAGCCACTGTCGCATGGCCAATCGCTGATGGGACAACCCCCCCCCCCCCCCCCCGACCACTTTGAATGCTAAGCATATGTTGGACCAACTCCCATTCAGGACGTGACGAACATGGCCCAACCAAGGTTTTCTTTAGTAATAATAATTAATAATAATTTAATAGATTTGTATGCCGCCCCTCTCCGAAGACTCGGGGCAGCTCACATCAACAATAAACAATATGGTACAAATCCAATAATTAAAAACTAAATTTAAGAAACCCACTATCATTAAAAACAATCAACACTACCCAATCATAACTACACATAAATCTTACTAGCCAAAGGGGATATATCAATTTCCCCATGCCTGGCGACATAGATAGGTCTTCAAAGTCTTGTGGAAGGTGAGTAGGGTGAGGGCAGTTTGAATCTCCGGAGGGAGTTGATTCCAGAGGGCCGGGGCCACTACAGAGAAGGCTCTTCCCCTAGGTCCCGCCAAATTGCTTTGTTTAGTTGATGGGGCCCTAAGAAGGCCAACTCTGTGGGACCTGATCAGCCACTGGAATTCGTGCAGCAGAAAGCAGTCCCATATGTATTTTGGTCCGATGCCATGTAAGGCTTTATAGGTCATTACCAAAACTTTGAATTGTGTCTGGAAACTAATCGGCAACCAGTGCAGCCCGCAGAATGTTGACGAAACATGGGCATATCTTGGAAGGCCCATGGTTGTTCTTGTGGCCACGTTCTGCACAATCTGAAGTTTCCGAACACTCTTTAGAGGTAGCCCCATGTAGAGAGCATTGTTGTAGTCGAACCCTGAGGTGATGAGGGCATGAGTGATTGAGCAGAGACTCCCTGTTCAAAGAGGGCCGCAACTGGTGCACCAGGTGAACCTGGGCAAACGTCCTCCTCACCACAGCCGAAAGATGGTGTTCTAATGTTAGCTGTGGATCGAGGAGGATGCCCCCCCCCCAGGATAATGATGGAATTGTCCTTGGGAGGCAAAACCCACGGCCACTCCATCTTTTTAGGGCTGAGTTTGAGCCTGTTGACACCCATCCAGACCCTAACAGCCTCCAGGCACTGGTACATCGCTTCCACTGCTTCACCGACTGGACACGGGATAGAGATGTACAGCTGGGTATCATCAGCATATTAATGATACCTCACCCCAAGCCCTTGGATGATCTCATCCAATGGTTTCATGTAGATGTTGAACAGCAGAGGGGAGAGGACCAACCCTGAGGAACCCCACAAGGGAGAGACCTACAGGTTGACCTCTGACCCCTCCCCCCCACTAACAGACTGCGACCAGCTGGAGAGGTAGGAAGAGAACCCACTGGAGAACAGTGTCCCCTACCCTCAACCCCTCCAGCCGGTACAGAAGGATACCATGGTCGATGGTATCGAAAGCTGCTGAGAGATCAAGAAGCACCAGGATAGAGGATAAACCCCTATCCCGGGCCTACCAGAGATCGTTCATCAGCGCGACCAAAGCAGTTTCCGTGCTATAGCCAGGCCTGCATTCTGACTGCTGAAGGCCTAGATAATCGGCTTCTTGCAAGGACCGCTGGAGCTGGAGCAACACCACCTTCTCAACAACCTTCCCCATATAGGGAAGGTTGGAGACTGGACGGTAGTTATTAAGTACGGTTGGGTCCAAGGAAGGCTTCTTGAGGAGGAGGCGCACAAGTACCTCCTTGTAGGGAGCCGGAAAGAACCCCCCCCCCCCCTTCAGACAAGTGTTTGACAATCTCCTGGACCCAGCTCCCTGCTGGCCGAAACCAACCAGGAGGGAAATGGATCAGTAAACAGGTGGCGGAACTCACAGCTCCAGTGGCCTTCTTCACTTCATCAGGTGTCACCAGATCAAACTCCTCCCAGACAGATGGACAAAGATGGGCTCCAGTCACCTCGACTGACTCATTGTCAGCCGACACTGCAGTCCAATCGGAGTCAAGGTCTGTCTGAATCTGAGCGATTTTATCAGCGAAAAAGTGTTAAAATCCTTGGCACTGCCCTGCAAGGGTTCCCCAACTCTCCCATGATTTAGAAAGGAGTGGGTCACCCTAAACAGAGCGGCCGGGCGGGATTCCACTGATGCAATCAAGGCAGCATGATATACGTATCTTGTCGCCTTGACCGCCACTGTGTAAGTCTTAATATGAGCTCTTACAAGTGTTCGATCAGACTCAGATTTACTTTTCCTCCACCGCTTCTCTAGATGTCTCTTCTGGCATTTCAACACCTGGAGTTCCTTGGTAAACCAAGGGGCTTTCTAGGGTTTAGTGCCACAGAGAGGTCGCAATGGCGCAATCTGGTCCAGAGCCTCTGTCGCAGCCTTGTTCCAGGCCACAGCAAGGGACTCTGCTGAACTGTGTACGAATGAATCTGGTAAAAACCCAAGCGCCTTCTGGAATCCCTCTGGGTCCATCAGGCATCTGGAGCGGAACCACCTAGTTGGTTCTGCCTTCCTGCGGAGGAGGATTGGAGCCTTGAAGTCAAGCCATAGCAGAAAATGGTCTGACCACGACAAAGGCAGAATATCTAAGCCCCTTAGTCTCAGACCATCACTCAGATGCTCCGAGAGAAATACCATGTCGGGTGCATGCTCTCCCTCGTGTGTTGGACCCTGAACTACTTGGGTCAGGTCCATGGCTGTCATGGTGGCCATGAACTCCTGTGCTAACCCAGAGGATTCATCGAGCGATGGTAAATTGAATTCCCCCAAGACAATAGGTCTGGTGAACTCCACTGCCAGACTTGCTACCTCCTCAAGCAGTGCAGGCAGGGCTATTGACACGCAGCTGGAAGGCAGATATGTGAGCAACAAGCCCACCTGAACTCCTAGGTCCAACTTCACAAAGAGGGACTCACAATCCGCGATCTCAGGGGCAGTGAGTGCGTAGGCTAAAAGTCTCCTTGGCTATAATAGCCACTCCCCCCCATCCCTGGGGTCGTGGTTGATGCCATACCTGAAACCCAGCTGGGCATATTTCAGAGAGAGGAACGCCTCCCTCTGGGCCCAGCCATGTTTCAGTCAGACATACCAGGTCGGCCTCCTCCACCAGGATCAAATCCTGAATGAGGATAGCTTTATTTACAACTGACCTGGCATTGAGTAGCAGCAGCCTGAGCCCAGGGCCCGGATTACAGTTGTTACCAGTACCCCGGGCTGAGCTCATGGGGCCGGAACAAGGGATCGCTTTCAAGCAGCGGTCCCTCCTCCTCCGAGAGCGGCCTGCCCCATGGCTCCTGCCATATCTGCCTCTCCCCAGTGACACCGGAATATTCTGGCCCTCTACTACCCCTGAGATAGGCTCCCCTATCCCTCCCGCCTCTACGTCGCCAGGTGAGCTAACCTTTCCATTCATAGCATCATTTCCATTCATATCATACATATTTTCCATCCAATCCCAACTATCCATCATTTTAAAAAAACCCAATAAATTAATTAAAAAACAACAAGGAGGCACCTAATAGCCCAATTTTAGTGGAGACTCCAATGAATGACCCCTCTGTGAATCTTTTCATCAGGGTGAAGCCTACATGAGCAACCATCTGTCCCAAAGGACAGACAGGCTTGGGAACCCACTGGTTTGACTGAAGGGCACGTGGGGATTTCCGACTCTAAGCCAGCCACCAAATATCAGCCTTGTGCCACTGAGGTCAGCCCCAGCCAGATGGACTTTATTCTCAGGCATGGGATAGCCACAGTGCCAATGGGCTCCATGGACCCAGCAGCCACCTAATCCTGCACTGATGTTCAGGGCAGCACAGCCCCCAACTATTTCTGGTCCTGCTGTCCAAGTTGTGCTGCACCCGCAGGGGCACCTCCCCACCAACAGAGCTGCAAACAAGGGGGAAGGGCAACTGGGAGGGCCCCAAATGCAAGCGATCATCCAGACGGCCACAGAAATGCAAGCTGCAGCCTAGCCAGCCCCCGCTCAGCTCCCTTGATTCTGGGCCACTTTTGATGGGGACCCAAAGAAGCTGGCTTATTTCCTACATCAAGTCAGGGTGTATGTTTACCAATTTGGAGCCCAATATCAGTCAGATCAAAAAATGATTGATGCAATAACCAAGGGGATGAATGAGAGTGGGTGGCAGAGCTCCATAGTGAAGTTGTCCCAGAACTTGATGATGCTGAAAAATTCATCTGACTGAGGCAGGTCTGTTTTAACGACATGGCCCAACAAATGGAAATTGAAGTGCAGATTAAGGGACTGAAGCAAGCAAATCACCCAGTGAAGGAATTGGTGTGGGAATTATGATGGGTTGCATGGAAGGTAAGAGACTGGTCTGAGCAACTCTTGGTGCATATGTTCCGAGATGCCCTCGACCAAGAACTGGGAAAGTTGTATAACATCCAAGAAGTCCTGGACTGGATCCAGGATTGTTACAATATGGGCCATTGTTCTTGATCATGCGACCTGAGATCCCAAGAAACCTCTGGGTGTACGAGCTGCCAATTTGAAATGAAGCAAGCCAAAACCCTGGGCCCCAAAGCAACAAGAAGCGTAATGTGCTATAGATGTGGACAATCCGGGCATCAGGCTTCGGAATGCTTGTTGCTGGGCCCAATACTACAGCCGAGAATCAGGCTGGTGGCCCCTATGCACTCATAAACAGCTACAGAGCTGTTTTTGAATGCTTTGGCTTCGCAAACTTTTATCAGCAATTCATCCCTGAATTTGCATTGGTGGCACTGCCACTAACCAAACTACTAAAGACCAGCCCGTCACCCACCAAGCCAAAACCCAATCAGCCAATTGGATGGACAGTGGCATTCCAAAAGACGTTTGAAAGGCTGAAGCGCCTCTTTGCCCAAGATCCTGCAGCACCCATGACCCAGTTCATAATCCTGTCTGACACCAGTGATGTGGCTATAGTAGCGGTGCTGTTTCAGAGAAATTAAAAAGGCCAACTTCTGCCACATGCTTACGTTCTGAAGAAGCTCACAGAAGTGATGGGCCACCTGAGAAAAAAAAAGCCTATGCAGTTTGTTGGGCGCTGCTCACTTGGAGACAGTTTCTAGCGGGGGCAAGGGTACCATTTGAAGTATGGACAGATCATAAGAACCCTGAAGACTTGAAAACCCCTCATGCATTACTTCAGGAGATTAAAATTTGATACATCCTGCTGAGAAGAATTTGTTGGCTGATAATTTGTCTACCAAAACCATAATATGACAGCCATTAGGAACAAGAAGTCCATTCCACCATTTCCCTTTCACGGGAAGATGGCAGCACAAGTCCTCACCTGAGGCCAAGCCAAACGACCAAGTGCTCATAACAAGGATGAGTAGACCACAAAGCTGAAAGCATCCCTGCCTGGCAATCCCTACCTCAATGACAACAAAGAGATAATGACAACAAGAGAATGCTTGGCCTGGTATAGTAAGCTAGTATTAAGCTAGTATTCATGCAAATAGCTTAAGATTGGAAGTGCTCCTGCGAAGCCATGACTCCAAACTGGGAGGACATTTCAGATTCTTAAAAATTATTCAAATAGTTTGGTGGCAGTTTTGGTGGCTAAAAATGAAGATGGAGTTAGAAGATTACGTAAAAAGCTGTGCCACATGTGCCACCAGTAAGAATTGGCCAGGAAAGCCCCCTAGACTACTATTGCAAATGGCCAAACCCAGCAAAGCCTGGGAGGAGATTGCCATGGACTTTATCTTGGAATTCCTAGACAGCAATGGAAATACAGTACAGTGATTTTGACAGTCATTGACATGTTTTCCAAGCAAGCGCATTTTATCACTTGCTCAGGTCTACAGTCAGCCAGGAAACTGGCCAAACTATTTCACAAGCACATCTACCGCCTAAAAGAGTCATCTCCAACCAAGGGGTACGGTTTAACCGCCAAGTTCTGGAGAGAGTTTCTGAGAACAATTGGATCCACACAAGGACTCAGCTCAGCTTTTCATCCGAGTACGAACAAGGCTGCAGAATGTAGGAGCACCGTGGTTGAACAATACATCTGTTGTTATGTAGATTACCAGCAAGGCAATTGGTCAGAGCTGTTGCCTTTTGCAGGTGGCGTACAACTACGCTGTTCATAGAAGCACTGGACTAACTCCTTTTCAGATTACCAGTGGCGTGGAATTCATCCCCATGCCTGAGCTACCTACAGAGGCCCCACTTCAATGTTCCTGATTGAATGGATGAAAACTCTGAAAAAGGATGGGAGAACACCAAAAAAAAAAAAACCCAATAGCTGACATGGTGGAAGCCTATAAGAAGCAAGCAGACAAGAATTTAGAAGGCGTAAGAGGAAGTAGGAAAGAAGGAGAAAAAAAGAGAGAGTAAATGGGGAGGTAGAGAAGTAGGAAGAAGAGAGAATAGAAACAGAGAAGGAAGAAGGAGGAGAGAAGGTGTAAGAAAGTATGTACTAGAAGTGGAATAGCCACCTGAAATAGGAAGAGGAGAGTGGAAAGAGAGAAGATTGAGATGGATTTAATAGTAAAAGTATATTGGAATGTTACTTAGGTTTTTGTACTATTGTTTTTAAGCAACAATATATGTATGTTGATTTCTATTCAAGGTTTATGTGATGTAATCTATATTTTTGATGCGGAGGAAAATACTAAAAAACTTCCTGGAAAAAAAAAACCCAAGCAGATAAGCACCGATCGCTCCAGCCCCCTTTTGAGCGGGGGATAAGGTCTTCTTGTCCATCAAATACATCCGACTGAGAATGCCCAGCAAAAAGCAAGGGCCAAAATTTTTGAGTCCTTTCCAAATAGTTAAAATTATCAACCTAGTCACTGTATAACTTGCATTGCTTAGAATATTGGGGGAAAGTCACCTGGTATTTCATTGCAGCTTATTAAAACCTGTGATTGGGCCAAATATAAGGCCACAAACCCAACCATGATCTCCCCCTGTAGTAATACAAGGAGAGAGACACTATGAAGAAAATTTTAGACTCCAGAATGTTTAGGGGTCAATTACAATTATCTGATCCATTGAAAAGAGTGTTCTTTGTGGAAAGCTACTTGAAAAGTAGGAATGTAAATGCTGGCAAGCTAGTTAAAAAATTCCACAACAAATACTCAGACAAACCAGAGTCCCTGGGGGGAGAGGAGTGGTTAACGGTGCTGTATTAACCCCCTATGTTATTCTCTTTCTTTTCTTGTAGGACACGGTCTTTTCCTGATGGGAGGCCGCCTGTCAGGCTGAAGCCATTTTAGTTGGGATCTTTGGCCTGCCACACTTTATAGTATTTAATGTGCATTCTTTACTGTGGGAATTTGAGAGGGGGGATTGCATGAGGGCAGTCTGTATGTAGCCGTAACAAATTATTTCTATATAGTCAAGGTTGTCCTTTGTCTTTGAATTCCTGCCCCTGCACAGAAGGAGAGGGATGGATTCTTGCCAGGGTTGCAATTGAAGATTGGTCAACGTGATGGACTTGGGGGTATGGGAACAAGGGCTTTCAACTGGGTGGAGAAACCCCTGGGACTTCAGATTTGGGTTTCTCCCTGATATGCCAACATGGCTCTGCTAATAAATTGGAACTTTGAGGAATACTTTGCCTTGGACTCTGATTTAATTTTTGATACTATTTGGAACCCTGACTGATACTACTGCTCCAGGTTGCAATCCAGATAATAACACGTTGTTTCGGTTGGTTCTACTAACCAAAGAACATGTATTACTGCACCTTATTTAATCACAGTGACCTTAGCACAGACCTGTTCTGGGATATTCCGAGTAATTCAAATCAGTAGCGTCCACCATCTCTGGAAACCTGTGTAATTAGGGCTGCTGCCTGACCCCACCAGACCATATCAGGTGATACTGATACTGCACGGGGTTGTTTTCAAAGTGAGAGCTAGCCTGCAAGTAAATATACACTAAAATGAGTTAGAAAGCCTTGACTTGCCTGTCTTTAGAACCTTAATTTTTTCTCCATATTGTAGGTCCCATTGCAGTGAAGGACTTCACTACTTACCACACAGTGTTCCTTTTGGCAATTCTTGGAGGAATAACTATTACACTACTTGTCCTGCTATGCCTCCTTTTATACTATTGCAGGTAAAATGTCTCATTGTAATATTTAATTATGTTCATAGAGTGGGCCAGTGAGGAACACTTTCATTTTTTGTGTAAATACAACGTTTTAGCAAGCCACCCATGGGTGCCTAATTTCCGCAATAGAACCAGTATCTTTGGATTTTATCAACTAGTGTAAACTGGCTACTTGAAGATTGTATATTAGCTGCCCTGAAACATGTGCCATCAAGATACAGTGATACCTCGTCTTACAAACGCCTCATCATACAAACTTTTCAAGATACAAACCCGGGGTTTAAGATTTTTTTGCCTCTTCTTACAAACTATTTTCACCTTACAAACCCACCACCGCCGCTGGGATGCCCCGCCTCCAGACTTACGTTGCCAGCGAAGCATCCATTTTTGCACTGCTGGGATTCCCCTGAGGCTCCCCTCCATGGGAAACCCCACCTCCGGACTTCTGTGTTTTTGCGATGTTGCAGGGGAATCCCAGCAGGGGAATCCCAACATTGCAAAAATTAGTGCTTCGCTGGCAACGGAAGTCTGGAGGTGGGGTTTCCCAGCAAGGGGAGCCTCAGTGAAATTGCAGCATCGCAAAAACACAGAGGTCCGGAGGTGGGGTTTCGAGGACTTCGGTGTTTTTGCGATGTTGTGATTTCACTGATGCTCCCTTCGCTGGGAAACCCCACCTCCGGACTTCCGTTGCCAGCGAAGCGCTCGTTTTTGCAATGCTGGGATTCCCCTGCAGCATCACAAAAACACAGAAGTCAGGAGGTGGGGTTTCCCATGGAGGGGAGCCTGAGGGGAATCCCAGCGGCGCAAAAATGGGCGCTTCGGCTGGCAAAAGGGGTGAATTTTGGGCTTGCACGCATTAATCGTTTTTCCATTGATTCCTATGGGAAACATAGTTTCGTCTTACAAACTTTTCACCTTAAGAACCTCGTCCCGGAACCAATTAAGTTTGTAAGACAAGGTATCACTGTATTGGATTGCTGGTTTAACACATTGTCATGGCACCACCCTCAGGAAAATTCCATACGTAGGCCTAGGTTTATCTTGTCATATATATTACTTTCAGAATTGATGGTCTTATGCCCTTTGAGAAATGGAGAAATAATGCAAATGTTGGCATTTGACCTGAGATAGATTTTTACTTTAAGATTCCTCTGAAAATAGAAAACAACAAAAATAGGATGTGGGATGCAGATCGTGTTAAATTTTTCTATTTCTATAAAACTTTTCTATTTCTATAATGTGGCTTGTGGGACAAGCCACATTATAGAGTTATCTAATTTTAAACTTGGAGCTACCAAAAATAGTTTATGAAACTGGCATTTTTAAAACTGAGGAAAAGAAGATTTCTCTCATTCCATCACAATACACGTAATCTATAAGGCATTTGCTGAAACAGAAGAGCTAAGCCAAGAATAGTAACTTTCTTTCTTTCTTAAATATTTCTTTGAATAAAACTATCTTGTTCTTGAGGAAGCCCCATTCAATGTAGTACCTGCTAAAATATTTTTAATAGGAAAAAATTATAAAGTTGTCTTTCTTCTGTTATATCTGCTACTATATTGTTTTTGTTATAGTGTCCAAGGGTTTAGAAGGTAAACACACGCCCCAAAATAAGAAGGAGATGTTGGTCCACTTGAAAAGCAGTATGGAAAAAGCAAATAAATCAGGGGTTGGTTCTGGCTTACCTCGCTGCTGGTTCGTTTCTTCATGCACTGTGCGAGCATGCCGCATGGGCACAGCCACAGTGCTAAAAACTCAGCTTCCACGCATGCACAGATGTGAAAAATGAGAGAGCCAGTTCAGGGATGTGTCACGCTGTGGATTGACAGCCTCCAAAGACATTCAGAAACATCCTGTAGTTAAATGGTTAACTCTTGTTTGTTAATGTAGCTCCTCCCTTTCTATGATGTAACCCTGCTTTCATCACTTCCTTTCTTACACAGGAAGAGAAGGTAGCAGACATCTCTCTTTCATAGTCTTTAAGATGTGAAGACATGCTTTCTGCCGCTCCAGGCATTATAATCATTTTTTTTTACTTTTCAAATAAAGTTAACTTCGTTATGAAGGTCTCCTCATTGCTCAGCTCCATCGACCTCTGTGGTTTGCTCAATTCAGCTCACGCTGGCTGATTCTCTCATTGAGTCCTTTCCACGACAGGATGTGCCCAGCTAGCCATCGCTGCCAGTTTGGCGAGCGGGAGGAAATTTATCCTCCCGGTTCTATAGAACCAGTCCAAACCGGCAGGAAAGCACCTCTGAAATAAACAGAAAAGGGTTTAATAATAATAATAGTAAATAAAAATAATAATTGATCCGTGGGGATCAAACCGCAGTTTGGATTGCAAAATGAAATCAGGAGATGTTAATTTGCTTGAACCTCCTGCAATAGCTTTCTTTACCTCGTCACTCTCCACTTAACAGTGGACTACAATTCCCATAACGTCTCCCACCTATCTTGGTCAGCCAGGTTTATGACAATTGGAAGAGAGTGTAGGTGTTTGAATACCATTCTTTTGCTGCACATCCCTTTAAAATGATTTATTTTTCTATTCCTTTTTTTAAAAAAAACAGGAGAAAGTGTTTGAAGCCCCGTCAACCTCATAGGAATCTACGGTTATCCTCAACACTCACTGGTGCTAAGAAGGACCAATCAACCTCCATGTCGACGCTTACTTTAGTATATACCCATGGTGATACTGAATTTCCCGTTGGGCTCTCCATTTCTGGCAACAGGGACCCAGAATCCTCCGGCCCCAAGGAACTGTCAGTGGATGTTCACATGGACAAAGGACTTTCTACAATAATAGATATGCCTACTTGCAGCACTTCACAGGAACTTAGCTCTAGAGAAGAAACATTTTCCCATAAGGAAAATGACTGTAACCGCACGTCTCTAGAAAATATGGCTTCTAATGACAATTTGAAGAAAAACTATCTTCAACCAATGGATCCTTTTTGTATAAATCCAAGAGTGTCTTTGGAGATGATAGAAGGGCCTGGTCCTCCTGATAAGTGGGACCATAGACGCAATTACAATGCAAACGTGTTAACCCGGCCTTTATTTGAGAAGCAAGAGCAAACATCCATGTATCCTATTTCTACAGGGAGTAAATATAATCTTCAGGAACAAGTATACCCTATCCCTTCAACCCCTGAAACAGAGCTTCAAGATTGCAGGTCCTCTGAATGTATGATGTCTCGCTCCGTTGACCATCTTGAAAGACCAACTTCTTTTGCTCAACCAGGTCATCTGGTCTGCTATAATTCTCTTGATCAGGTTAATGATAGTGTTTACAGAAAAGTATTGCCCACATTAGCCATTCCTGGTCATTATAGAAAACTTCCAGGAGAATATCCTTATATTAGCCAGCCTCTCTCTACCGGGCAACCAATAGATATAGAAAGCCTCCAGGTGTCTAGCCCTCATTCACAGCTTTACCCACATGCTCAGCAACAGATGCAGCCTCAACAGCTAGCTGCTCAAGCAGTATCTCAGCAACATTTGCAAGAAGTTGGTGCAGGTGACTGGAAACCACAGAATGTTGCAATGTCTGAATCCGTATCCATTCCAGCATCCCTCAATGATGCCTCCCTGGCACAGATGAATAGTGAAGTTCCGCTTCTTACTGAGAAAGCTCTAATGGAGCTAGAGAGAGGAAAGCCTTTACCTCATCCTCGGGCATGGTTTGTTTCTTTGGATGGGCGTATCAATGTTCATGTTAGACATTCCTACGTTGATCTTCAAAGAGCTGGAAGGAACGGGAGAAATGATGTCAGCCTGGATTCTGGGGTTGACATGAATGAGCCAAAATCTGCCCGAAAGGGAAGGGCAGATCACTTACAGCAAACCCACCAGCAAGCGCAGATACACCCAGAGAAAGAGCAGAAAATTCCAGAGAGTAGCACTTATACCCAGATTGTTTATGTGGATGAAGTGGACCAAAGTGGCAGTGAATCTGGAACTGCAGTTTGTAGTCCTGAAGATAATACTCCAAGATGTGCGTTAGAAGGAGGGAGCAGAAGAGCAGGTGGCCAATTGCCTAGCCTGCATGAAGAAAAAATAAATAAAGCAGTAGAAAGTTCACCACAGCCTTTAACAAGTTCAGAACATAAAATAACTGAACACAGTGATGGTGACGACCAAGGTGAAGACAAAATGAGTCCTTGGCAAAAGCGAGAGGAAAGACCACTCATGGCATTCATCTTGAAGTAGCCTCTGCTAGGTTTTATCTTTTTCCCCAGGAGAATATATAATTGCCAAATATTTTTGTTCATTTATACCTAGAGAAGAAAAAAAGATGAAGTCATCTTTGTGGTGGATTACAACTGAAAAGATTGACTTAAGATAATTTTTGTGCAAACTCACCTTAATTATTTTGCAACGCCTCTATGAAACTGTGACTTCGAATTCCATTTACTTGATACTGGCCTTCAACGACATTTGGATATTTTGACGTGTGGTATGACAGATTATAACCTCAGATTTTCCTGAAAACGGATCTAAAAGTAGTACCTCGACATAGAGTTTAATTGGTTCTAGACCTGGGCTTCTATCTCGAACAACTGCGATTAATGTGTGCAAGCCCAAAAACCAGCCGCCACCACCGAAGGAGGCTTGAGCCTCCCGATCCTCCCCGTCCTCCTGCTCGCCTGTCATTCTGCATGCCTCTCAATCTTGTGTGCGCCGCAGAACAGGACGAGCCGGCAATGCGCGCCCCGCCTCCCCCACCCTGGCTGTGGGCCATCCGCGCCGCTGCTCCGCTCAGTCGGCGCTCCCAGAGAGGCAGGACCCGGTGCTGACCTGCTTTTTGTCCCCCGCCGCGGCCACCTGCGAGCGCTCTGCCAGGCGGCTCTCCACACTCCGCGCCTCCTTTGTCTCTGGGTTTGCGGAGGGAGGGAGGGAGGGAAGCAGAGCAGGGCGGCAGGCGAGGCGACTGCCTCTCCGCTCGCCAAGCAGCGCGGGGAAGGAGGAAGAGAGAAGCAGCCGCTTTCCTGCTTCTCTTCCTTCCTTCCCAACCGACCTCTCCAGGGCAGCGGCGGCTGGTTCCCGGCGTCCGGCGGCTTCAGAAGCGGCGCTGGGCAAAAGAGGGTGGGCGGGCAACGGCGTAAGGCGAGAGGCACTGGGCAGCGGCTTCCGAAGCGGCGCTGGGCAAAAGAGGGCGGGCGGGCCTCTTTCGCCCAGCGCTGCTTCAGAACCCGCTGTCCAGCACCTCTCGCCTTCCGCCGTTGCCCGCCCGCCCTCTTTCGCCGCTTCCAAAGCCGCCGGATGCCGGGAACCAGCCGCCGCTGCCCTGGAGAGGCCGGTTGGGAAGGAAGGAAGGGAAGCAGGAAAGCGGCTGCTTCTCTCTTCCTCCTTCCCCACGCTGCTTGGCGAGCGGAGAGGCAGTCGCCTCGCCTGCCGCCCTGCTCTGCTTCCCTCCCTCCCTCCCTCCGCAGACCCAGAGACAAAGGAGGCGCGGAGTGTGGGGAACCACCTGGCAGAGCGCTCGCAGGCGGCGGCGGGGGACAAACAGCAGGCCAGCGCCAGCTTCTGCCTCTCTGGGACCGCCGATCGAGCGGATCGACCGCCGATCGAGCGTCCCGTTCTGTGGCGCACACAAGATTGACAGGCATGCAGAATGACAGGCGAGCAGGAAGACCTTCCTAACTCCCTCCCCCCCAGCCGAAAACCCAAAGGCGGCCTGCCGCCACCTGCTTGAGCCAGGAGGCAGGCAGGGCAAAGTGCGTAGAGGGGAAGGATGCTCCGGTTTCCCGGGCGGGGGCGGTCTCTCCCCTCCTAGCTCGTATGTTGGGGTACTACTTTATGTGAAACTTTATTATTATTATTTCTTAATTCAAATGTGTCACAATGATGCTACTGAAAGGGAATCTTTAAGTAGTGTTCAACACTTGACATACACAGATATGCATTATTTCAAAGGAAGGCTATGCACTGCTGCATTTTGCTTTAACATACTTATTTACAAGGTAGTTCCAAAATATTGTCTATCTTTAGTCTGCCTAGCCACTGAGCTTTTGACATGAAACTTGACAAGCTTTTCTTGTTATTTGAAGAGCCTTTTTGTGAAACCAAACTGATTTTTTAAAGTCAGCTTTGATTCCTCCAGTCTCCAATCTAAGTGCCTTTTTTACAGGAACAATGAACATTCTGTTCTTTTGCTAGCAACTTGAATAATCAGATTTTTTAACTGAAAAAAATTCTGAAACTGTATCTGTTCTTTAATTTGCATGCTATCAAATGTCTCTGCTGAATGACTTTATTTCAAAACAGTGTATTCGTTAGTTTAGTTTAGTTTTGTTGTGTTCTGTGGATTCTGTTTAGTAAGGATAGACTATAGGAAGTTTTTGAAAAACCCCAAAGTAGTGAAAAGAGTTTAACTGATTGTATATATGATGTACATAGTTTCAAGCAAGATGGATTTTGGACCAAGCAAATGGACTGAATGTGTTCTAAAAATGTCAAGCAGAGTTGTTATAAACTATCCAAAAGTGCCGGATCAATTTCTGTGCTTTCTCTTTATAAAATTGCTTGGTTATTCAAAAGTTATAATTAAAAAATAAAGTTTTTGAAAACTCAGAAGTCTTTAAAAATCTTCTTTGAAGTCACAGCATATTATCTGAGAGATAATATAGGAAATATGTAGTGTTATAATTAATTTATTGATGTCCTATGAACATTATGTAAAATAATGCACTTGGGGAAAAGGAATCCTCAATCTGAGTATTGTATTGGCAGTTCTGTGTTAGCAAATACTTCAGAAGAAAAGGATTTAGGGGTAGTGATTTCTGACAGTCTCAAAATGGGTGAACAGTACAGTCAGGCGGTAGGGAAAGCAAGTAGGATGCTTGGCTGCATAGCTAGAGGCATAACAAGCAGGAAGAGGGAGATTATGATCCCGCTATATAGAATGCTGGTGAGACCACATTTGGAATACTGTGTTCAGTTCTGGAGACCTCACCTACAAAAAGATATTGACAAAATTGAACGGGTCCAAAGACGGGTTACAAGAATGGTGGAAGGTCTTAAGCATAAAACGTATCAAGAAAGACTTAATGAACCCAATCTGTATAGTCTGGAGAACAGAAGGAAAAGGGGGGACATGATCGAAACATTTAAATATATTAAAGGGTTAAATAAGGTCCAGGAGGGAAGTGTTTTTAATAGGAAAGTGAACACAAGAACAAGGGGACACAATCTGAAGTTAGTTGGGGGAAAGATCAAAAGCAACATGAGAAAATATTATTTTACTGAAAGAGTAGTAGATCCTTGGAACAAACTTCCAGCAGACGTGGTAGATAAATCCACAGTAACTGAATTTAAACATGCCTGGGATAAACACATATCCATCGTAAGATAAAATATAGAAAATATTATAAGGGCAGACTAGATGGACCAGGAGGTCTTTTTCTGCCGTCAGACTTCTATGTTTCTATGTTTCTATTATGAATTTTTAGCTAAATTTATAGATTTAGTTAATATTCAAACAAGGCAAGGCGGGACACTTGGTTATCCCTATCTTTTCCTGCAATTTTCCACAGAATTAACATTTTCAAATTCTCTGTTCCAATTATCACCCCAAGTAATCTTTGAGGTATGATTTGATCATTTAATGGCAGTTCAAAGTTATGACAGACCACTCCCAAAAGCTGCATATGATCCTGTTTCAAAATTACAGCAACTGTAGTGCTTTCTGCAGTCACTTGTACTTTTGACTAACTCTAGCCATGCTAACAGCTCTCTCCATCCGTCCCGCAGTTTCCCTGCCATTGTTTACCTACACAACCACTCACAGGGCTGCTGTAGTACCCCTATTCCCTCCCCTGCCGTTTCCCACATGCTGCTCACCTTTGGTAAATCTGTATCTCATGATGGGGAAGAAAGGCAGGCCATGCATCCTTGGGGTAGATCTGGCCTTCATTTTGTGCAGTGGGGTAAAATGTCAACTATTTCCAGAATCACACTATTTGGTTGAGGGACAAAATGGCCCATTCCGCTTGGCAAACATGATCGGCCCAGCCTTTCTGAAACCTCTGAAGCAATATGTTCAAGTGTCCTAGAAGGCCTCGAAGCTCTTCAAAGCGTGAGGAAAAGGGTGGAATGGGAATTTGATCTATTATTATTATTATTATTATTATTATTATTATTATTATTATTATTATTATTAATTAGATTTGTGTGCTGCCCCTCTCAGAAGACTCGGGGCGGCTCACAAACAGTAATAAAAAAAATATAGTAGTGGAACAAATCTAATATTAAAAAACATATAAAACCCTATCATTATTTTGAAAACCAAACAGCACATTCATACCAAACATAAAACAAAGTATAAAAAAGCCTGGGGGAAAGGTGTCTCAACTTATTTATTATTTATTTATTACTTGGATTTGTATGCCGCCCCTCTCCGAAGACTCGGGGCGGCGGTATAAGTGAGTCTTGAGTAGTTTACGAAAGACAGGGAGGGTGGGGGCAGTTCTAATCTCTGGGGGGAGTTGGTTCCAGAGGGCCGGGGCCGCCACAGAGAAGGCTCTTCCCCTGGGGCCCGCCAAATGACATTGTTTAGTCGACGGGACCCAGAGAAGGCCAACTCTGTAGGACCTTATCAGTCGCTGGGATTTGTGCGGTAGCAGGCGGTTCCGTAGGTACTCTGGTCCAATGCCATGTAGGGCTTTAAAGGTCATGACCAACACTTTGAATTGTGACTGGAAACTGATCATCAGCCAATGCAAGCCACAGAGTGTTGAAGAAACGTGGGCGAATCTTGGAAGCCCCATGATGGCTCTCACGGCTGCATTCTGCACGATCTGAAGTTTCCGAATACTTGTCAAAGGTAGCCCCATGTAGATGCGTTGCAGTAATCGAGCCTCGAGGTGATGATGGCATGAGCGACTGTGAGCAATGACTCCCTGTCCAAATAGGGCCGCAACTGGTGCACCAGGCGAACCTGGGCAAACGCCCTCCTCGCCACAGCCGAAAGATGATGTTCCAATGTCAGCTGTGGATTGAGGAGGACGCCCAAGTTGCGAACCCTCTCGGAGGGGGTCAGTAGTTCCCCCCCCCCAGGGTAATGGATGGACAGATGGAATTGTCCTTGGGAGGCAAGACCCACAGCCACTCTGTCTTGTCTGGGTTGAGTTTGAGTTTGTTGACACCCATCCAGGCCCCAACAGCCTCCAGGCACCGGCACATCACTTCCACTGCTTCGTTGACTGGACAAAGGGTGGAGATGTATAACTGGGTATCATCAGCGTATTGATGATACCTCACCACATGCACTTGGATGATCTAACCTAGCGGTTTCATGTAGATATTAAATAGCAGGGGGGAGAGGACCGACCCCTGAGGCACCCCACAAGGGAGAAACCTAGAGGTTGACCTCTGACCCCCCACTAACACTGACTGCGACCGACCGAAGAGGTAGGAGGAGAACCACTGGAGAACAGTGCCTCCCACTCCCAACCCCTCCATCCGGCACAGAAGGATACCACAGTCGATGGTATCGAAAGCCACTGAGAGGTCAAGAAGCACCAGGACAGAGGACAAGCCCCTGTCCCGGGCCCACCAGAGATCATCCATCAACGCGACCAAAGCAGTTTCCGTGCTGTAGCCAGACCTGAATCCAGACTGCTGAGGACCTATATAATCGGCTTCTTCCAAGGACCACTGGAGTTGGAACGCCACCACCTTCTCAACAACCTTCCCCATAAAGGGAAGGTTGGAGACTGGCTGGTAGTTATTAAGTTCTATGTGGATCCGATGGAGTGAGAAAAGATCTCTGGTGATCCAAGAAGAATTATCAAGCAGAGCATGGGAGCTGGGGAACACCTTCAGTGGCCTAGAGCTGATAGGCCTGGACCTCCAATGGCCTTCCCTATTGAATGCTCTATTTAATATCCACATTAGAAAGAGTCTTGGAGTCATTAAATGAGCCTGTTTTGTTTAATGGCCACCACAACATACAAACCTAATGAGCAAAATATATTTTGTAATTAGAAGTATCTGTTCAACTAGAAGCATCGGTGCCACCTAAATGAAATTTCAATAGGCATACTATATTTTGTAGGAAGATTTAGTACATTGTCCATATAAGAAATATTGGGATATGAGAATGAATTTATGAAGAGGGTTAGAGTGGGATCTAAGGATTTAAAACCAAGAGTTGGATGAAGAAACAACTTGTCTCCCATGCAACAGAAATGTCACCAACTCTCTGTGTTGTTGCTTCTTTTTTTTAAAACAGGAAAACTGCAAATGATACACAGCTACCTGTTTGCAATATAATTAAGGAACTGCTGTCAACTGACAGCAGCAGTTTGTCGGGTTGTAATCATAATTAATTCTTTTCCCTATTTGAAATTAATGAGGCATAAGGAGAATAGAAGTAAAAATACTACAAAGGAAGTATATATATACTAGAGGTAATCCTTGGTTTATAACCATTCATTTGTTTGAGATTACAACAGCCTTGAAAAACATTGACTTACAATCAGTCCCAACACATAACCACAGCATCTCCTCTGTCATGTGATCAAAATGTGGGCATTTGGAAACCAGCATCTACTTCTGACATTTGCAGCACATCAAGTTTATTGCGATGACCATTTGCAACTTTCTCAGCTGACTTCTAAAGCAAAATTAATTGGGAAAGATGAATTTACTTAATAACCACAAATCTAATTAATAAATAAAATAAATAAATAAAATTTCATTTTACTTCAATGATTCACTTAGCAACCATGGTAAAAGGACCCAGATCGTGGTGGCAATAGCCTAGCTCTGTTAAAAAGTGCTATTGCTAACATGTTGTAAGCCGCCCTGAGTCTAAAGAGAAGGGTGGCATAAAAATCAAATAAATAAATAAATAAATACATAAATACATAAATAAATACATAAATAAACAAACAAATAAATAAATAAAAATAATAAATAAATACATAAATAAACAAATAAATAAATAAATAAATAAAAATAATAAATAAATAAATACATAAATAAACAAATAAACAAACAAATAAATAAATAAAAATAATAAATAAATAAATAAATTAGGTAAAACTCAACAACCTTGCCTGGCAACAGAAATTCTAGTTCAAATTATGATTATATGTCCAGGACTACTTATATGCAAAAGAAACCTACCCAAGAAAGAAAAAGAAACCTACCCAAGTGAAAGTCAAATCTATATATGAGAGAACGACATAATGTAGCATCTGTATCTCTCTGGTCTGAGAACTTAAGGAAAATAGATTGTATATACCCAGGGGTGGGTTGCTAGCCAGAAGGATAAATTAGGCTTGTCGCCACAGCCCGTGAGTGCTGTATCTCAATTATAGTAAAGTAAATGTAAGAAAGAACATTATTTAGGTAAAACTAAGAAAAAAGAATAACCAGACTTAAGAAATAATAACCACCACGCCCTCCATATATACCCTTGGGAAATGTTTTATGCTTACCTTAAGGTTATGGGAACCCAACACAGGTGGAACTCCATATTTGCTTTGTAATGTGTTTTCTTCTCACACAATTGATTAAAAGTCATCTATAGTGTTTCTAGCAAAATAGACATCTGGGGCAGCCTTCAAAAGACTTCTGAAGAGGCAAGAGTAATTATCACAGCCTTTTCTGGGGATGATCAGGAAACCTAACAAATGTATCAGCTTTATTCTCTGTTTTCCCTGTGTATGCATTCAGCAATATCTCCAGCAAATCATAGTGATGCCAGGACCGATGATTATTGTAAATGTGTATGTATGTATGTACGTACGTACGTACGTACGTACTTACTTACTTACTTACTTACTTACTTACTTACTTATTTATTTATTGGATTTGTATGCCGCCCCTCTCCGTAGACTCAGGGCGGCTAACAACAACAATAAAAAACAGCATGTAAATCCAATACTAAAACAACTAAAAAACCCTTATTGTAAAACTAATCATACATACAAGCAAACATAACATGTATAAATTGTAAAGGCCTAAGGGGAAAGGGTATCTCAGTTCCCCCATGCCTGACAGCAGAGGTGGGTTTTAAGGAGCTTACGAAAGGCGAGGAGAGTGGGGGCAATTCTAATCTCTGGGGGGAGTTGGTTCCAGAGGGCCGGGGCCGCCACAGAGAAGGCTCTTATTTATTATTTATTTATTTATTATTTAGATTTGTATGCCGCCCCTCTCCGCGGACTCGGACTTGCTCTTTCCCTGGGCCCCGCCAAACGACATTGTTTAGTTGATGGGACCCAGAGAAGGCCCACTCTGTGGGACCTAACTGGTCACTGGGATTCGTGCAGCAGAAGGCAGTCCCTGAGATAATATGGTCCGGTGCCATGAAGGGCTTTATAGGTCATAACCAACACTTTGAATTGTGACCAGAAACTGATCGGCAACCAAAGCAGACTGCAGAGTGTTGGTGTTATATGGGCATTTTTGGGAAAGCCCATGACTGCTCTCGCAGCTGCATTTTGCATGATCTAAAGTATCCCAGTGTGATTATTATTTTTTCATTCAATTGTGTCTGGTTGTCATCTTTAAAGCCCTACATGGTTTGGGACTAGAGTATCTGAAGGACCAACTCTTCTGAGTTACATTTACCTGACCCACTATAGCAGGGAGACAGGGAATGTTGCAGGTCATCTAGTGGGATTCCTTAATGGCTCCCTCCCTTTGGAACACCATTCCCTGCAGAGATTAGAATGGGGCACTTTAGCAAGGCTCTGAAGGCCTGGATTTGCCAATGAGACTGGGGTTATTGTTGATAAAGAAATCTCTGTAGGTTGACTCTCTCTGTAGGTTGACATAGCCGGCTTTAGGGATAGTGCTTAACCTCAATTTCTTTAACCCAGTAGCTGTTCAAAGATATTTCCATGGTCATATCATGTAAATTAAATCCTTCTGCAGCATAAAGCATAGGGCAAAACACGGAAAACCTGCTATTTTCCCATCCCAGCGGCTCCTATCTATTTGCATTACATGCTTTCAGTGTATATCACATCACAAGGAACAAATAATGAGGAACGGCAGCATAAATAAAAAGTAGTTGATAAATAAATAGGAGCCATCATCCAAGCATAAAAATGTGTTAATCAAAGAAGGAAAAAATATGATAGCATCCTTTCAAATTAACTAAATTTAAAACAAAATTCTTATACAACTTTTATTACCCATTTTTGTTGGAAATAAGATAAATTTTGCTATGCTGACAATTGTCTTTTAAAACTCCCCTTGGAGTGTTATTGAAGTACAGTACTTGGATATTCAACTGTGTCCTGAGGGGAGTGGATGCATTAACATTTAAATATGTTAAATGGTTAAATAAGGTTCAGGAGGGAAGTGTTTCTAATAGAAAAGTGAACACAAGAACAAGGGGACACAATCTGACGTTAGAAGCAACATGAGGACACAAGAACATGGGGACACAAGAACATGGGGACACAATCTGACGTCAGAAGCAACATGAGACAATATTATTTTACTGAAAGAGTAGTAAATGCTTGGAACAAACTTCCAGCAGATGTGGTTGATAAATCCACAGTAACTGAATTTAAACATGCCTAGGATAAACAGATATCCACCCTAAGATAAAATACAGAAAATAGTATAAGGGCAGACTAGATGGACCATGAGGTCTTTTTCTGCCGTCAGTCTTCTATGTTTCTATACCTCCAAATGCTTCAAGGTCCCTCTTAAAAGGATATAAATGACAGCGCCGGACTTACCCGGCAGGCAGGCTTTGCTGGAGGGACCGGGAGACACGGTCCCTCATGGCGGCCGCCATCTTGGATCCCGGGCGAAGTCTCGCGATGCGAGACTTCGCTCGGGAGATCGGGGCCTGATTGGTCAGGCCCCTGATTGGTCCGGGCGGGGCCTGCTTGCCCTATATAAGGGCGAGCAGGCCCGGGGCTCTTCCTTTTCGCCCGGACCAAGCTACAAAGCAGACATTCGGTTGTCTGCTCCGGCGGCCATTTTGAGTGGCGACCTCGTGCGAGGCGCCATTTTATGGCCTGCGGTCTTGCGAAGAGCCTCATCTTGCGTATAGCGGAGCCAGCATCGGCTGGACTCCGCTCCGGTTTGGAGCCTCATTGCCCTTTGGGGGGTGGTGGGGGTACTGCCTTCTGGGCACAAAAAAGATACTCGCCTTCCCCTTTTTGGTTCGAGGCCTGGGATAAAGGCCTAGGGTCGGGCCTTGTGCCCAGGGGGAGGTGGGATTAGCCTCCTGTAGGGGTTTTTCCTGCGGAGGCCTGCGGCTCCAGGCAGGCTTTTGCCAACGCAGGCCAGGGTTAATTGTTGGGTTTTCTCTACTTTCCCCTTTGGTAAAAAATAGATTTAATTGTCTGTAATGGCCCCTAAGAAGCGGCCAGCTAAGGCTCTCCCGGCCCAACCTGTGGTGCGGCCTAGGAGGGCTGCCAGGCCGTCTGCCCGGGCTCGGGCGGCGGCTGAGGGGCCCCCGGGGGGGATCCCGGTGGGAGGGGTGGTTGGGTTTGCACCCACAGTCCCTCAACCCGCGGTGTCCCCTTCTCTCTCCTGGGCCAGGGTACTGGAGCGGCTCGACGAGTTGGAGAGGTGGCGGTCGGGGGCAGGCCCGGAGGGGCTTTCCTCGGCTGCCACCGCAGCATGGGGCGCAGACCCCGAAGAGGAGTCGGCCCCAGCAGGGCAAGTGGCCCAAGACGCACAGATGGCGGGCACCGGACAGGCGGGCAGCATCGGTCAGACGGGCCACGCTGGACAGATGGCCCAGACGGGGCAATGGCCATCCTTCCCGGGCCCATCCAGGATGGGCCCACCGTGGATGTCTTCTACCCCTTACGGGGCAGGTGAGGTTGCACCACATACAGGCACATCCCCGCTCCTGCCCATACAGGGTCCCGGGTTCATCCCGCCAGCTATGGGGGGTGGCAACAGTTTCACGGGGGCTGCTGCAGGCACCTGCGGTCAGGTTTGGTCCCCGCCGGCTCCGCCAGCGGGGGCGCTGGGGGTGCCTGTCCCGCCTGGGGCGGGGGTGGGGGGTTGGATTCCTCCTCCACCGGCCATTATGCCACCGGTCCCATTCATGTACCCGCCAGGGCTTGGGGTGCTGGGCTCGGGGGCCACCACGGTGTGGGACCCGTTCGCCAGCATCAAGCCTGGGGCCATCCCTTGTGGGTTGCCCGCCACTCCTTTAGGGTACCATCTGCACCCCTCAGTTAAGGAGGCAATCTGGCGGGGGGAATACGTTGATTTGTTCTCCCTCCTGAATAGGGAGGTCCCTAAACAAGATAAGGAGATTGTCCCTGGGGAGAAAGTGAAAAAGACAAAGGTCACGAAATGCTTCAGCTCGTGGCTGTATGCATTTCTGACCTTTGCGTCGGTGGTCATTCAGAGACAGCCGGAGAGGGCCGCTGCCTTGTTGAAGTACATCGACCTGATAGCGAGGGCCCATTTCGAGTATGGGGGGACCATATGGAGGCACTATGACAAGGGCTTCCGTATGCGCATTGCCCATGAACCCTACTTGCCTTGGAATATGGTGGTTCCGGACCTGTGGTTCCAGGCCACTCATATGTCAGGGAAGGAGGGCTGTGATAGGACCGATAGCGGTCATTTTATGGAGGAGGAGCCTGCGACGCCCGCGCCGGCAAAGGCAGTGGCGGGTGCCGTTAGTAAGGGTGCCTCTTTAATTTGTCACGAGTTCGCTGCAAAGGGGGCGTGTTTTCGCCCCTTTTGCAGGTTTCGTCACGCCTGCGGAAGTTGTGGGGGAAACCATTCCGCAGCCGTGTGCCCCCGCCCCAAGAAGGGGATTGAAAAGAAAGGCTCGGGTCCCCCAAAGCCTCCCCCGCCTGCTGGGGAAAAAGGGGCCCAGCCCAATTAAGTTGGGGGTTCTCGAGGGTTGGTTGGGAGACTACCACCCTCGCTCGAGAGCGGCCGCTCTCTTGCTAGGCTTCGCAGAGGGATTCAGGATCCCTTATCAGGGTGTTAGGAGGGCCTTCATGTCTGACAACCTTAGGTCGGTTGTTGGTCATGAGGACGTTGTTAGGGAGAAGATTGGGAAGGAGGTTGCCGAAGGCAGGGTCCTGGGGCCCTTTGCGGAGCCGCCCTTCCCGAATCTTCGTGTGTCTCCCTTAGGTGTGGTCCCCAAAAAGGCGAGTGGTGAATTTAGGTTGATTCACCATTTGTCTTTTCCAAAAGGGGAGTCAGTGAATGATTTCATTCCTGACGAGCTGTGTTCAGTCCGGTATGCGTCCTTTGATGCAGCCGTGACTATGGTTAGGAAGTGTGGGGTGGGAGCCCTTATGGGTAAATGCGACATTAAGTCGGCATTCCGGCTCCTCCCCATACACCCAGACGACTTTGAGCTGTTGGGCTTTCATTTCGAGGGGGGCTATTACGTGGACAGAGCTTTGCCCATGGGGTGCTCTGTCTCGTGCTCTCTTTTTGAGAGTTTTAGCACCTTCTTGGAGTGGGCGCTCAGGAGGCAAAGTGGCCTGGGTACGGTCGTTCACTACCTTGATGATTTCCTTTTGGCGGGGCCTGCGCATTCGGAGCAATGTTTTGCTTTGATGCGGGACTTCGAAGCCCTTTGTGCTCAATTAGGGGTGCCTTTAGCCTCTGAGAAGACCGAAGGCCCCGCCACCAGGATTACCTTTCTGGGTATTGAATTGGACTCAGAGGAGCAATCTTCCAGATTGCCCCTAGAGAAGTTGGTAAAGATTAAGCGGAAGCTTGATGAGGTTCTGGGCTGCCGGAAGGTGACCCTACGGCAGCTTCAGGAACTGGCAGGCATCCTTAATTTTGCCTGTCGGGTAGTTGTTCCTGGAAGGGCTTTTTCCAGGAGGTTGTATGATGCGATGCAGGGGCTCCGTTTGCCCCATCATCGTACCCGCATTCGCGCTGGGGTCAGGGCTGACCTCGGCGTGTGGCGGGACTTTTTGGATAGAGTTAACGGGTTGTCTTTCTGGAGGCACGAGCTTCTGTTGGAAGCTGAGTTGCAGCTCTGCTCTGACGCCGCGGGGACTTGTGGTTTCGGGGTAGTGTTAGGTGACCAGTGGTGCTGGTCGGCATGGCCTCCGGAATGGAGTGCCTCTTCGTTGGTTAAGGACCTTACGTTCCTGGAGCTCTTCCCCTTAATAGTGGCCTTAGAGCTTTGGGGGGAGCAGTTTAGGGACAAGACGGTGCACTTTTGGTGTGACAACCTAGCGGTTGTCCATGTGGTAAATGCCCTGTCCTCAAAGAGCGACAGGGTCATGCGGCTTGTCCGCCATTTTGTGCACCGGTCCTTGGCTCTAAACGCATTGTTTTTGGCTAAGCATGTCCCCGGGTTGGATAACGGGGTCGCTGATGCCTTGTCCCGTGGTCAGTTGTCCAAGTTTCGGACCCTGGCCCCGTGGGCCCGAGAGTTGCCAGAGGAGTTTCCCGGCCACCTCTGGAGTCTGGGAGGGATCCAGAGTGGTGGAGAGGCTAGGCATCCCGGGCAATCCCCTTGTCTGTGGCGCCCGGCACCTTGGGGCACACCAGCGTGCGGGCAAGGAGTTTGGGGATTTCAGGCAGGGCTGGGGTTACCAGCTTAGCTGGCCCGGCCCTGTATAGCGCCTGGCCGGGTTCTGCGTCCAGCTTGGGCGGCGTGGCCTGTCAGTTAGGATGATCCGGTCCTGGTTAGCCGGCCTCGCCTTTCTGTACAAGGCGGGGAGGTTTGCAGTTTTTTCGGGTGACTTTGCACCCGGTAGGTGCTGGAAGGCCGTACGAGGGAGCGAGCGGGGGCCCCTGGTGACACTCGTCAGGCTCGACGGTGGAGCAGCTGCGCTTTAATCAACGTGGTTTTTGGCAGTCTGTGTTCCTCATTGTAAGAGGCCCGTCTTTTTTGGGGCATTGACTGGTGTCATGCTTGGGGCCCTTGGGGCCAGCGAGGCCTGGCCTCATCTCAGGCTGGCAATTCGCTCCGTGCCTTCCAGCACGCTGATCTGGCCGTTAGACAAGGGGGGGGTCCCTTGTGGTAAGGCGGTCTGGGTCAGATCAGTTACGCAGAGGGGTTACCATCTACCTTAGTGCGGCCGCCGACCAATCGGTGTGTACGGTGGCCGCCCTACAGCTTTGGTTTTCTGCGGGGATCAGGTCTGGGATACCCGTCTAGGCATTGGGACGGTACCCCTTCTGACCCGTTTATACTTTTGTGCGTTAGTACCCAGGGCATTGGCCCAGGTGGGCACGGATCCCGCCGGTTATGGAACGCGTTCGTTCCGTATCGGCGCCGCCACTAGCACGGCACTTTCTGGTTTCCCGGCCCACTGGATTCGGGTGATCGGCCGCTGGCGGTCAGCGGCATATTTGGGTTATGTTAGGCCCGCTGAGGATCCTAGGCAGGGCTTAGGCTAGGTGACCTCTCTGCGTGTGTTTCCTCTTGCGGGTCCCCAGGCTGACGTGACACCGACGGCGCTGCTGTGTGGCCACAGCATGATTTGCTGGGCCGGCCGCCTGGCGGCCAGGAGCGCTGTCGGGACCCAGCCGTCCCTGGGGCGGTGGGTCAGGGTTGCCTGGTTGGGCCGGAGAGGTATGCGGTGGGAGGGTCTCCTACCGGTGTGGCTGGGCGGTCAGCTTTTGGTGGCTGCGCCCGGCAATATGGGGGGCGGCTCCTGGAGTCGTTCCCAAGTGGGGTTGGGTGGGCAGTGTCCTGTGGCCGCACCCAGGTGGCTGGTATTGCACTTAGGTGGCAATGACCTGTGCATACTGGGAGGCCTGGCGCTGATCATCCAGGCACGCGAAGACCTGCGAAGGCTTCGTGAGGTCTGGCTCACCACGCAAGTGGTGTGGTCAGAACTATTACCTAGGCTTGTTTGGAGGGACGCCTCTCCCCTTAGGGCCATTCACCGGGCTAGGCGACGGGTGAATAGGGCTATGGGTAAAACAGTTAGAGGGTTGGGTGGAGTAGTAATACCTCATCCCCTTATATCAATAGACCAGCCATGGCTCTACCGTGATGATGGCGTTCACCTGTCTGACCAGGGGAACGCCATCTTCTTACAGGACCTGCAGCGGTCTCTGCGTGAGCTGGCGCAGATAGAGGGGGGAGTCGGGGGGCCAAGATAGAGATCTGACCCCCGCTCCTGTGGCAGGTTAGGGGCGGAAAATTGGGTGGTTTAGCAACCGCGCGTTCTCCCTTGGGCATCTTTGGGGATGATTGACAGGTTCTCTGCAAGCTCATGGAGGGAGTTTCTGCCTGAGCAGCTGGGGGGAACCTGTCTTTGGGTCCTGCACCTTTAATTCCCCGATTCGGGTTAGCCGGTGGGACCCCCCTCATGCACAGCATGGCAGAAAAGGTCACAGGTGACGGCCTGGCCCTCACCTGGACCTTGCATCGAGATACGCCCATGTGTTGCCCAGGAATGTTTACTGGCATAACGTCATTTCCGCCCCGGAAGTATTTGTTTGACCCTGCAGGTCCAGTTCCGGGTCATAGTTGTTTATGCTAATTTATGCAAAGTATTTGAATAAATTATGCAAATTTATGTTAATAAAAATGACCCAATTTTAAATCCAGCTCTGGTGTCCGTGTCGTTACTCCGTCTCTCCAGCAATGACAGCGCCGGACTTACCCGGCAGGCAGGCTTTGCTGGAGGGACCGGGAGACACGGTCCCTCATGGCGGCCGCCATCTTGGATCCCGGGCGAAGTCTCGCGATGCGAGACTTCGCTCGGGAGATCGGGGCCTGATTGGTCAGGCCCCTGATTGGTCCGGGCGGGGCCTGCTTGCCCTATATAAGGGCGAGCAGGCCCGGGGCTCTTCCTTTTCGCCCGGACCAAGCTACAAAGCAGACACCCGCCCGCCCTCCACTATTTTGCAGTGTGCTTAGGGGTCGCCCTTAGGGGGCCGAATGGGAATTTTTTGCAGTTCTGCCTCTTAGCTGAGCTGTTTTTTCGCCCATTCCACACTGAGGTGATGGCTGTGCGGTTAGGGGGTGCTTGCATTAATTAGGTTAATTGGCTTACCTTTGGTCATTTGGGTAGGCAGGTTAGGGGCGGAAAATTGGGTGGTTTAGCAACCGCGCGTTCTCCCTTGGGCATCTTTGGGGATGATTGACAGGTTCTCTGCAAGCTCATGGAGGGAGTTTCTGCCTGAGCAGCTGGGGGGAACCTGTCTTTGGGTCCTGCACCTTTAATTCCCCGATTCGGGTTAGCCGGTGGGACCCCCCTCATGCACAGCATGGCAGAAAAGGTCACAGGTGACGGCCTGGCCCTCACCTGGACCTTGCATCGAGATACGCCCATGTGTTGCCCAGGAATGTTTACTGGCATAACGTCATTTCCGCCCCGGAAGTATTTGTTTGACCCTGCAGGTCCAGTTCCGGGTCATAGTTGTTTATGCTAATTTATGCAAAGTATTTGAATAAATTATGCAAATTTATGTTAATAAAAATGACCCAATTTTAAATCCAGCTCTGGTGTCCGTGTCGTTACTCCGTCTCTCCAGCAATGACCAGCTGCCTGCAAGGAATATAAATCCTTGCATTCCCCACTATCCTGAAGAAGCTTTTCCCATGAGAAGCGAAACTTCTTCAAAAGGAAAAAAAAGTCCAATCGCCTTCTGAAACAAGCGCCTATGGAACTGTCTTTCATAGGCTTCTTTCGGGGAATCCTTCCTCCCTTCCCACCCAACTTTACTCTGTGATGGCAGAGGACAGAGAGCCACTAGCTGGCCTTCCGTTCTTCCAGCCAGCAGCCAGCCTGACAGAGCGCTTACCCAAAGGCTTCACCGCGTTGCAGGAACGGGCCGTCTACCCGGCGGGGAGCGAGCGAACTGAAGGTTACCCAGCCCCTCCCCTGAGCCGGTCTCCTGCGACAGGGACCGAGGCGGCCGCAGCAGGGATCCAGGGCTTGTAGTTTCGCTTGCCTTTTACCCACTCTCCCCACCGACGCTTGTCTGCTACGACGTCCGTGCCGAGCCAGGCTTCCCCGTCGCCCCCTCTGCCGCCCTCCCCTTTCTCTTTGTAACCACCTCCCACCCTTCGCACGGAATCGCACCTCCCGCAAGACGGGCGGGAAGCGCCCGCCTCGTTTTCCCTTCCGGGAGGGGGGTGGTGGAGGAGGGAGCCGGGTAGGAGCGACGGGGGCTCTTCCAGCACTGGGGAGGGGGCGGCTGGCCTGGCTCACTCTCTCTGAGGATCGCGGGGTGGGCGGGAGGCTGGATCAGCAGCTCCTTAGATCGATCGGTGCGCATCAGAGGAATGTGGGTGGTGGGCAGGAGGCGGTTAGATGCGTCTTCTGCACATGATCTAGTCCGGGGGTTTGGGGCTTGCAGGTGTCCTCCGGTTGGCTCCGCTCTTCGTGGCATCCGTGCCGATGGAGCGTCCGATTATTTTTGGGAAACACCTGTAATGGATTTTTTCCCCAGACGGCTGTCATTTTTATTCCTTTCTGCTCCCTAACCCTAACTTTTTCTGTATTTTTTAGGAGCTCACCACCACCACCCCAAATAGAGGTTAGGTTAGGTTTATTGGATTTATATGCCGCCCCTCTCCGCAAACTCGGGGCGGCTCACAACAATAATAAAAAACAGTACAGTACACAATACCAAATCCAATGCCCACCCATCCAGTTACAATTTAAATTAATAATCTCATAAAAACAGTATATATAAAAAACAGGCACACAGTCAATCAATCAACAAAACAACATGGGCAAGGGGGAGGTGTTTTAGTTCCCCCATGCCTGACGGCAAAGGTGGGTCTTAAGGAGTTTACGAAAGGCAGGGAGGGTGGGGGCAATCCTAATCTCAGGGGGGAGCTGGTTCCAGAGGGTCGGGGCCCCCACAAAGAAGGCTCTTCCCCTGGGTCCCGCCAGACGACATTGTTTAGTCGACGGGACCCGGAGAAGGCCAACTCTGTGGGACCTAACCGGTCGCTGGGATTCTTGCGGCAGGAGGCGGTCCCGAAGATATTCTGGTCCGGTGCCATGAAGGGCTTTATAGGTCAGAGAACAGAGTAAAAGCATAAATAAGTAACAACATTTTCGGGAATGGGCGTTTATGTGCATGATTTCACTGTAGGATCCAACTTTAAACTTTAAACCCAATGAGGATCAAGCAGGTAGGAAAGAGTTCATTTTCCACATCCAGCCGTCCTGTAGTGCAGTGGTTCTAAACCTTTCTTATGCCGCAACCCTTTAATACAGTTCCTCGTGTTGTGGTGGCCCTCAACCACAAGTCTAGCACCAATTCTCCCAACAGAGCTTTAAGCTGATTGGCAGGAAAGTCAGAGGGATACTCCCACTGCAAACACCTGATTGGTTGGATTGTAAAAATATGCTCCAAGGCGCAGAATAGAAACTTTAATTCCTAACACCATGGGAAATTTGTCTTTTTCCATGGTCTTAGGCGACCCCTGTGAAACCATTGTTTGACTCCAAAGGGGTCCTGACCCCCAGGTTGAGAATTGCTATAGTAGAAAAGTTTAGAGGACCAAATTTGCAAACAACCTTCTCAGCAAGTTTTCCGTTAAACATGGTACATGCATAAACATTCAGGATACTTGAGTGATTGTTCTAGTTGCCTATGCAGGGGGGTTGGACTAGAAGACCTCTAAGGTCCCTTCCAACTCTGTTATTCCATTATTTCATCAATTTTAATTAATTTTAGGTTAAAATTTAGTTTGCTTGATTGCTATTTAGGATCTTGTGTGAATCTACTATCATAACTTGCAAATTATTGATTAGCATTTTATGTAAAATGAAAGAGTTATTTAACAAGCCATGTTTAAGCAAGCAAATGTGTGCACAAACTAAAGCTTGATCACCAGCTGACTTCAGATTAATCTGAGACCATATCAAACATGATACAGTTTTGCACACTTATGAACTAGATACTGTTTGGTAGCATAATTTATGGCAAAATATATTCTGTTGATCAAGCCATTGATAAATACTTTTTTCACGTAGAAAAGTCTCTTATAGAGACTGTGTGCACTGCTTCACATTTGTTTTGGCTCTTTTGTCAACTTTAATGGAGAGACCACATGAGATTATATTGATATTTGTACATTTCTCATGTTTTCTCAATATGTTGGTCTTTCTTACCGGGAAAAACATTTGGGTAAAATACCAAGTTAGAATAGAATAGAATTCTTTATTGGTCAAGTGTGAATGGACACACGAGGAATTTGTCTTGGTTCATATGCTCTCAGTGTACATAAAAGAAAAGGATACATTTGTATCATGTGGTACAACACTTAATGATTGTCATAGGGGTCAAATAAGGAATGAATATTAATAAAAATCTTAGGATACAAGCAACAAATTACAGTCATAAGTGGGAGGAATAGGATGATAGGAATGATGAGAAAAATCTATAGAAATAGAAGTGCAGACTTAGTAAAAAGTTTGAGAGTGTTGAGGGAATTATTTGTTTAGTAGAGTGATGGCGTTCAGGAGAAAACTGTTCTTGTGTCTAGTTGTCTTGATGTGCAGTGCTCTGTAGCGAGGTTTTGAGGGTAGGAGTTGAAACAGTTCGTGTCCAGGATGTGAGGGGTCAGTAAATATTTTCGCCGCCCTCTTTTTGACTCATGCAGTATACAGGTCCTCAATGGAAGGCAGGTTGGCAGCAATTGTTTTTTCTGCAGTTCTGATTCTCCTCTGAAGTCTGTGTCGGTGTTGTTGGGTTGCAGAACCAAACCAAACAGTTACAGAGGTGCAGATGACAGACTCAATGATTCCTCCGTAGAACTGTATCAGCAGCTCCTTGGGCAGTTTGAGCTTCCCGAGCTGGCGCAGAAAGAACATTCTTTGTTGATTGTCACAACTGAACAATCAACCTCTGAAAAAAATCCCTCTTCAAAGTGCTTCTGTTGTGAGGATTGAATTCAGATTATTTGAAGCTAATTCAAAGTCTTAAAACAGAGAAATTGGATTAGGACACTGGAACAGAAAGGCAGTGAGCTGTATCTATTCAATTTGAATTATGATAGATGTTGTTCAAGGTGTCCTCTGTCCAGCCCTGTCCAACGCTAGGGGGCAGTGCTCATGTCACACTTCCATAGCCAGTACAGAATACTATTATCTTCCTGCTGAAGTGATACTGGGTTATCTACTAGCAATGCATGCTTTCGAATTGCAAAGTTGGCAGAATATGGAGCGAGAATGGGAGTTCACACCATAAAATACTTGGGTCTCATCTCCCAATCTTTTGGTTGACAAGCCCAGCATCTTAACCACTAGGCCACTGCAGCCTTCTTAGAATACTAGCACATTATCCCTTCAAGTGTCCCGTTGATAAAATTATTAAAATTTATATAATAATACAATGACAGAGTTGGGAGGGACCTTGGAGATTTTCTAGTCCAACCCCCTGCTTAGGCAGGAAACCCTACAACACTCCAGACAAATGGTTATGCAACATCTTCTTTAAAAACAATTTTTGGAGGCAGGTTGTTCCACTGATTAATTGTTCAAGCTGTCAAGAAATTTCTCCTTCGTTCTTAGTTGCTTCTCTCCTTGATTAGTTCCACCCATTGCAACTCCTGAGATATTGGAACACTGCTATCATGTCTCCCTTAGTCTTTCTTTTCATTAAACTAGACATTACCCAGTTCCTGCAACTGTTCTTCATGTTTATTTTTCAAATGTTCCTTCATGGCAAAGTTGTGAGAAATCACAACCAAATGCAAGTTTATTAACCCAAAGGAAATGATGAAGGATCGAGTCATCCAGGGAATGAGGAATCTGACCCTGGAAAAGAAACTGCTAATTTATAAAGGAGTTACATTTAAGGACATGGTCAAAGAGACCTGGAGTGCTGAATCATCAGATATCTCTGCAGCCAACATTTGAAAGGCAAGCACAGTATATGGCACTCAAAGGGAACCAGATTGGTCAATGGAAATCCAGAAATACAATGAGGAATGGGAAGAAGAAGAAGTTTAAGTTTTATTAGATTTGTATGCCACCCCTCTCTGAAGACTCGTGGCGGCTCACAACAACAGCAATACAATATACAAATAACAGATCCAATATAAGTTAAAGACAATTTAAAACCCATAAATATTAAAAAATGATCATTACTGCACAATCATACCATTCTCATATATTACAGTCAGAAAAAAGGTGGTGCTGGGGGGACAAGATAGTTATTCCCCCCTTGTCTGGTGACAAAGATAGATCTTCAACATCTTGCAGAAGGTGGGAAGAGTAGGGGCAATTCGAATCTCCAGGGGGAGTTGATTCCAGAGGGCCGGGGCCGCCACAGAGAAGGCTCTTCCCCTGGGTCCCGCCAAACGGCATTGTTTAGTTGACGGGACCCGGAGAAGGCCAATTCTGTGGGACCTAATTGGCCACTGGGATTTGTGCGGCAGAAGGCAGTCCTGGAGATATTCTGGTCCGATGCCATGTAGGGCTTGATAGGTCATTACCAGCACTTTGAATTGTGACCAGAAACTGATCGGCAATGCACCGCCTGCGGACAGAAGGAAGAGTAAGCTCTAAGGACAATGTCTTTAGACAGCCCCATTGTGCAGGCTCAATGGCTTTTCATGCTAGAATGGCCTGCTATTTTAAAGAGGCCACTTGTCTCAAGGGACAGCAAAAGGTTCACATAGCTGAAGCCTGCAGAGATAGCCAAACCACTCCCTAGCATCCCAATCTCTCAGATGACTTTGGAGCATTCTGAAACATGTGCATGGAGAAATACCACATTACATTTCACATAGAAGGAACCCCTTGCAGTACGGGACTGGACACAGGATCTTTCTTCGCCATCATGTCATGGCAGACACTGAAGAGCCTTACAGAAACATAGAAACATAGAAGACTGACGGCAGAAAAAGACCTCATGGTCCATCTAGTCTGCCCTTATACTGTTTCCTGTATTTTATCTTAGGATGGATATATGTTTATCCCAGGCATGTTTAAATTCAGTTACTGTGGATTTACCAACCACGTCTGCTGGAAGTTTGTTCCAAGGATCTACTACTCTTTCAGTGAAATAATATTTTCTCACGTTGCTTTTGATCTTTCCCCCAACTAACTTCAGATTGTGTCTCCTTATTCTTGTGTTCACTTTCCTATTAAAACACTTCCCTCCTGAACCTTATTTAACCCTTTGACATATTTAAATGTTTTGATCATGTCCCCCCTTTTCCTTCTGTCCTCCAGACTATACAGATTGAGTTCATTAAGTCTTTCCTGATACGTTTTATGCTTAAGACCTTCCACCATTCTTGTAGCCTGTCTTTGGACCCGTTCAATTTTGTAAATATCTTTTTGTAGGTGAGGTCTCCAGAACTGAACACAGTATTCCAAATGTGGTCTCACCAGCGCTCTATATAAGGGGATCACAATCTCTCTCTTCCTGCTTGTTATACCTCTAGCTATGCAGCCAAGCATCCTGCTTGCTTTTCGTACTGCCCGACCACCCTGCTCACCCATTTTGAGACTGTCAGAAATCACTACCCCTAAATCCTTCTCTTCTGAAGTTTTTGCTAACACAGAACTGCCAATGCAATATTATTATATATTATTCCGACCATAGGGAAAAAAACCCCTCATACCACAGAACATCACCTTAAATTATTTCCAAGGGAAGAAAATTCCAGTACTGGGAAGAGCATGAGTAAAAGTCACTTTCAATGAGTTCTGTGGTCAACTTCCACTGACAATCATAGAAAACAACTCTGCTGTGCATGAAGTGGTTCAAGACCCTGGGATTAGGGGTGACCGGTGTGAGATAAGATAGTAATGCTCACAATACATGTTGTGATTCAGCCTGAGGCTCCTCAGGGACCGGCTGGAGCTCTGCCGGATCCATGCCCAGAGGAGGAGGACAGTGAACAGGAGGGGGAGGACCAGGCAGACGGGGGAGAGGAACGTCAGGAAGAGGAGGAGGGAGAGCAGCTTGAGACCCCCGGGGGGGGGGCTCTCCCCAGCTAGTAGCCTGGATTCATTGGATGAAGACGCACAGGCTATAATAGACATGAGGCAGCGACGTGCAGCTCAAAGACAGGGCCAATTAGAAAGGTATTTCCATCCCTGAATTGGCAACAGCTGGGTTTGGGTGTGGTTCTCCTCAGCAGGGTTGAAAAGGCAGGCCCGCCCTTACAGTCTTGTGGAGAGTTATCAACTGGGAGTCCTGTGACCTTTCTTCGATTCTTGGCGTCTCTGATCTTGGCTTGTGGCCTAGAAGTCTGGAAGACTTGGGGGAAGCGTGGGGTTTATTATCTCCAGCGTTGTTTTTGCCAGCAAGAATCCTGTTTTATTGCCTGGCCTTCGTGAAACCTCTGTGAAGCTTCATAGTGTTCCTGTCTGTAAGAACAGTTTTTGTTACCTGTGTTTGCTTTCAATTATATAAACTGCCTTTGCTTTTTACCAGTGTGTCTGGATACTCTTTTTGGTTGGTGTTGGCGTTTGGGGGGACCCAGACAGAACAATACAGAGACAAATCTGGTTCACAATTCAATGGTTTATTGAAAGAGAAAAGCATTTGCAAAAGCTGCCTTCAAGTCTCTTCCCAAGTTGGATTGAGCACAAGGAGAGCAAAAGAACATTTTACAAACCATACATTTTATACTTTCTATACATCACAGGCCTAATAATCCCACCCCACTCCACTTTATTCTAAGTCATTTTCTATGTTATTCTATATTCCAAAGGGTCAGCATGACAATTCTCTCCATAGTCGTAGCTATCTTATCTTGTCCTGCGGTAGTTTCACCCCTGGGTGACATTCTTATCTTACTGCATTATATCCTGACCATGGGTATTCCAGTGGCCTAGCCTTGGGTGTCATTCTCATTTGTTTTGCTAAATATATCCTGGGTTAGTTGGAGCTCTTAATATTTAATTTTTTAATATAAATTTTCTTATTAAATTTAAGCCTAAATTTTGCAATGAGAAGCTCTTTTGATTTTGTGTGCTAAAAGTGATATTGTTCTTATAAACTAAATACTTTGTATAACTTTTCCTTTCGTGCAATTCTTTTTTTGTGAATAGAAAAATAGACAACTGTAGAATTTCTCCTATTCTTCAAAAAAAAAATCATATTTAGAACTGGGCAGATCATAACATCTATCCTTAAGGAGTATATAATCATTGACTTGGTCACCAGGACAGTCGGCAGATTGTAAAAATCATAAAACATACTTGCATATTTTTTTTCTTGGAGAATATTAATGTAACATAGATATTTGGTAGAAAATCATGTGCATTAAGAAGGCCGCGGGGGAGGGCCTTCTTTGTTGTTGCCCCAGCTCTATGGAACCAACTTCCCCCTGAGGTCCGTATTGCTCCCACCCTATTGGCGTTTTGTAAGGCTGCTGAGACCTGGCTTTGCTGGCAGACCTAGGGCCCATGAATTTAACAACTATCATGGCCATTGTATGAATGTTACGTATGCATGTTGAAAGGCTAGTTATTGTGGTTTTTAATTAAGATTTTATAGTTTAGTTCTTCTTTCTTTCTTTCTTTCTTTCTTTCTTTCTTTCTTTCTTTCTTGATTTGATTTGATTTGATTTGTATGCCGCCCCTCTCCGCAGACTCGGGCGGCTAACAACAATGATAAAAACAGCATGTAGAAATCCAATTAATAAAACAACTAAAAACCCTTATAATAAAACCAAACATATACACAAACATACCATGCATAACTTGTATTGGCCTAGGGGGGAGGAATATCTTAACTCCCCCATGACTTCTTATTGTTTTTGTAATTATTATACTATTATAAGCTGCCCTGAGTTCTTTGGGATTGGGTGGCACAGAAGTTGAATAAACAAACTGTTCTGTCTGGGTTCCCCCAGACCTCAACACCAACTGGAAAAAACAGCCAGACACTCTGGTAAAAGCCAAAAGTATTTTATAACTGGAAAAAATAAGCACAGAGGAAAACCTGTTCTTCCCAACAGACAGGATATAATACGGTACAGCAGGGTCCTGATGTCCAGACAATACAGCAAGCTTTTTGCTGGCACCCCCCCCCCCCCCCAAGGTTTCAATAGTCAAAGGCACAAACCAGGATTCCAAGACGCCAAAGTTCACAGTCAGGTCCCACGACTCTCAAAGATAAAACTCCACAAGCCAGGAAGGGTGGGTCTGCCTTTTAGCCTTTCCCAAGAGCACCACACCCAAACCCAGCTGTTGCCACTTTAATGCTGAAAGTATTTAGCCAATTGATTCCGTCTCTGAGTAGCTCTTCGTTGTCGCAGATCAATTATGGCTTGTGCACTTTCCTCTAAGGAATCCAGGCTGCTTGCTGGGGAGAGCTCCCCCTGGTGGGACTCTGGCTGTCCTCCCTCTTCTTCAGCCTGGGATTCCTCCTCCTCGTCTGTCTGCACCTCCTGTTCCTCAGCCTCTCCCTCTGAGCTGGAAACCGACAGAAGGTCAGCCGTTCCCGGAGGGGCCTCAGACGGAACCACAACACAAACAATTAAACAAACAAACAAACAAATAAATAAATAAATAAATGTTTACTTGTTCTTATAGCTAATATAGAAAGGCTGACTTTATGATGAAGTTGATTACTGACAATACTTCTAGCCATTTCTTCCACCTCCTTCTTCATCTGCTTTATGATAGATATTAGTCGGGAATTTAATTGCTGTTGGTTGTTTTTCCCTGAGTTATTTAAATTAATTGACTGAACAGGTCATACAAAATGAAAAATGAAATGAAAAACAAAATCCAGAAAGGATTAAAAAATTAATTTTAAAAGTTCAATATTAAAATAAATATTAAATTGGTTTATTTTATTTTATTTTATATTTTTCTTTTCGAATTTAAGTGAAAAGCCACATTGCTCAAGATGGACTTGATGGTTAAGTGAGGTTATTGTGGACCATCTGTTAAGGCATTTGTTCAAATTTCTTGAACAACATGAATACATGGAGGAGACACAGCTCAGGAAATAGATCACCATAATAATAAACTGTCAAAGTAACAAATTAACTATTAGCTCGCAGGAAATTAGAGAAACATCTTTCAGCTGTGGCGAGAGGGGCGTTTGCCCAGGTTCGCCTGATGCACCAGTTGCGGCCCTATCTGGACCGGGACTCACTGCTCACAGTCACTCATGCCCTCATCACCTCAAGGTTCGACTACTGTAATGCTCTCTACATGGGGCTACCTTTGAAAAGTGTTTGGAAACTTCAGATCGTGCAGAATGCAGCTGCGAGAGCAATCATGGGCTTCCCAAGGAATGCCCATGTTACACCAACACTCCACAGTCTGCATTGGTTGCCGATCAATTTCCGGTCACAATTCAAAGTGTTGGTTATGACCTACAAAGCCCTTCATGGCATCGGATCAGAATATCTCCAGGACCGCCTTCTGCCGCACGAATCCCAGCGACCGGTTAGGTCCCACAGAGTTGGCCTTCTCCAGGTCCCGTCGACTAAACCATGTCGTTTGGCGGGACCCAGGAGAAGAGCTTGGCAACCGATACATATTTTAATGGTTGCAGTAATGACAAAGACAATAATAAAGAAATAGTTTCCAAACTACAGTATTAGTATAAGCTAATATAATAACTTTTTTGCCCTCTTTGTAACTTTTCATTAAAATATTTGTCTCCCATAGCCTAACTTTTATCTATACATAATCCAAAAATCATAATCTTTTCAATTCTGCTTCAGCAAAAAGTCTATTAACAGAAACATCAAACAAATAATTTATCATTGGGCAATTTAGAAACAATTAAAGCAAATATAAAAACCATAAAAAACCCACCTCTCATATTTTTCAGAATATAAGATGCACATTAGTTTTGGGGGAGGGAAACAAAAAAAAAAGTACCTCTGCCTACCAGTGCTGTCAAAAAACTGCCCCTGGTTTTGGGGTTCTGCACAAGATAGAGCAAGTTTCCTGATCCGATTTAATGAGACTCTGCCGGTGGTGTTAGCATACAATGCATCACCTTTAGTGGGGTCTGTATTAAGCCACAGACTGCCGGGTGGCCATTGCTTCTTTCTCCAGGACTCTTTCAAGCACCAAGAGAAATTATGGTCAAATTGACTGGGAAGCCCTTGCTGCTGTTGCTGGAGTAAAATGTTTTCATGAATATCTGTACAGGAGCATTTTGAGCTGGTCACTAGCCATGAGCCCTTATTAGGCTATTAGCGGGGGCAAAGCCAACGCTGGACGCTCTGCCCCCAAGAATGCAGAGATGGTCTTCATTCCTTACTGCCTACTCGTATACACTGAAATACCACCTGGGCAGGGCCATGGGTAATGCCGATGCATTCAGCTGCTGCCCTTTGCCAGACTTGGTGGATGACCCTACTCTGGGCGTTCCAATACTTTTTGTTCTGTCTGAGTTCCCCCAGACCTCAACACCAACTGGAAAAAACAGCCAGACACTCTGGTAAAAGCAAAAGTACTTTATAGCTGGAAAAAATAAACACAGAGGAAAACCTGTTCTTCCCAACAGACAGGCTATAATACTTTACAGCAGAGTCCTGATGTCCAGACAATACAGCAAGCTTCTTGCTGGCATACCCACCCCAAGGTTTCAGTAGTCAAAGGCACAAACCAGGATTCCAAGACGCCAAAGTTCACAGCCAGGTCCCAAGACTCTCAAAGATAAAACTCCACAAGCCAGGAAGGGTGGGTCTGCCTTTTAGCCTTTCCAAAGAGCACCACACCCAAACCCAGCTGTTGCCTCTTTAATGCTGAAAGTACCTAGCCAATTGGTCCCTTCGCTGTGTAGCTCTTCTCTGTCGCAGATCAATTATGGCTTGTGCATTTTCCTCTAAGGAATCCAGGCTGCTTGCTGGGGAGAGCTCCCTCTGGGGGGACTCTGGCTGTCCTCCCTCTTCTTCAGCCTGGGATTCCTCCTCCTCGTCTGCCTGCACCTCCTGTTCCTCATCCTCTCCCTCTGAGCTGGAAACCGACAGAAGATCAGCCGTTCCCTGAGGGGCCTCAGACGGAACCACAACAACTTTTAATCAACATTGTGGGACAAGGGCTGATCAAAGTGGTGTACATTGCAGCCAAAACAATGAAACATGCTGAACTCTGTACTATTTTGAGCTGGGTGAAAAGGGGATGGCCACCGGGGCCGGTAAAGCCCGACCTCCAGCCTTTTGCAAAAAGACAACAACACACGAGCACACAACAGATACAAACTTAATGAAAACCACTCTAAATTTCAAATATCCGTAATTTTGAAATTACGGAAATCAATCTCTTATTTAAGCCAGAGATCTTTTTATTAGGGATAATAGATATGAAAATAAAGAAAAAAGATTACTATATTGCTATATAATTCAACACATTATAACAGCAAGCAGAATAACAATAGCTCAAAATTGGAAAAGAGAAGAGGTACCAACAGACAGAGACCTGATTAAAAAAATATTTGATTGCGCCGAGTTTGACTCCTTAACACAAAAACTGAAAGACAACAAGGAAACAAAAAATATAATTACATGGGATAAGTTCTATAACTGGATCAATGCAAGGGAGAGAGATATGGAAAGAAAGAAAAATAAAACAAAATAAAATAAAATAATAAACAAAAACAAAGAAAGGAATAGAGACACTTATTCAACAACTACAATACTTTATTTATTCGCTGACTCCTTTTCAGGGATCAAAATCAATTATAATCATAACAATCATAATTTCAAACACAGCATTTAGAAAAGGAAATTTGAGATTAACGATTGAGTAAACTTAAAGAGATAAGATTTCGCTGATGCAAAAACCGTGAAAATAAAACCAAGTATAGCTGCAGATTGGCAGCGGGGGGGGGGAGGGGGAAAGGGGCTGTTTGATGTTTGAAGGCGGGGCAGCCTGGACCTGCACTCGGCTTCCAATGGACTGCCCTACCACCCCATGTTCCACTTAACAACCCAAGCATCCGTTTAACGATTGCACTGAAAGAGCAAGAATGGGGTCCTTAAGTGATACATTTTACTTAATGGCTATTATGACATGCAGCCATAATGAGCAGGTACCATTATCGTTGTAATTCGGGGACTACCGTACCTATACTTCTGCCTTTAGTTTCTCATTCATAAATGGCCACTGTCCTCCAGTTATTTTCTGCATTTTTATTTCTTTAAGTTTCCGTGTTGTGAAGGCATCATGATGATATTGGGGGCAAAAAGAGAAGAAAGTTGAAAAGTTTGGCTTTGTTTTGTTTTTGTTTTTAATTGAAAGTATAATTTAAGGAAAAATAGATGTAATAGATTTAGCAGAGGCTCAATGCATGTATTTTATCCTTTCCTTAAAATACATGTAAGGGTTAATCCATGCTCCTGGGTTACTTCTTTTTTCAAGGCTTGCAAAAAATTGTTGTCTTTTGTTTTTGTGTGCAGAAGTCCAGGAGGAGAATTGGAAGCAGAAACAACAGATGGAAAAAACAAATTCCAGAGATATCAAATCAGACTCTGCTTCTGACTCCAATGAGATTAAAATTCAGCAACCTTCAAACATGAGAGATTGGTCTTTGTTTTCTTGTCCCTATTTTACTCTGGGTACCAGTGACCACTGAATGAACTTACACACTTCATACATTCAAATTAATGATTACCAGTAAATCAAATTATCTTGGAAATTCCAATTGGATTATTTGTTTGCATATCAAATATTTTTAACAAATCAGATGGAGACTCAATTCCTCTGTAAAAGTTGCAGTTTTCTAACTTTTTTCCCTTAAAGATTCTCATTAAATTCAATTTTCTGCTCAGGTCTCAGGTAGAATATTTTCCCAAATTTTCTATGCAGCATTGCTACTAAGAGTTGCGTACAAATTAGATTAGATTCAGATATGTCAACATTTGTGTCTTGTATATTCTGCATTTAATTCTGAAAACTTTAGATATAAATGTGTAATGCTGTGTCCATCAGGGAATTTCTAGATCAGCACATGTTACATTTTCGGTATGCATGATGTAGAGAAATTATCAAATCTTCACTATTACTGTTATGGTAGCAGAACATAACTGATCTTCTTCAAACTTAGCAACTAAGTTGGGTCAAGCTTGCTTAGCGCTTGAATGAAGACTACGAAGGAATATTGGCCCTATAAATAGGCTGGCAAATTTAAAAGTATATCCTGGAATCAGGATTAACAAATCACTATTCTGTAATTATTTTTTATTCCTTCCATTAAATCATGTTTGTTTCTCAAGAGACTATCTGGACAAGCCCCTGCAGTTTTCCTGGCAAGGTTTTTTGGACTTAAGTTGCCATTTCATCCTGCCTAAATCTGAGACAGTGATTATCCCAAATTTATCTAGCTGATTTTATTCCCAAAGCCAGACTAAAGTTTACAGTCTTCTGCTTTCTAGCCTGACCAAAAACTGGTTCTAATCTCATTATCACCACCCTGCAAAGATAGGAGCAAGATTAACATTTATTTATTTTTATTTATTCATTCATTTGTCCAATACACAAATACATAGGAAGAACATGTTTCTTTCTCTAACTTAGAAAACAACTTTTAAATTCCACAATTACATATTTCTCTTCTTTTTTCAAATTTGGCACAACTAATTTGCTTACAGATTTTAGTCTAAGTATTTTAATAGCAATAATGCAGAACCAACCACTAACTTGAAACTCTAAATATATTTTAGCCCTCTGCCCATTAGTTTTTATGTGTGATGGGAAAGGTCAATATTTCCCTGCTGTGAATTCTGCTTTGCATTGATAACAAAGTAGATGTAGATGCAATTTATATAAAAATAGACAGGAAATGAGATTACCTTTTTCTGATTTTAAGTATATTTATTTTGTTTTAATCATAAAAAATAAAATGCAAAAATCTTGTGTCTTAGTACTTTTCTTCCCCAATTAAAAACCAGCTAATGGGAGGATGAGGTGATGGGCTAAAGGGAGACCCACTTAGGCCTGCCTCAAGAACTCTCACATGGATAAATACGACATAAAAGATGGCGATAAGAAACCTCAGATAGAATTGCCTGAGGCAATAATGGTGAATCGTTTTTCCCTTGGGTGCTGAAAGAGCATGTGCGCGTGAGTGCTGACACCCATAATTCAATGCATGGGGAGGTGAAAACAGCTTCCCCCACCCTCGGAGGCTTGTTTCCCTACTTCTGGTGGGCCCAGTAGGTTTGTGTTTCACCATCCCCAGACTCCAAAGCCTTCCCTGGAGCTGGGGGAGGATAGAAATGACCTCCCCGATTCCCCCGGAGACTCTCTGGAAGCCAAGAACACCCTCCCAGAGCCTCTGTGTGAGCCAAAAATCAGCTGGCTGGCACACACATGCATGTTGGAGCTGAGCTAGGGCAATGGCTCGCATGCCAGCAGATATGGCTCCGCGTGCCCGCTGTGGTACCTGCGCCATAGGTTCGCCAATACTGACCTGATGTGTTCTAAATTTACTTACTGAAAAGATAAGACCATATATTGTGCCATGGCAAGTATATCTAATCCAGCAAGCTGTTCAAACCATTCCACCAGGAAACACTCTAACCTTCCAGCTGATGCTCCTGGTAGATGTAATGCTGGCTACCAGCTTGGTCCCCTCACAATAATGATTTCTAAAGAGATCATTATGGGCCTTGATTTTTCCAGGATTCAATTTCATTGGGTGAAAAATCTCAGATTCTTGGCTGACTGAAACATCAAAGAGGAAAAAGTGGAACAATCAGGATGCTGAAAAGATATAAGTCCACATCTTCTTGTTGGCAACCCCAAGAGGACCATATGCTCCCTCTATGCCAGTGTTTTTCAACCAGTGTGGCTGGGCCGAGATGGAGGTGCTAGCGCCGTGCCCATGCCCAGTGCAGCGCCAGCATGTACGGCATCCAGCAACACGTCCAGCCACTGCCATCGGTGCCTCTGCCCTGGAGCTCCCACTCACAACTGACCACCCTGCCGCCGCCCCGGGGCTACTGCCCAATGCCGCTGTTGCCGGTGTGGTGTATGAGAGAGAAAGAGAGAGGTAGCAAGAGAGAGAGAGAGAGCAAGAGAGAGAGAGAGAGAGAGCAAGAGAGAAAGACACAGAGAGAGAGAGAGCAAGAGGGAGAGAGAGAAAAAGAGAGAGGGAGAGAGAGAAAAAGAGAGAGAAAGAAAGCAAAAGAGAGTGTGTGTGTGAAAGAAAGAGAGAGAGAAAGAGAGAAAGAAAGCAAGAGAGAGAGAGCAAGATAGTGAAAGAAAGAGAGAGAGAAAGAGAGAGAAAAAGAAGGAAAGAAAGAAAGAAAGAAAGAGTGATAGAGAAAGCAAGAGAGAGATAGAGAAAAGGAGAGGAAGGGAGAGAGAGAGAGAAATGAGAGGAAAAAGGGGAGGAAAAAAAGAGAAATGAGAAAATGATTGAGGCAGAGAATGAGAGAAAAGAGAGAGAAACAAGATAGAGAGAGAAGTGACTTGATTTAAAGCATATGATAAAAAGCACCCAAAGAATAAGAGAGAAAAAAACCCCAGCCCCCACCTGTTTATGGAAATGGTTCAAGAGTGTATATATACATACACACACACACATAAAAGGGAGGAGGAGACAGGGATTGAAAAAGAGAGGAGAGTGTCTTAGAGTGTCATTTTGTGTTATTTCGGTTGGTGGTGTGCCCCAGGATTTTGTAAATGTAAAAAATGTGCCGCGGCTCAAAAAAGGTTGAAAATCACTGCTCTATGCAGACTTTATTGATATCTTGGAATGAATACTGCTCTATTTTTCATTCAGGGGTTATTTTGTGTGAGTTTTTTTAAAGGATAGCTTTGATGACAGGATGTAGTATACCAAAAATGCACAACCCGGCAGTGTGTGAGATTATTGAAGGAAGTTGTATTCTCCTTTTACCTGTGATTGTCTACCTGCAGAATCCAGCCATTCCAATGCAGAAGCTGCAAGACATTCAAAGAGCTATGGAGTTACTCTCAGCCTGTCAGGGCCCAGCCAAGAATATTGATGAAGCGACAAAACGCAAATACCAGTTCTGGGACACACAGCCTGTACCCAAGCTTAGTAAGTTTATTGCTGGTGACCAGATACAAACAGCATTGGTTCTTTGTTTATTGGGGGAGGCAAAAACTCACCTCACATGCACAGTTTCCAAACTGAAAACAGCTGTCAGATAAAGCTAAAAACAAACTTTATCACCAAATAATTAATTGGAGGACTGGCATTTCACATAAAATGAATTTGGCCACGGACTTTTAACAGCTTGAGTTAGCTTTTGTTTAATAAACTTTCCCTCAGCTTCCCTGAAAGCAGAAAAAATGATGAAAAAAACCCCAATCAAGCTTTCTTTCTTTTTCTCTAATGTGAAGTTATAACATCACTGGTGCTATTGAACCAGATAAGTACAACATCCTTGACCTAGAGTCCAATTCTTTATCACGGGTTTTTACACGGGATGTGTTGGATCTGAGCATTTGTAATTGTAAGTAGAGTTTCTGGCAGTCTTTCAAATCTAACTCTGGTTTTGTGTTTGTGTATTTGTGTGCATATTGTTTATTGTGCATTCTGACAATGTAATGAAATTGCCAATGGACATGAACTGGAAAATGGTACCATTTGTTTTTCTGGGGAAGAAAATACCAAAAAGAACGTCTTTCCCCCTATATACTCAATTCTTAATTCTAGGGGAAATAGTAAGCTACAGAATTCAAGTGAAAGCAGAATAGCTGAGATACAGAAGGGAGAACATTTAATTCTCTGGATTTTCATTGAAAACTGATATAACTGAGTTTTTCCACTCTCTGAGTAGCTAAGGAATAGCTTTAATCACAGGATCTTACTGGATCTTATCAACCAATGTTAAGAATGAGAGTCGGTGTGGCATAATGGTGAAAGTCTTGGGCTACAACATGGGCTGGGACCGGAAGAGCTGGATTCTATACACAGTTCATGAAAGCTCATTGCACGACTTTAAGATAGTAATTCCCTCTGTATCTATATCTATTTCTTTACCAATATTTTTGCACCATCTTATCATATTATCTTTTAGAGTCAACTCTATATTTTTGTGTGCAATAAGAGTCTGGATTAATAATTGGAAAATGACCAAATCAGTATCACTAAAAGAAAATCAAATTAAAATGTTCTATAGATGGCATCTCCCACCAAATAGGATAGCAAAAATGTTCCCTAAAACTTCTCCATTGTGCTGGAAATGTAAGAAAGAAATAGGAACCTATTACCATCAATGGTGGACATGTGGTAAAGCTAAAACATATTGGAAGATGACAGAGAAAATAATAAAAGAAATTATGAAGCAAGATATAGAAATTACCCCGGAACTTTATCTATTAGGAATTACCAATCAAACTTATAAGAAAGAAACTTTATATTTAATTATACACATATTAACTGCGGCTAGAATTATCTATGGGCAAAATTGGAAGGGGGAGGAAGTCCCCAAAGAAGAAGTTATTGCAAAAATATTAGATTGCGCTGAAATGGATATGATGACAAGACGTCTAAATGATCAAGAAGATACTAAGTTCTATGAAACGTGGAACAAAGTTTATAAATGGATAGATAAGAAAAAATAAGATATATAATCTCTTTTTAGTAAACATGTTGTACTTGTTCTTTTTTACTTGGGTTACATTAGTACTAGTTAAATTTATTGTGTTTAAGGATTACGTTAGAATTAGTTTATATATAATAATTAGTTTATATATAAGTAATATAATGAGAATTTTGGTCTTATATATATATTAGTAAAAATGTGAAAAACTTTAATTCAAAATTTAGCAAAACTTTTAATATTCAACATATATCTAACTATGTATTCTTTTTCTGTATTTGAATTTATACTTTCAAGATAAGCGGGGGAAATGTATCCCCATTTTGTGTTCAATGTTTGTATGTTTGTGTGTCTACTTTATGAAAATCAATAAAAAAATTATTTAAAAAAAAAAGATAGTAATTCCCTCTAAGTAACACAGCCAACAATGGGCTGTGAAAGAAGTAATTAAACATCAGCTCCGTTGAAACCAAGAGGGTGGAAAGAAATAGATATTATGCCTTGTGTCTCAGGTGAAGCTAGGTATTCGTCTTTATATGAAACAGGCCCCTCAGTTGTTTCCCTTCTGGTCAGAATTTCTGCTCCCCTCTGTCTGTTCATTGATGATTTTGATTTGCCCACCTGGACTGTTTCTCTTAAGATAAAGTGACCAGATCATGAGTTAGGTAAAGCGGGACACCAGCGGCAGTGGCAGCGGGGGAATGACAACTGACCAAACTCAAAATGCTGAAAATACCTTGCCTGTTCTCCCCAATGAAGACATAGCTGGTGGAGGGTGGCGGCTTCGGCGGTGTCTGCAGGGCCCCTGTCTTGTAGGCGTCGCTGGAGGGTTTGGAGGGCTGGAAGGAGACTGCAGCAGGAGTTGTGGGTCCCGCAGAATCAGGACAGGTTTGGCTTATCAGTTTGGGGCATGGAGGCAGCTTGGGTCAGCTTGCCAGCTTGCAGCAAGCACAGCAGCAAGAGAGCTGAGCATCTGAGGGGCATCGTGGTGGCGGAGGCGGGGCACTGCAAAGCTGGAGCGAGCGAGCGCATTTCTGCAAACTGACCGCCCGAAAAAAGTGGGACTTGTTAAAAACAACGTGGGATGCAGGGGGGAAATCCTAAAAAGCGGGACTGTCCTGCCAAAAGCGGGACATCTGGTCACCTTATCTTAAGAGATAAGTCAGGTGCTCAAATTCATGGATCTCAGGACTGTGCCAAGCTCCTCCATTTTGATCAAATCACATAGATTTAATCTCTGAGGATGCTGTGACAGTTATAAGTTTGGGATCAATCTTAACTCACTTATTTTAATGTTATTATAACTTTGAATGTTGCTAAGTGGATGGTTGAAAGCCAAGAACTCCCTTTATGCTATAAAAGGTAGTGCCTACATGTTAATTTCACCCCTTTCCCCTTCTCTTTTAGAGCCCTTAGACCATTAGGTTGGCTTCCACAGCGGCACTGTGGTGTCAGGGTATTGTCCAATGGGAATCTGGTGGGGTTCATCAGTGCCATTCCAGCACACATTCAGATTTATGATAGGCCCTACCTTAAGGCGATCAGATTTTAACTTTGCTAAAGAGGGACACCATTGACCGGGGGGACGGTGTGTGTGTCTTGCTTAAAAATTTGGTGAACCCATATTTTTTGGTGTATAAGAGCCCTCCGCATCATTGCAGTGCCAGCCCCAAAGCTTCCCCCCGCTTGAAGCCCGCCCGGATTAAGGGGCTGAGGCAACCAGCACACCCTGAGCCTCCCTCAGGCAGAGGAGCTGCACTGCTGCCTCCAGGCCGGCGTATCCAGGAGAAGACAGATGTAGGCTGGACCCCTCACCCCGCCAACCCATCCTAGCAGTGGAAGGGCACAGCGGTCAGGGAAGGTGCTTTGATGGCAGCAGCTTCCAAGAAGCAGGCGGGTGTCCCCTCAACATAATGTTAGGGTGAACATAGGCTTGGCACATTGCTCAGAATCAAATCAATTAATTTATTTTGTTTCTGGTAGGAAGTTTATCTTTTTTAAAAAATCACCAAAGAAGCAAATCTGCATAATAAATCACCGTTTTAATTAAAGATTAAATTTCCAAGTCTCAACTTGTAGTTGAAAATTTATTTATTTATTTATTTATTAGATTTGTATGCCACCCCTCTCTGAGGACTCGGAGCAGCTTCCAACAAACAATGGGTACATGTTGCCTGTTTCTACTTTGCCTCAATTTGACATTAGCTAATTGCCCCTTACTAGTGTCAGTGCTGCCTTGGAAATAGACTGTGATTTGTTTTTGATTATTTGCTTGGATGTCTGAAAACAGCCCAGTCCTATTTTATGTAACTCACATGTAATCTAAAATATTGTCGGAGACTTGGCAGCTAAATAATTCCTGCCCCAGTCAGCCCAGGTCTGTCTTGGCAATTATTGGTCTAACACCTGGCAACTCCAAATATCAACCAACAAATGCTCTGTCCTCCACATTGGCAAAAAGAATCTGAACTCCATATACAAACTGAATAAACAATATCTCACAGATAACCTCACTCAGTAAAAAAAACCCTTGGAATTCTCATATCAAATGACCTAAGTGCCAAAGCCCACTGGAACAACATCGCCAAAAAGGCTTCTAGAGTTGTTAACTTAATCCTACATAGTTTTTGCTCTGGCAATCTCACACTACTCACCAGAGCTTACAAAACTTTCACCAGACCCATCCTCAAATACAGCTCATCCGTTTGGAACCCATACCACATCTCGGACATTAACAGCCTCAAAAATGTCCAAAGATACTTCACTAGAAGAGCCCTTCACTCCTCCACTCGAAACAGAATACCCTACGAAACTAGACTTACAATCCTGAATCTAGAAAGTTTAGAACTACGAAGCCTTAGACATGATCTAATTATTGCCTACAAGATCATATGCTGCAACATCCTGCCTGTCAATGACTACTTCAGCTTCAACCACAACAGCACAAGAGCACACAGCAGATTCAAACTTAATATTAACTGCTCCAAACTTGACTGTAAAAAATACGACTTTAGTAATTGAGTTGTTGAAGCGTGGAACTCATTACCTAGATCTGTAGTGTCAACCCTTAGCCCCCAACATTTTACCTTTAGACTATCTACGATTGACCTCTCCAGATTCTTAAGAGGCCAGTAAGGGGCATGCATAAGTGCACCAGTGTGTCTTCTGTCCCCTGTCAAATTGTCTCTCCTATATCTTTTCTTCCATTCCTATATTTTTTCCTCTATCCTTCACTGAAATATTTTATTCTTATATCTTCTCTTCTTTCTGTGATATATTCTACTATGAGTATATTTTCTATAACCTTCATTGTGTATTGGACAAAATAAATAAAAAAAATAAAATAGTCAGTCCTATTGATGTGTCTCATTTATTCCAGGGGGCTCCAAGCTGGGCAACTTTAAAACTTGTGGACTTCGACAAATGTTGAAATCCACAAGTCTTAAAGTTGCTGAGATTGGAAACCCTGCTTTAGTCTTCTATTTCCTTGCAGGAATAGACCAGGATGTAAAGACTGGTAAGTAATCCCCATGGTTATGTGATTAAAATTTGGGTCCTTGATAACTGGCATTTATTTATGCCCTTCAGTCATGCAGTCACCATCTGTCATCTTCCTAGCTGACTCCCGATAAGCAATGTCGTTGAGGAAAGCTAAGTTTTGTTTAACAAACTTATTATTCATTTAACAACAATGGCAATTTGCTAAACCGCTGTGGCAAAAGTGTTATAAAATTGGGCAAAACTCATTGAACATCTTAGCAGTGGAAATTTGGGGTTCATCTGTAATTCCCTTAGATCATGAAGCCTTTTTGTAAGACCTATCTTTTCTAGTATCTGCTGAGTAGTGAAAGAGTTAAACAAGTTTTTCTTGAAGAGTTCCGCAGAAAACTGACTTTCTGTGTGAGATCAGACGGTTTATTCAGGCAATCTCTGGTCAAGGACAGTGGTAATAGAAGTCTTTGGATGAACCAATGTTCATGTTGCTACAATTAAATTTTAAAGTAGAAGCACTTATTTCCAAGGTGAGTTATTAATGGGCTAACTTTCTTATGAGAATTACTGTAATGGAAAGATTGTATGATGACTTTGATTTCTGACACTGTACCCAGACAGAAAGGTTTTCCAAATATTCTCTCAGGACGAATTCCTGTCGTTAGGACCACATCTTATTTTTTCTTGTCTGTCAACTTCTACTTTATTTGTGTTACTTTCATTTTCTGCCTGGAGCGATGTTTTATCAGAGAAACTACTGCCAGCGTCTTTTTGTTGTTCTATTCCTTGCCCAGATTCCATGTTGAAATAGGGGGTAAACCAACAGATGGTTTCTCAAAATTGGCTTTGTTATCTTCACCACTAGGGCAACTACCTCAATTAAAGGTTTAGAAAATTTTGTATTTTTGAAAGGTTGTTTAGAAAATTGACTTGCTGCGTGAGACCTGGAGGCTTATTAAGGCCATCTCTGCTCAAGGTCTCCAACATCCTTGGAGTTAACAACTTCTATTTTGCTACAATTAAACTTTTAAGTAGAAACACTCTTATTTCCATTTAATTGGCTTACTCCCTCTGCGTGGAGTCCACCAATGGGAAGGACTTACGTGTGTTAAAAAAAAAAATCACCTTCATTTTGAACAACATTCTGCTCATAGTGGGGATGTTACAGAGAGAGAAAGTTTGTTTAGTCTTCCTTGCATGGGAGCTGTTCAAACTATTCCAACTCCAAATTGCCTTTGACAGAACAGAAGCTGATTGCGGGAGAGAAGAGCTGTATTCTGAATCTTCCTTTTCCTTTATCAACTTTTATTAATTTGAATTCGTAAAATAATCTGATTGAACTGTAAGTAACTTTATTTGCCTTTCATCCAATGGTTCCTGGGAGGATGATAATTGATTTGCACATGCCTCTGGATAGAGTTTTAGATATCTAAGTATATTCTTTGTTTTCTTATCAGGTTCCAAATTACGAACCAACTTTCTACCACTATTACTTGCTTTTCAATCACAGTTCTCTCTATGTGAGTTTGTTTTAGCTGATTCAGCAGTACTATTTGGATCCTAGGCTAGGAAGATTTAAAACAACCCCCCTTTTTTTCCTGGGGATATTTATTGTTTATATGAAGTGATTCTGACCCTGCTATATCTGCATGTGTACCATCCCCATGAGAGTTAGGTACCAGAGATAAATGACAATCTATAATGGTCAGAAAGTGTTTCCTAATATCCTTTAGAATGATATTAAGATGATGATCTAAAAAACGTAGTTTTTTTATTCATAGCAAGGTCCTGAAGCTTCCAAGAAGCCTTTCCATCTCTTGGAATTTCTCAGGCTCCCTTTGCCCCACCATTTTTTTTTATTCTTTAGAAACATGTAAATCCACCATGCATAGCAGAGCACCAGTTGATGGTATCTTATTTTTTATTATTATTTCTTGGACCTAGAAATGGTGCAGAGGCAATTTTGAAAAATAAAATTAGTAAATGGCTGCAACCCGGTAGTTTCCTTGGAAGTAAGTCTTCCTACCTATCTCCCCTAAAAAGTGAGGGTGCGTGTGTGAGAGAGTAAACAAGCATTGCCTTTTTCTGCATGAAGATGCCTATGTTTTACGCTTCCTATATCCCATTTCATAGCTGTAGCATGATGTACAATGTTTGTTTGAAAAATGCACACACGCATATTGAATTAAATAATGTCATAGTACCCAGGTACCGGTATATGTCATTAGCAACAACTAAGTGCAGCTGTATATCATATTAATTTGGCAATCTGAATTAACTTCCTCTATAGCATTTCAACATGTGTTTCCTATAGAATAAACAAGTTAAACATTCCATAGTAGGCTTATTGTTATTAACTTTTAAAATCATAAACTCCAATGGCAGTAGACATATCTCATTTGAGCTTCATTATTATTAAATCATCCAGTGCAAAAAAAAAAACCATCAAAAAGGGGGGGGGTGAAAACTATTAAAGAAGCTCCTTATTCTGTTGAAATATTCATTTTGATGAAGATGATTACAGTAATATTTTTCTTGAGCTCCTCAGGAATATAATTGTGATTCAGAACTAAGGACAAATATAGTACAGTGGAACCCCGACATAAGAGCTGCTCTACTTAAGAGCAACTCGAGATAAGAGCTGGGAGGGGAGAGATATTTTTGTTCTACTTACAAGCCCAAATTCGAGATACAAGCGCCAAGGAGCTGTCTCCTGAAGCCAAACGCTAACTTCTGCGTTCGGCTTCAGGAGACAGCTGCGAAGCGGCACGCGTGTTTTAAAAGGTTGCAGCCGGCCTGGGGGGCTCGGGGGGGTGCTTGCAGCTTTCTTTTTTGCTCTTTTTCTTTCTCTCTTTTACCTCCCCTTCCTCTATTTCTTCTTTTCTTTCTCCTTCCCACCTTCTTCCCTCCCTCCCTCCCCTCATTCCTCTCTTACTCTCCCCTTTCATAAGTTTCCTTGCTTCCTTCCTCTGTTCCTGTCCCTTCCCCCTTTCTTTCTTTCTTTCTTTCTTTCTTTCTTTCTTTCTTTCTTGCTCTTTTTCTTTCTCTCTTTTACCTTCCCTTCCTCTATTTCTTCTTTTCTTTCTCCTTCCCACCTTCTTCCCTCCCTCCCTCCCTTCACTCATTCCTCTCTTACTCTCCCCTTTCATAAGTTTCCTTCCTTCCTTCCTCTGTTCCTGTCCCTTCCCTCTTTCCTTCCTTCCTTCCCACCCTCCGTTCATTCATTCACCCATTCCTCTCTTGATCGCTTAAAGCCGGTCCCTGGTGCAAAAAGGGTTGGGGACCTCTGTCCTACAGGATTGGGTGGCAGAGAAGTTGAACATATGTAAATTTAAAAGTTTAAGAAAGTTTACAAGTTAAGTGAAAGAAACTTCATTATTCATTTATATGTACATGTACATTTCTTCATTAAAAACATATCTTTCTGCATAATTTAGACTAACTTTGTGAGTTTTTTGAGGGCTGGAACCAATTAAAATTATTTACATTAATTCCTATGGGGAAAAGTCGTTCGAGATAAGAGCTGCTCGACTTAAGAGCCCAGGTCCGGAACGAATTAAACTCGTATCTCGAGGTACCACTGTAATTGGTTTCAAATGATGATATCTTCATTGTTTGGTTTACAAACAAACTTTGTAATGGAACAGAATAATTTAAATCATTGGGACATTATATGATCCACATTTAAATTTTAATGAATAGGACATGAATTTTAGTTTTGCTTGGTACTTTGAATGGGAAACCTTCAGCAGGTAAAACAGATTAAGATTCTATTTCGTATGCATATAAGTATGGGTGAAAATGTCTGTAATACCTTTTAAAATTATTTTCAACCCTTTTTGTTTTCATGCTCTTTCTTTCTCTCAATTTAAAGCCTATTCGCAAATATTTTTAAACCACAATGTCCTGGTTTGCTAAGACAGTGATTTTCAACCTTTTTTGAGCCGCGGCACATTTTTTACATTTATGAAACTCTGGGGCACATTGAGTGGGGCGAGGGGGGGCTGCTAAAAAAAATTTGGACAAAAAATTATCTCACTTCCTCCCTTTCACTCTATTTCTCTCTCCCTCTTTCTCTCCCTTCCTTTCTCTCTCTCCATCCCTCTTTCTTTCTCTTCCTTCCTCTCTTTTTTGCTCTCTTTCTCCCTCCCTCCCTCCCTCTATGTCTTTTTCTCTCTCTCCTTCCCTCCCTCTCTTTCTCTCTCTTGCTTTTTTTCTCTCTTTCTTTCTCTCTTTCTTTCTCTCTTTCTTTCTCTCTCTCTTGTTCTCTTTCTCTCTCTCTCCCTCTTTCTCTCTCTTGCTTTCTTTCTCTCTCTCTCTTGCTTTCTTTCTCTTTCTCTCTCTCTTGCTTTCTTTCTCTCTCTGAGCTTCGCGGCACACCTGACCATGTCTCACGGCACACTAGTGTGCCGCGGCACACTGGTTGAAAAACACTGTGCTAAGACATATTTAGTACTCTATGGTCCAATCTTGAAATGAAACAATGTGAAAATTAATATTACAACTCAGCATTGTTAATAAACTGAGCAGTAGGGGAGAGAAAACATGAGCATTCAGATGTCTGCAACCCTGTTATGGCTACTGAGTTATGGTTAATAGGAATCATGGTTTAATTAGAACCAAAATTACAGGAGAAGGGTTTTTTTTTAACTGCCTCAACAGCAATGGAGTTTAAGAACTCAGTTCAGGCTTTTTTGATCTAAATATTAGAATAATAAAATTGGAAGAGACTTTTGAGGTGTTCTAATCCAATTCTATGCTCAGGCAGAAGACTCTATACCATTTCAAATGTTTTAAATCTGATTTAGATTTTTTTAAAAAAGATTTTCAACCTTAAACCTAAAAAAATCACTATTGCAGTAAAACAGATGTAAGGGACAAAGATTCATGTCTGGCTAATCTCAATTTGGGTATTGTATTGGCAGTTCTGTGCTAGCAAAAACTTCAGAAGAGAAGGATTTAGGGGTAGTGATTTCTGACAGTGCAGTCAGGCGGTAGGGAAAGCAAGTAGAATGCTTGGCTGCATAGCTAGAGGTATAACAAGCAGGAAAAAGGGAGATTATGATCCCGCTGTATAGAGCGCTGGTGAGACCACATTTGGAATACTGTGTTCAGTTCTGGAGACCTCATCTACAAAAAGATATTGATAAAATTGAACGGGTCCAAAGACGGGCCACAAAAATGGTGAAAGGTCTTAACCATAAAACGTATCAGGAAAGACTTAATGAACTCAATCTGTATAGTCTGGAGGACAGAAGGGAAAGGGAGGACATGATTGAAACATTTAAATATGTTAAAGGGTTAAATAAGGTTCAGGAGGGAAGTGTTTTCAATAGGAAAGTGAACACAAGAACAAGGGGGCACAATCTGAGGTTAATTGAGGGGAAGATTAGAAGTAATGTGAGAAAATATTATTTTACTGATAGAGTAGTAGATGCTTGGAACAAACTTCCAGCAGACGTGGTCAGTAAATCCACAGTAACCGAATTTAAACATGCCTGGGATAAACATATATCCATCCTATGATAAAATACAAGAAATAGTATAAGGGCAGACTAGATGGACCATGAGGTCTTTTTCTGCCGTCAATCTTCTATGTTTCTATGTTTCCATTATTTCATTAACTAGGGGGACAATTTCATATGAGAACAGTTTAAGGTGGCACAATAGATGGGGCAATTTGGCTCTGAAATGCTAAAGCTTGTCAACCTGGTTAGCCATAGCCACTCTTTAAAGAAGTGCTGAAAGTTATACAAGAAGTGTCTGAAGGGCCATATATGACATCCTACTTTGATATAAACTAAAAAAAGATGCCATAACCCTTACCAGACTGTTACCCCATCTGGTTAAGTAGTAGTCTTATTTTGACAGTAGCCTTTCTTGGTTTTAGACAAAAAGACTTTCAGACATTGTTTGCTTCTCAGCCTTTTTCAGCCCAAAGACTGAGTGTGATTTCTCCATGTTGTGTTACAACTATGGAGCTGTGGCTTCCCATTCCTTGCTTTGCATTTTTTTTATTTATTTATTATTATGTCAATACAACATAGCAAACAAGATCACTATGCTGGATTTTGTATTTCATCACCAGCCGGGCGCTTCCAAAGCACCTAGGACTGCATGATGTAGCGGCGAATTATGTTTACCAATCCCAGTAAAGCGGCCTTTCGCAATTGACAGGAGATTTTGTCAATTCCAATGGTTTTCAAATGTCCGCTGAGATCCTTTGGCACTGCGCCCAGCATGCCAAGTACCACTGGGAACACTTTCACTGTTTTATGCCAGAGTTGTTGCAGATTATTATTATTATTATTATTATTATTATTATTATTATTATTATTATTATTATTATTATTATTTCAATACAACACAGCAAACGAGATCACTATGCTGGATTTCGTATTTCATCACCAGTCGGGCGCTTCCCAAGCACCTAAGACTGAGTGATGTAGCAGCAAATTATGTTTGCCGATCTCAGTAAAGCGGCCTTTTGCAATTGACAGATGGAGATTTTGTCAATATTGTTATTATTATTATTATTATTATTATTATTATTATTATTATTATTATTATTATTAATTAGATTTGTATGCCTTCCTTCTCCGAAGACTTGGGGCGGCTTTTCAGCCATGCTTTTAAGTAACTGTTTTGTTTTTAAAAAAAATAAATGCACCATAACATTATGCTTGAATATTATTCATAAAGTGGAACAATTAAAAACGCCTTCCTAAATGTGTGGGGTTTTTTAAACTACAGAAGCAACCTGCATGTTTTATGCCAGCCATGAAGCAGCCTTCTTTGATGTCATGTATTTTGTCTCCTGAATTCTACTTACCTTTTCATTATTATGAAAGGACGTTTGGGAGGGGGAATTAAAGAAAGGAAGCTACCTATGTGTGTATAATTCTCTCTCTCTCTCCCTCTCTCTCTCTATCCTTCAGATGTAATTAGAATTGCTAAGTGCAGGGACAGACATGTTCTTTTGTTCAGTATTAGACAGGTAATTTACACATACAACAGGAAATGACAGCAGAAACAAAAGAGCAAAGTTCAACTTGGATTTTAGTAATAAATCAAAGGACTATCTTTGGGAACAATTTTTCCTTAGAGCCTGCACCACAAATATTCATTTTTTTTAACTTATCAGTGTCCCTGAATATCCAGAATAGCTTATAAAGGCCTGCCAAATGATGTCTAAAGAAATAATAGCAGCTGGCTAGAGGTCCTACAAAAAGGCCATCCAACAATTGGTGGAATTGAGGAGGATATGATTCCTGAAAAAACGTTATTTTTATTTTTATTTATTTATTTATTTAGTCCAATACAAATTGAAAGTTAAAGAGAATAAAAACATGTAGTAGTAAATATCAGGTAAGGGATAGAAGAAGAGATATGGGAATAGAATACATCAATGAAGAGTAGAGGAAGGATATATGGATGGGAGAAAAGATATATAAAATATAGGAGAGACAATTGGACAGTGGACGGAAGGCACACTACTGCACTTATGCCCGCCCCTTACTGACCTCTAATAACTATGTTTATTTAAGATGGTGCCTGCTAACTTTAATGTACCGAGCTCCTGTCTCAGTCTTCCCAATCTGCAGCTTTTTAGATACGTTGGACTACAGTTCCCATCATATTGAGTCAGCAAAGCACACTAGGAAAAATGAGCTTTATTATGGTCTCAGATACTTTGACAGAGTGGTTGATGGGAAAAAAGGAATTTTGAGAACTCAGCAAATATCTATAGTAAGTATAGGTAACTTTTTGTCTCCCAAGATATTGTGGAATTGCAACAATTTCCAGCATTCTTGATCACTGGCCACGTTACCTATGAAATCTGAGACTTGTAGTTTAAGAACCAGTTCAAAATGAAAATATTATTTTTCATTCTGGATAAATTAATCATTCCAGTGTCCAAAGAAAGTTGATTGTAGTGTTCTATATAAGACAAAGTGGAAGTTCATATAAAAAGAGAGAGCTGGGGTGGCGCAGCAGGTAGAATGCTGTACTGCAGGCCACTGAAGCTGACTGTAGATCTGTAGGTCAGCGGTTCAAATCTCATCACTGTCTGAAGGTTGACTCAGCCTTCCATCCTTATGAGGTGGGTAAAATGAGGACCCGGATTGTGGAGGCAATATGCTGGCTCTGTTAAAAAGTGCTATTGCTAACATGTTGTAAGCCGCCCTGAGTCTAAGGAGAAGGGCGGCATAAAAATCAAATAAATAAATTTTAAAAAAATACTGGAGCAATTGTATCCTCTGGAAGATTTGGTGCATTTGCCTTTCCATGCTATCCCCAAATGTGTGTGTTTGTGTGTGTGTTGTATGCGCAGACCCATTATTTTGTTTCAGCAGAAGTATTGTCTATATCACTGTTTCCCAATCTTGGCAACTTGAAGGTATCTGGACTTCAACTCCCAGAATTCCCCAGCCAGCATTCGCTGGCTGGGGAATTCTGGGAGTTGAAGTCCAGATACCTTCAAGTTGCCAAGGTTGGGAAACACTGGTCTATATCAACACAGGTGTGCCTAAGTATGGGAAGACCGATGAATGTGGCTCAGGGGTGGGTTTAACTTATCTTGCTGCCAGTTCGCTTCCTCCCATGCTGCATTGCCTTGTGTGTGTGCATGCATTTTGTGCGTGTGCACATGCGCAGTTCCCCAAAATAGACCTTTTTTTAAAAGCCAAAAACAAGATGGTGACGCACAGACTGGGAATTCAGCTTCTGCGCATGCTCAAAAGAAAAAAAGTGGGATTTTTTAAAACAAAAAACAAAAATCCATTTAAATAAAATATGGTGGCATCCACAGACTGGCACTGACTGAACCGGTTCCGTGATGTCATTGTGATATCACCAGCGGGTTGCTACCAGTTTGGGCAAACCAGCCCGAACCAGGAGGAACCCACCTCTGGTGTGGGTCAATATACAGTAATTCCCAATATATATACACTGCTTAAAAAAATAAAGGGAACACTTAAAGAACACAATATAAATCCAAGTAAATGAAACTTCTGTGAAATCAAACTGTCCACTTAGGAAGCAACACTGATTGACAAATCAATTTCACATGCTGTTGTGCACATTCAACTTTGTACAGAACAAAGTATTCAATGAGAATATTTCATTCATTCAGATCTAGGATGTGTTATTTGAGTGTTCCCTTTAATTTTTTGAGCAATATATTTAACTCTGCATTACACTGACACATCCCATCTAAGCGGGCAGGGAGGGTATTTGTGGATCTAATGTATTAAAGTTTTGATTGGCAAAACCCAGGAAGCGAGCCTTCTCTGCTGTTGCCCCTGCCCTTTGGAATGTCTCAATCCCCAAAAGTGATGTGTCCCCCGCTTTTTTGAAAGAATGACTACACCTAATTGCCAATTCAATGGGTAAGGGTCTAAGAGTGATGCCTCTTAGGGGGCAGTTATTATTATTATTATTTTATTATTATTTATTAGATTTGTATGTCGCCCCTCTCCGAAGATTCAGGGCAGCTCACAACAACAAAAACAGTACAAATCCAATAATTAAAACAATTTAAAACCCTTAATATAAAAGACAATCGTACATCTCATACAAACCATACATAAAACGGAAACGGCCCAGGGGAATCAATTTCCCCATGCCTGATGACAGAGGTGGGTTTTAAGGAGTTTATGAAAGGCAAGGAGGGTAGGGGCAATCCTACTCTCCGGGGGGAGTTGATTCCAGAGTGTCGTGGCCGCCACAGAGAAGGCTCTTCCCCTGGGTCCCGCCAGATGACATTGTTTCATCGATGGGACTTGGAGAAGGTCAACTTTGTGGGACCTAACCGGTCGCTGGGATTTGTGCGGCAGAAGGCGGTCCCAAAGATATTCTGGTCCGATGCCATGAAGGGCATGGCATTGGTTTGAGAGCACTCCATCTCTTTCAACCTTTTAACATGTGTTTTTAATTCTCTTACATTGGCATTGATAATGATGATTGGCAATATTCTCCTTTCCATCTGATTTATATAGTGCAGTGAAGGTTGTGTTCAGACACAATTTTGTTCTCTCACACTGCTTGCAATCCTCAGTGTCTCTGCCAGTCAGCCCCTTACTCTTCTAATAGTGACAAAGATTCTCTCCTAAATTACAGGAGCAGCTGATGTCCCCCAAATGTGTAAGGGCTGCAATTATCACTGACTCCCTGGCATTTTTCAGGTAACTGGGAATTCTGGGAGATGCAGATCAAACATATGTGGAAGACATTAGGTTGGGGAAGGATGCAAAATGTGGTGGGATCTGAGCGTCGGAAGCATAAGGAGTTTTAGACAGGTTCACGCCTCTTCTCAGATTGCAATAATTAAAGAAGGCAGGCTTATCTGCTTTTGACTTCTAACTCAATGGGGCATAAGTCACAATCACTGAAGGAATGTTACGTTGTCAAAATGGCGGCCTTGTTAAATTTTAGCGAAGTTCTACCGTGTGCATTTATTGTGTTGTTTGTATTACTTGTGCTCTTAAAGTCAAAATAACGTATTTTTTTTAAAGGAACAATCTGTTCTTCATAGAGAGGGGTTTTTTTTTAATTATTATTATTATTATTGTTGTTGTTGTTGTTCTTGTTCTTATTCTTATTCTTATTCTTCTTCTTCTTCTTCTTCTTCTTCTTCTTATTATTATTATTATTATTATTATTATTATTATTAATTAGATTTGTATGCCGCCCCTCTCCATAGACTCGGGGCAGCTTACAGCAATGATAAAAACAATATATAATGACAAATGTAATAGTTAGAATCTAAAATAACAATAATACATTTAAAAAGTCTAAATAACAAGAAACCCAATATATATTAAAAAATAACATACATATAGTCATATCAGACACAAAGAACTACATAGGCAGGGGGAGATGTTTCAGTTCCCCCACGCCTGACAACAGAGGTGGGTTTTAAGGAGTTTATGAAAGGCAAAGAGGGTGGGGGCAGTTCTAATCTCTGGAGGGAGCTGATTCTAGAGGGTCGGAGCCACCACAGAGAAGGCTCTTCCTCTAGGTCCCACCAAACGACATTGTTTAGTTGACGGGACCCGGAGGAGACCAACTCTGTGGGACCTAACCGGTCGCTGGGATTCGTGCGGCAGAAGGCAGTCTCATAGATACCCTGGTCCGGTGCCATGAAGGGCTTTATAGGTGATGACCAACACTTTGAATTGTGACCGGAAACTGATCGGCAACCAATGCAGACTGCGGAGTGTTGGAGTAACATGGGCATATTTTGGAAAGCCCATGATTTCTCTCACAGCTGCATTCTGCTTTATCTTTTCCTATGTTGTTGTTCTCTACATTTCCCCCAACCGCTTTAGTTTTGCATTTCTTTAGTTTTGCTCAAACATTTTGTGGCAATTAGGAGCATATCGTTGGGAGGTCTTCCTTACTATTTTAGGAAAATAGAAGTCCAATCCTTAACTCCAAAAATATGTAGCAGAAACAACATAATTCCTTCAATAGTCTCGTACCCAAATTATTTTTGGTATCTGCCTATCTTCCTTAAGTGTGTTAGCTGTTTATATGGTCTTTTGCATTGTAAGCCAGCTACTGCTCTGCTGATTTATGTAGTAAGAGACACAGCAAGATCTGAAATAATCATATTTTTTGGCATGCATGGATCTCCTACAGCAGTGATGGCGAACCTATGGCACGGTGGCATGCAGAGCCATATCTGCTGGCACGCAAGCTGTTGCCCTAGCTCAGCTTCAATATTATGTGTGTGCCGGCCACCTGAATTTTGGGATGTGCAGAGGCTCTGGGAGGGAGGTTTTAGCTTCCAGAGAGCCTCTGGGGGAATAGGGGGGGGGCGTTTTTACCCTTTCCTGCCTCCAGGGAAGCCTTTAGAGCCTGCAGAAGGTGAAACATAAGCCTACTGGGCCCACTAGAAGTTAGGAAACAGGCCATTTCCAGCCTCCACAGGGCCTCCAAGGGGCGAGGGAAGCTGTTTATACCCTCCACAGGCATTGAATTATGGGCGTGGGCATGCATGCGTGATAGCACATGCTCATGTTCTTTCGGCACCCGAGGGAAAAAAGGTTCGCCATCACTGTCCTACAGCATTTAGCTCCTCTTCTCAGTTATTCAAGTCAGACTGTGTTACAAGTACACTACTTTTTGAAATAGGAATGGCATTTCCTCCTGAGGGGAGAATAAGGGGTTTCCTTTGCAGGATGTTGCCAATCTGACAAGCCATTACATCACGTTTGAAGCTATTGATAGTGTACATTTGGACCATGACATGGAAGTAGAAAGGCCTCTTATCTCACTTTGAAGCCAAATTATCATCCATTCAGTTGTTCTGGGTAAACTCCTGTGGAACTGAAGTTCCATTGTCTGAAACTTTAATTGATTGGTTCTCAATCAACATTATGCTATTAAGCCACCCGGAAACATGTTTGTTCAAACAAAACTATTTGGCGAAGATATATTACTTAAGTACAGTACATCAATAAATTTCTCTCCCTCACCCCACCCCACCCCGCATTTGTTCCCTCCATATATTTAGATCCATTTTCTGATATATTTTAAATTAAGCATAGCAATAATAACATATATCATCCTAAATTTTAACAGGAGGAAACTCAAGGAACTATATATATATATTGGGGTGACTTACTAGTGTAAGTCAGGAGACAGAAAGAATGGATAATGCTACATTCTTGATATTGATATTCGTAAGTTATTAAAAACTCATCTTTGCCGCCAGGCATGGGAAAATTAATACACACACCAATTATCAAGGCTGGCGTATGGTTTGATTGGTTGTGTGATTATTTTATTTTATTATAAGGGTTTTAAATTGGATTTTAAAATTGGATTTGTACACTGTTTATGTTGTTGTGAGCCTTGGAGAGGGGCGGCATACAAATCTAATAAATTATTATTATTATTATTATTATTATTATTATTATTATTATTATGTCAATACAACACAGCAAACCACTATGCTGGATTTCGTATTTCATCACCAGTCGGGCGCTTCCCAAGCACCTGGGTTTGCGTGATGTACCGGCGAATTATGTTTGCTGATCCCAGTAAAGCGGCCTTTTACAATTGACACATGGAGATTTTGTCAATTCCGATGGTTTTCAAATGTCCGCTGAGATCCTTTGGCACTGCACCCAGCGTGCCAAGTACCACTGGGACCACTTTCACTGGCTTATGCCAGAGTCGTTGCAGCTCGATTTTTGGATCTTCGTATTTCACTAATTTCTCTAGCTGCTTCTCCTCAATTCTGCTGTCCCCTGGGATTGCGATGTCGATGATCCATACTTTCTTTTTCTCCACAATCAGGATGTCTGGTGTGTTATGCTTCAGAATTCGGTCAGTCTGAAGTTGGAAGTCCCAAAGTAGTTTGGCTTGCTCGTTTTCCACCACTTTTTCGGGTGGTTATTATTGTTGTTGTTGTTGTACATCCAAGAGAGTAGCTGTATAAGATAAAGATGATTTGCGGGGTTGATATTTCAAGAAATGAAAAATCTATAAGACAAAACTTTTTGATCTCTAAAGCAAAAAAAAAAAATTAAAGATATGCCTTTTTCTTTCCTGCTTGTTTCAAATACTGTGGCACCCACTGGTGGTCAGTAAATATAACTACTAACATTTCATTTATAGGCGATGGCTATAGCTGTTACTGAGTTTCTGCATCTGAAATGCATGATCAATTTATTCTATAACAGTTAAATAGCTTCATTTCTAATTGTCTTCTGTTTTATTTTTTGAGTTTCTTTATATGTTTGCAGGGATGTGATTGAAAAGTAGTTCAGGGATCGTTGAACAAAAAAAGAAATAGAGTGACCTACACTGATATTGCCTCCCAGCTGGGATATTAGGTTGCACTGATGTCACCCACAAATTCAGGTAAGACTTAACTTTTATTTGCTCCAGCATAAATATATAGCATTGGGCAAGTACAGTACAAAGAAGTTCCACTGCTGAGTTTCTCTAGAGCAGTGTTTCCCAACCTTGGCAACTTGGAGATATTTGGACTTCAACTCCCAGAATTCCCCAGCCAGCATTCGCTGGCTCTGGATAAGATCACTGGCTCTGGATAAGATTGCGCCCATGCGACCTCTCCTCACTAAACAATGTCGTCTGGCGAGAACCCAGGGGAAGAGCCTTCTCTGTGGTGGCTCTGACCCTCTGGAACCAGCTCCCCCCTGAGATTAGGATTGCCCCCACCCTTCTTGCCTTTCGTAAACTCCTTAAAACCCACCTCTGCCGTCAGGCATGGGGGAATTGAAACATCTCCCCCTTGCCCATGTTGTTTTGGTGTTTGATTGATTGTGTGCTTGTTTTTTATATATATTGGGGTTGCTTTTATGAATGTTTTAACCTAATTAGATTGGTAAATATTAGATTTGTCACTATGTACTGTTTTTGCCATTGTTGTGAGCCGCCCCGAGTCTGCGGAGAGGGGAGGCATATAAATCCAATAAATCTAATCTAATCTCACCTGAGCTGCTCTTTGTCCTTTGTGACGTACAGAGAACAAATAGAATTCTTTATTGGGCAAGTGTGATTGCACACACAAAGAATTTGTCTTTGGTGCATATGCTCTCAGTGTACTTTTTTTTTTTAAAAAAAAGATACATTTGTGAAGAATCGTGAGGTACAACAATAGTCATAGGGTACAAATACACAATCATGAAACAATCAATACTAATAAAATCATAATACAAGCAACAGGTTACAGTCATAAAGTCATATGTGAGAGGAGATGGGGGATAGGAATGATGAGAAGGCTAATAGTAGTGCTATATATAGTAATAAAGATATAAGATATCTTCTGGAATTCCTAGCACATCAGTATAGAGCAACCTTCCCTAGCCCGTGTCTTTCTTGGATCTTGGACTTCTATTTTAGAATAGAATAGAATAGAATAGAATTCTTTACTGGCCAAGTGTGATTGGACACATAAGGAATTTGTCTTTGGTGCACATGCTCTCAGTGTACATAAAAGAAAAAGATACATTTGTCAAGAATCATGAGGTACAACACTTAATGACTGTCAAACAAGCATGTGCATATTTTTTAAATTATGAGTTTTTAGTTTTAATTATTGGATTTGTATTGTACATTGTTTTTTCTATTACTGTTGTGAGCTGCCCCGAGTCTACGGAGAGAGGCGGCATACAAATTTAATAAATAATAATAATAATAATAATGAGGAAACAATATTAATAAACATCTTAAGGATATTAGCAACAAGTTATAGTCATTGAGTCATAGGTGGGAGGAAATTGGTGAGAATGGGTGAGAATCTGAGAAACTAAGAGGGATGAAATGAGCACCACCAGCAGAAGACAAGGGATGAACTCAGTCGAACATGGGTAGGAGCTGCTATTAAGGCCTGTGTGTGATCGCAGAGATTCATGCGGCGAAGTGTAAATACTTCTCCGCACTAATTCATCTGCAGAGAATCGACCAGTGATCCTCTTTAAGGTGAGCTGTCTCATCCTGGGGAAGAGGGGGACTGAGGAGGAGACCGGTGATGGCACTGAGGAATTTGCAGATTTTCTCGAAGAGAAAAACCACGCGATTCCATTCCCAGTTAGATGCTGACATGGTTGCTGGTCCAGTGGAAGCCTCTGGTGCATATTTTTGCCCTGTCATCTGGGAACAGTTTGATCCTATTGTGTCTGAGGAAATGGACAGGATCCTAGGGACTATGCATGTGTTTTAGGCATAGCAGGTAGAGTGCAGTACTGCAGGCCACTAAAGTTGAGTGTAGATCTGTAGGCCAGCGGTTCAAATCTCATCACCGGCTCAAGGTTGACTCAGCTTCCCATCCTTCCGAGGTGGGTAAAATGAGGACCCGGATTGTTGGGGGCAAAATTCTGGCTCTGTTAAAAAGTGCTATTGCTAACATGTTGTAAGCCGCCCTGAGTCTAAGGAGAAGGGCGGCATAAAAAAAGTTGAATAAATAAATAAATAAATGACCAGGGGTGGGCTACTGCCCGGACGGGGGCGGGGGGAATGCAGTGGGGTAGCGAAAATGGAGCTCCACCCTGCCGGCGTGTGCCAACCGCCCTTAATTACAGGGTAATTAGTCCAAGCAGACACACACACACAATTGAATGCAAAATAAATGTTCTTTATCAACAAAAGAGAAGAAAAAACTCCCTTTTCACTTCAAAGGGATTTCTTGTACAAACAAGGCACAGTTTAAATGCAATGCAATGTAACTGGGAAATTGAGTCCACTAATGTTCTCCAAACAGTGATAAACACTCACAATGAAGTATAATCCAGAGTCCAGGAATTCCACACACAGTCTTGAATACAAACAGGAAACAACAATTCACGGTGTTGTCGAAACTACAATCAGATAGTCTTCCACAACGGCCAAGCCAGTATGTTGCTCTTTTATCATCAGCTCTAATTACTGGAGCCCCACCCAAACACAGTTGGCCTCTCTTATCTCCTGTAATATTTCTTAAGTTGTTCTCTCCTATGCATAACTACACATGCATGTCTGTCATACATTCCTGATCTGAATCCAGCGAAGATAAAGATGATTGATCTCCTCCTGAGTTGTCTGCCAAACCCCCCTCTTCCATGTCACCCACACTTCCTTCGTCAGAGGATACTTCACTGGCAGATGCTGTCGGGAGCAAAACAGGCCTGTGGCATGTGGATGTTTTCCCCACATCCACCTCCACATTCCTTGGGGCAGGAGTTGGGCCAGAGCTAACCACAACACCCCCCAGAGCACCCAATTTGCACTGAAAGATGTTGAAAGAAAATGCAGGGCATCCTGCATAAGCCACACCCTTCACTACCCATGTCCCTCCTACCTTGTGAAAGCTTCCCGAGAAATGACAGGTTGGTGGACTCTGGTGGTGATTAATGCTTCCCTACAGGAGGTTCAGTCCCCAAGCATTTTAAGGAGGCTGTGGACTGTCTTCTCAAGAAGCTGTCGCTGGATTCCACCCTGTTGGATAATTTCTGACCTATGTCCAATTTTCCCTTTTTGGGGAAGATGGTTGAGAAGATGGTCGTGTGCAGGTGGGGGTTGTTGTTGTTGTTGTTGTTGTTGTTGTTGTTGTTATTATTATTATTATTATTATTATTATTATTATTATTATTATTATACATCCAAGAGAGTATTATTTATTAGATTTGTATGCTGTCCCTGTCCGCAGACTAGGGGTGGCTCCCATTTACCGCTGCAATTCAATGCATGGGAGGCAAAAACAGTTTTCCCCACCCCCTGCAGGCCCTCTGGAGACTGGAAACGGCTTGTTTCCCAACTTCTGATGAGCCCAGTAGGCTCATGCTGCAAAAACTTCCCTGAAGTGGGAGAGGATAAAAATGCCCTCCCACATTCCCCAGAGGCTCCCTGAAACCCAAAAGCACCCTCCCAGACAATGTTCCCTCTAATTTTTTTTTGGTGTGGGCGGAAAAGTATAGTGTCTGGGTGGCAGTCCCCTTGGGACTGGGCGGCATAGATAAATAAGTAAGTAAGTAAGTAAGTAAGTAAGTAAGTAAGTAAGTAAGTAAGTAAGTAAGTAAGTAAACAAACAAACAAACAAACAAGAAAAAAATCCCTTCTTTTTTATTAAAATAAATTAATAATTTAAAAAAACCAAAATCCATTTCTATTAAAACTAAAACAACCAGCAAAACCAAAGACATAACTATTAATAAAAACAGGTGAGGGCTGGGGGTTTTTTCCTCTGTTATTATTTAAGTGCTTTTACCATATGCTTTAAATCAGGAGTCACTTCTCTCTCTGTTTCTCTCTTTCCTGTCATTCTCTGCCTCAATCATTTTCTCATTTCTCTTTTTTTCTCCACTTTTTTCTATCATTTTTCTCTCTCTCTTCCTTCCACTCTTCTCTTGCTTTCTTCCTCTCTCTCACTCTCTTCCTTCCTCTCTCCTCTCTCTCTCTCTCTCTCTTGCTCTCTGAGCTGAGCTAGGGCAACCGCTCATGTGACAGCAGGTATGGCTCCGCATGCCCCCTGTGGCACCCGTGCCATAGGTTCACCATCACTGATCTAGACCCTACCAGTCAGAATTCAGACCTGTATATGGGATAGAAACATCTTAGTCACTCTTTTTGGTGATCTCTGACAGGAGTAGGATGGGGGTAGGGCACCCATCCTTGTTCTATTTGGCCTCTGAGCAGCTTTTGATCTCATCAATCATGGGATCCTTTGGAGTAGCAGGGGTTGGGAGTAGGGGACTCTGTGCTATCCTTGTTCACTTCCTTCCTCTGTGGCTGCTCTCAGTCAGAGTTAATAGGAGGTGAGACATCCAGCCCACTGCTTTGTGGGGGTTTTCAGATCTTGGTACTCTCTCGGCTCCTATTCAACATCTGTATGAAGTTGTTAGGTGAGAACATCCATCAACATGGACTGAGATATCATCCATATGTTGATGATACTCAGCTATATATCTCAGCCCATGGCAAGTTAGTTGATGCTGTGAACTCTGTCTCGCAGTGTCTGGAGGCTGCTGGAGCTGGATGGGGAGCAATGGGATGAAACTAAACACTGGCAAGTCCAAGGGGCTCTGGGCTTGGAGATCTTTAGCCTATGGGAAATTGCTACTTTTGGTCTTGCATGGGGTGATTCTGCCCCAAGCAGACCATGTGCATAATCTGGGGATTCTCCTGGACTCATGATTTCTTCTTGAAGAGCAGGAAGCAGTTATGGTCAGGAGGGCCTTTGCGCAACTGTAGGTTGTGCCAGTTACACCGTTTCCTGGGCCAACAATCCCTATTCATGGTCACTCATCCCCTAGTCACCTCCTGCCTTGACTATTGTAGCTTGCTCTACATGGGGCTGCCCCTGAAAAGCCTCTGGAAGCTCCAGTTGGTTCAAAATGCAGCACCCATATAATTTTTTGCAGAACTCAGTGTGCACTATCTCTCCTGCAGAAAGTACATTGGTTGCAAATTTACTTCTGTGCAATTCAAGGTGCTGGTTGTCACCTTTAACACCCTTCATGGCTTGGGACCAGGTTATCTAAGGGACTGTCTCTTGCCAGTCACATCTATCTGACTCACTACTAGAGGCTCCCATCCTATAAGGAGATATATCTGACAGGACCCAGAGGAAGGGTCTTCACTGTGGTGGCTCCTTCTCTCTGGAACATCATCCCCCTGGAGATTAGACTGGCCCCCACTCTAACCCTCTCTTGGAAGGCCCTGAAGATTTGGTTCTGCCAGCAGACTGGAGAACCCAGAGAGAACTGAAGCCATTAAATGGCTGGTATGAATGTATGTTGTCACCAGATGGGGAATGTGGGTGTGTGTGGGTGTTATTTTTTATACATGAAATAAAAATAATAAAAAAGAAAAATCCCCCCCCCCCATTCCCTATCTGGCGACAACACTTGTCGCTTGGCGGGACCCAGGGGAAGAGACTTCTCTGTGGCGGCCCCGGCCCTCTGGAACCAACTCCCCCCAAAGATTAGAATTGCCCCCACCCTCCTTGTCTTTCATAAGCTACTTAAAACCCACCTCTGCCATCAGGCATGGGGGAATTGAGATCCTCTTTCTCCCTAGGCCTTTACAATTCTATGCATGGTATGTATGTTTGGTTTTTATGTTAATGGGTTTTTAATCATTTTTAGTATTGAATTACTATTGTACACTGTTTTATTGTTGCTGTTAGCCACCCCGAGTCTCTGGAGAGGGGCGGCATACAAATCCAATCAATCAATCAATCAATCAATCAATCAATAATAAATAAATAAATAAATAAATAAACAAACAAATAAATACACATTATATATATATATATAATGTTCTTCTAATCTGCCTTCAGTTGCCATGTGTGAGTAGTTGGCAATATAAATTTACTAAATAAATAAATAGATTTTATGTGTTCTCCATTTTATCCTCTAGCTCAGTGATGGTGAATCTATGGCACGGCTGCCACAGGTGTCACATCGAGCCATACCTGCTGGCACGTGAGCCATTGCGCTAGCTCAGCCCCAAAGTGCATGTGTGTGCCGGCCAGCTGATTTTTGGCTCACACAGAGGATCTGGGAGGGTGTTATTGGTTTCCAGAGAACCTCCAAGGGAATGAGGGAGGGCGCTTTTACCCTCCCCTGGCTCCAAGGAAGCCTTTGAAGCCTGAGGAGGATGAAACACGAGCCTAATGGGCCCACTAGAAGTTGGAAAATAGGCCATTTCCAGCCTCCAGAGCGCCTCCGGGGGATGGAGGAAGCTGTTTTTGCCCTCCCCGGGCATTGAATTATGGGTGTGGGCAGTCAGGCTTGCATAATAGCATGCACACATGCTCTTTCAGCACCTGAGGAAAAAAAGGGTTGCCATCACTGCTTTAGCTCCTCAAAAAAAAGGGGGGGGGCGCTTTAGACTAATAAGGCAGCGTCATACCAAATATAAGGGAATTACTTAAATTGGGGGAAAGGAATCCTACACCATGGTTGTAAGAGCGCTATTACTGGCAGTTTCTTTCTCCTTTTGCTACCCTGCAAGACATAGCCAGCTATACCAGAAAATACTTTTTGCTAGAACCTTTCAGGATATTGAAGACTGATGAGAAGGGAAGGATCCATTTTAAAACTTGACATTAGTCCACAGTAAGTTTTATATTATGCAGTCAACCTCATTGGTCTCGTAAGACTATTATGCTCTGGAAAGAGTTCCTAAAAGAGCATCTAATATGGGTAAAAAGGCCAATCTGAGAGTGGCAATCCCTTCCACACTGAGGGCAGATCCATTCGGTCCCCTGCCTGGCCCCCAGATTTTGCTGGTTCCAGGACTGCCTCTTTGCCTTGGCCTGCTGAACAAATATCTCCTCGAAATGGAGAAGGATATGCTATGATTTTAGCCTCCAGGCCGAGTGATCAGAGGTCAATGTTTCCAAGCTGTTAAATTCCATTTCCAAGGCTTTTAAATCCCTCTTGCAGATATCCTTATATTAGAATACTACTTTATTGATATATCCAGGAATTCTGAGTTCTGAAAGCAGACTTTAAAGTTTGTTAAGGTTTTCCAAGTATTTCAATAGATTTTTTTAAAAAAATAAAAAAGTGTTTTAGCCTTAAAGAGGCTAAAAACGCTGTAGCCATTTAGGTCACCCAGGGTTACATTTTGGATCTCTGTAAAGCTGCTGGGACAACTTCCAAATACAGTGGTACCTCTACTTACGAACTTAATTCATTCCGTGACCAGGTTCTTAAGTAGAAAAGTTTGTAAGAAGAAGCAATTTTTCTCATAGGAATCAAAGTAAAAACAAATAGTGCGTGCGATTGGGGAAACCACAGGGAGGGTGGAGGCCCTGTTTCCTCCCAGGAGATTCTTAGAGAGGCCTCATGGAGGCTTCTCCCCGCCTTTTCTGGTCGTGTTTCCTCCCAGGAGATTCCTAGACAGGCCCCACGGAGGCTTCTCCCTGCCTTTTCCAGTTACAGTTTCGGAGGCTCGGGTTTGTAAGTAGAAAATGGTTCTTAAGAAGAGGCAAAAAAATCTTGAACACCCGGTTCTTATTTACAAAAGTTTATAAGTAGAGGCGTTCTTGGTAGAGGTACCACCGTAATTATAGGATAATCCCCAATTTAGATCATTGTTACAATATATAGAATGTGGTGACTTCGGAAAATCATAACACATGCAGGATTTATACTTTTCCTGCCATAAATAGAATGAATTCCCTCTTAATTGCAAAAATCACCACATAAATACAAAATGGTTATCAGCTCTGATACATGACCAGTTGTAGTCTTGATTTACACATAGACCAAATCGTTGTGGTTCAGCCTGAGGCTGCTCAGGGACCAGCTGTGTCTTTGCTGGCTCCATGCCCGGAGGAGGAAGACAGCGAAGAGGAGGGAGCTGAGCAGTCGGACGGGGGAGGGGACAGTCAGGAATGGGACGAGGAAGAACAGCATGAGAGCCCCGGGGGGGGGGGTCTCCCCAGCCAGTAGCTTGGAATCATTAGGTGATGATGCAAAAGCTGTCATTGACATGCGACAGAGACCGTCAGAGCAAAGAAAGCAGCAGTTAAAGAAATATTACCAACATTGAATGAGAAACAGCTGGGCTGGGGTGTGGTCCTCATCAGCAGGGTTTAAAAGGCAGGCAAGCCCTTGAAGCCATGTGGAGTGTTATCATTTGGAGTTGCGATGACCTGTTTTGATTCTCGGCGTCTCTGGTCTTGGCTTGTGGCCTAGCAGTCTAGAAGACTCGTGGGAGGTGTATGTTTGCTATCTACAGCTTCGTCTTGGCAGCAAGAATCTGGTATTGCTTCATGGACTATTGCCTTCGTGGATATATTTGAAGATACAGCGTTTTCCTGTTTGTAAGGACATTTTCTGTTACCTGTGTTTTTCTTGAATTTTATAAACTGCCTTTGCCTTTTACCGGTGTGTCTGGCTTCTCTTTTTGGGTTGGTCTTGGCTTCTGGAGTGACCCAGACAGAACACAAATGAGCTAGGAATAGAGTAAAATGTATAAAGTGTGAAGTGGATTATATCCCAGGTCAGACCTCCAATGATAAACCCAGATTACAGTTTTAATGAATCTACTCAAGTAAAAAATTAAATCCTAGTCAGAACACGACTCAAATGAAGGAACCTATCATTTACTTGATGTGCTAATTAGACAGAATATCTTGCTTGCATGCACAGAAGACACTGGTATCTTCCCAGTTCATGCACAATTGCACAGGTTTGAAAAATGCTTCCCATTTCACTGCCTTATACAGCTGTATATATATAAGAAACAATCAGTTAAATGCTATAAATTTCCTGCGTGAACATGATGTAGTTTCTGACAATTGGAGCCTGAGGGAATTCACCAGCCATGCTCAAATTCCAGATAAACAGTCTACACAGGAGGTTACGATGTCCATTGGCTGACTGTTGCCCCATTGCATCATTAATTTTGTAGGTATGTCATATCCAAGTACAGTGGTACCTCTACTTACGAACTTAATTCATTCCATGACCAGGTTCTTAAATAGAAAAGTTTGTAAGAAGAAGCAATTTTTCCCGTAAAAAAAGAGCAAATAATGTGTGTGATTGGAGAAATCACAGGGAGGGTGGAGTCCCTGTTTCCTCCCAGGAGAGGCCCCACAGAGGCTTCTCCTCACCTTTCTGGCCCTGTTTCCGCCCAGGAGATTCCTAGAGAGGCCCCACAGAGGCTTCTCCTCGCCTTTTCTGTTTACACTTTCGGAGGCTCGGGTTTACAACTGGAAAATGGTTCTTGAGAAGATTCCAAAAAATCTTGAACACCCAGTTCTTAGCTAGAAAAGTTCGTTAATAGAGGCATTCTTAGATAGAGGTACCACTGTAGATGCTGCTGCTCCAGGTTGCAATCCAGATAATAACACAGGTCCATTGTCTTGGTTGGTTCCACTAACCAAAGAACATGCATCACTGCATTTTATTTACTCACAGTGTCCTTAGCACAGGCCTGTTCTGGGATATTCTGAATAATTCAAATAAATGGTATCCCCCAGCTCTGGAAACCTTTTTAATCAGGGCTGCTGCCTGATCCCATCAGAGAATACTGCCAGAAGTGGGTCAGGGCACATCAGGTGATACTCTGCTGCAAGGGGCTGTCAAAGTGAGAGCTAGCCTGAAACTAAATACAGTGGTACCTCGTCTTACGAATGCCTCTTCTAATGAACTTTTCGAGATACGACCCCGGTTTAAAGATTTTTTTTGCCTCTTCTTCCGAACTATTTTCACCTTACGAACACAAGCCGCCACTGCTGGGATGAAGGGGTTTCTTTTTTTTTCTTTTTTAAAGAAAGAAAAGGGAGGGGCGGCTTAGAGAGAGCGAAAGGGTTTGTATTAAGAAAGCAAGGAGAATGGAATGCTTGCAGAGGTAGTGAAAGGGTGTATTTTGAAGAAAGAAAAGGGAGGGGCACCCCCCTTGCCTTTCTTCCTTCCCACTCACCCTTTCCCCTAGCCTTGCTTCTTCCACCCGCCCCCTTTTGCTGCTCCTCCCTGCCCTCTGTTCGCCTCCCTTCTAAAGTTTGGGATTTTCCTGAAGGATTTGCACGCATTATTCGCTTTTACATTGATTCCTATGGGAAACATTGTTTTGTCTTATGAACTTTTCACCTTACGAACCTCGTCCTGGACCAATTAAGTTCGTAAGACAAGGTGTCACTGTATACACTAAAATGGGTTAGAAAGCTTTGACTTGATTCTTGTCCTCAGAATTTTAATTCCCACCCTCCAAATCTTATAGATCACATTGTAACAAAGAACATCAATATTGACCAGAAGATGTTTAATTTGGAAATCGCTGGAGGGATAATTTTTTCACTTGTTCTGCTGTTCTTCTTTATACAGTATTGCAGGTAAAATGTCTCATTTTTATAGTTCCTTATATTCGTAGAGTGGGTCAGCATAAAAGTTATAAATGGAAGGAAAAGAGACCAAATTATTTTCTATCTGGTCTTTCTTTTGTATAAATGCATTTTAGAAAGTCTTCCATGGATTCATAATTTCCATAACTTAACAAATATCTTTGGATTCTACCTACTAGTGTAAACAGGCTTCCTGAAGATTTTATATGAGCTGCCCACAAACCTGTCCCACCAAAATAGGTTGGATTACTGGTATAGCACATTGCTATGACATCAGTTGTAGGAAAATTCCTAAGTTTATTTTAGCAATTTATAATTGTACGTTATATAGCATATAATATATTGAATATTATCATATTCAGTACTTTCAGAACTGATGGTCTTATCCTAAATATTTTTTGATATAACATTTGATAATATTATAAATGTTGGTAACAGAAAACAAACAAAAATAGAATGGGTAATGCACCTTATGTTATGGAACAAGCTGCATTATAGAGTAATCTAATTTCAAACTTGAGGGTATAAACACTAGTTTATGAAACTGCAACATTTATAAAAGTGAAGAAATGTAAACTTTCTCTCATTTTAGCATAGTACATATACATATTCTATAATGTTTACTGAAACAATTAAATCAATAATAGTAACCTTATTTTTTTCTTTATTTCCTAAAAGAAATTGTTATTATTAAAGTCCTATTACAGTAAATATATTACCTGCAACAAATAATTTTAAAAAGAATTATAAGGTTGACTTTCTTCTGTTATATCTGCTTCTACTGTGTTGTTTTTTTTATTATAATATCTCTTTTTTCAATTTTATGAGTTTCAGTATTGATCTCTACAATTGAAATATCTAACACACCAAGTTATTGAAGGTAAACAGAAAAATAAGGAGATATTGGTATAATTGAAAAAAACAGTGTAAAAACAGCCAAAAATAAAAAATAGAAAGGATGGAGGAAAAAGAATTTTCATGGAGGATCAAGCCACAGAACATTTAGTTTGAGTAAAATCAGGTGCTAATTTGCTTGAGTTTCTTGCAACTTTCAATAGCTTTCTTTACCTCAGAACTCTCCATTTTCAGTGGATCACAATTCCCATAACTTCCACCCATCTATATTGGGCAGGTTTATGATAACTGGAAGAGAGTATAAGTATTTGAATACCTACCCTGTTTCCCCAAAAATAAGATGTACCCCGAAAGTAAGGCATGTCAGAGGTTTTGCAGAATTTGCTAATATAAGGCACCCCCTCGAAAATAAGGCGTAGTCAAGTTTACATACGGTACGGTGGAAAAACATACAGTACCATTCAAAGCTGTTCATAGCGGTACTGTAATAATGTGGCGTCCCCTGCTGGCCCCTTCCATCGCTTTGTACTGTCCAGTACAGCAGACACAGTCTGCTGCTGTCTCACTGCCATTACAGTCTCCACTACAGTGCGTAGACTGTAGTTCCTCTGGTGGCCAGAAGCTGCAATAGCAGGAGTATACTGTTGTACCATATAAGTGCCGTCGTTTGTGTGTATGGGTGCCATACTGACAGGTACCGTACCGTAATCAGTGTACCGTACGGTACACTTTCTTTAGGGGTGTCAGCTTTTGTGCCTGTGAATTTGTCTTAGTTGCAAAACATAAGGCACCCCCCGAAAATAAGACGTAGCACAACTTTTGGAGCAAAAATTAATATAAGACAGTGTCTTATTTTCGGGGAAACACGGTAAGTATTCACTAGACTGTTGTGGGTTATTTTGCTGCAAGTCTCTTTAAAATGAATTCTCTTTCTCTTTCTTTTTTCATATTAGGAAAAAGTGTATGAAGCCCCGAAAATTATTTAAAAAGCTACGGCTATCCTCAACACTCAAAGGTGCTAAGAGGGATCAATCAACTTCTACATCCTATCTCAGTTTAGTAGTTTCCAAGTGTGAATCAGAATTTCCCAGTGGCAATTCTAGGCACCCAGAAACCTCTGGCCACAAGCAAGTAGTCATGGTGGATCTTCATTTGAACAAAGGATGTTCTGTAGAAGAAGAAGATATGAATACCCCTGTGCTACCACATACTTATAGCACCTCACAGGAATTTAGTCCCAGAGAGGAACCGCTTTCCCATGAGAAAAATGACCAAAGCCACGTGTCTTTAGAGAGTTTGGCAACTTTTTTTATAAACCGAAGAAAGGTTCGAGAAAAGACGGAAGGGTGTGGTTCTCCAGATAAAGATGACTGTAGACACAGTTTCAATTCAATGTTAAACCTGTCTTTATTTGAGAAGCAAGAGAAAGCAAGGTCCCAAATTGAATTGTCTAGCCCACATTCCAAACAACACCTGGCTGCTAAAGCAATATCCCAACAACATTTGCAAGAAACTGGTACAGGTGACTGGAAACCACAACACGTTGTGAGGTCTAAATCAATAACCATTTCACCATCCTTCAGTGACGAGCTTCTTATTAAGAATGATCTAACAGAGGTAGTTAGAAGAAAGGCTTTATCTCCACCTCAATCATGGTTTGTTCATTTGGATGGGCGTTCCAACGCTCAAGTTCGGCATTCCTACATTGACCTTCAAACAAGTAGAAGGAGTGGAATTAACAACAGCTGCCTGGATTCTGGAGATGACATGAATGAGCGAAAAGTGCAAGTGCAGTTGTATCCACAGAAAGATTTGGATGAAGTGGACCAAAGTGGCCGTGAATGTGGAACTTCAGCTTGTAGTCCTGAAAATAATACTCCAAGATGTGTGTTGGAGGGGGGGAGAAGAAGAAGTGACCAATTGCCCAACCAGCAAGAAGAAACGAAGAGAAATGTAGAAAATCTACCAGAGCCTTTACCAAGTAGAGAATGTAAAATCTCTGAACACCATGAAGCATGCTGTAATGGTAGTGACCATGATGATGCTAATCATCAAAAGGAAGGTAAAATGACCCTGTGGCAAAAGCTAGAAGAAAGACCAGTCATGGCATTCAATCTGAAGTAATCTGAAGTATATCACATATTTTCTTACCAAGAGAATATAGTATATAATTGCTTTTTTTTAAAAAAACAGAAGAAAAAAAGATGAAGTAATCTTTTGGGTGAGTTGCAACTGAAAAGATAATCAAGGTATTCAAGATAATTTTTGTACAACTTGCCTAGTTGTTTTGCAAGATCTGTATGAAAATGTAATTTTGACTTCCATTTACTTGATATGATCCATCAAGGTCATTTGGATATTTTGAACATGCGGAATAGTCGGCCGAAACGTGGCCTCCAGGAAGGACGTCTTCGTGATGTCAAAGCTCCACCCATGGAATTCCCTATTGGGATTTCCCACCTCCGTTTCAGCCTCCAGATCGGCCAAAAATGCCGCTGCTGATTGTAAAAACGGCGCTCCACCGGGCAGCACCGCCCAGCTGTAACCTTCTGAAACAGCCGGGCGCTTCTCGGCAGCCCCTGGAACCCAAACCCGAACTTTTGCTGAACGTCTGGGTTCGGCGTTCGGGAGAACGGCGAGAAGCCCCCCAGCTGTTTTAAAAGGTGACAGCCGGGCGGCAGTGCCCAGCGGAGCGCCATTTTGCAATTCCCCCCCCTTGCATGCATTAATTGCGTTACGAACTTTTCACCTTGCGAACCTCTTTCCGGAACCAATTAGGTTTGTAAGATGAAGTATTACTGTACTTATTTACAAGGTAGTTCCAAAATGTCTACCTTTATTATAATCTGCCTTTTTTTTATATGAAACTTGACAAGCTTGTATTTTTTCAGTTCCTATTCTTAAGTGCCTATTTTACAAGAACAGTTTTTTAAAGCACTTTGAATAATCAGATTTTTTAATTTTAAAAATTCTGATATTATACCTGTTCTTTAATTTTCATGCTAGCAAACGTCTCTGCTGAATGATTTTTTTAAAATTTCAAAACAGTATATTCACTAATTTTGGTGTGTATTTGTTGATTTTATTTAGCAAGAATAGACTATAAGACATTTTTGGAAAATTTAAATAGTTTAACTGATTTTTTTTTACTAAATATATATATATATATATATATATATATATATATATATATATATATATATATATATATATGATGTATATAGTTTCAAATAATATGGATTTTGGACTAATCAAGTAGACTGAATGTATCTACAAATGTCAGACAGAGTTGTTATATTCTATCTAAAAGTGCCAGATAAATTTCTGTTCATTTTCTTTTTATAAAACTGCTTATCCAAAAATTGTAATTCAAAAATAAAGTTTTTGAAAACTCATGATTTTTTAAAATTCCTTTTTGAAATCACAGCATTATTATTAAGACATAAAATACTGAATATGTAACAAGTGAATTATATTTAATTTGTCTATGTCCTGTGATAAATATTCATATAATAAATATGATTACATGAATTTTTAGAATGAATGAATTAATGAATGGATACAATGCAAGGTAGGAGATTGCATGATTAATTATCTTTGACTTGTCCCTACCTTTTCCTACAATTTTCCACAGAATTAACATTTTCAGCTTCCCTGGTTGCAAAACACTACTCTTTGTCTTGAAGTATATGTAGTCCTTGACTTACAACAATTCATTTAGTGGCCGTTCAAAGTTACAATTGGCACTGAAAGTGTGACTTAGGACCATTTCTCATATTTACAATCATTGCAGCATCTCCATGGTCACATAATCAACATTCAAATGCTAGGCAACTGACTCATATTTATACCAGCAGCCTGGGATCATGTGATCACCTTTTGCGACCTTACAATCCAAGTCAATGATGAAGCCAAATTCACTTAACAACCATGTTACTAACTTAATAACTGCAATAATTCAATTAACAACTGTGTCAAGAAAAGTCATAAAATGGGGCAAAATTCACATAACAAAGGTTTTCATTAACAAAGTAATTTTTGGGCTCAATTGTGGTTGATTGTGTAAGTCAATGACCTGTTCCAAAGTAAAAAGTAAACACCTAAAAGAAATTTCATTAGGTGATGGGTACAGTCAGGTACGCAGAACCGGTAGCCCAGTGGTTCTCAATCTGGGGGTCGGTACCCTTTTGGGGGTCGAACAATTATTTCACAGGGGTTGTCTCAGACCATGGGGAAAGACAAATTTACCATGTTGTTCGGAACTAAAGCTTCTATTCTGCTCTCATGCAGAGAGCTCCATGGTTAAGAGTGGACCAGAAGCCAAATCACCATTTTGCCAATGCAACTCATTAGCCTTTACACCACTAGTTCTTGGCTGACTTGCCATTACTTTTCAGGCCCACCAGGTGGCAGTGAGCATTAAAAAATATAGATCACATCCCAATGAACAGCACCAAGCAAAGGCAGCATAAATAAATAGTAGTACAGTGGTACCTCTACTTAAGAACTTAATTCGTTCTGTGACCAGGTAGAAGCAATTTTTCCCATAGGAATCAATGTAAAAGCAAATAATGAGTGCAAACCCATTAGGAAAGAAAAGCTCGGAATTTGGGTGGGAGGAGTAGGAAGAAGAGGAGGAAGAAGACGAGGAGGAGGACAGTTGCTGCCGAAGGAAGAAGGTGAGGTGAGAGGAATAAAAAAAATCCAAAACTTTAAGGCTTAAAAAAAAAAGAGGGACTCTGAGGCAGCACCCAGAGAAAGGAAAATGCTCTGTTCGCTCTGGGCTGCCCAGAGCGAAGGGAGTGTTTCTTTTCTCTGGGCGCTGGCAGAGGTTTATTCCCTCTCCAAGCGCCCAGAGAAAGGAAAATGCTTTGTTCGCTCTGGACTGCCAAAGCCTCCTTAAGCGCCACCGGAAGGCTCCTCTGGCAGCCCAGAAAAGCCCGAGATGGCCGAGATTAAAGGGGGAATGGCAGGAAACTGGCCTGGCTTTCATGCCGCTCTCAAATTTCCTGGGAAATTTTTCTGGGCTTGGGTTCTTAAGTAGAAAATGGTTCTTAAGTAGAGGCAAAAAAATATTGAACACCTGGTTCTTATCTAGAAAAGTTCTTAAGTAGAGGCATTCTTAAGTAGAGGTACCACTGTATATAAATAAATATGAACCATCATCCAGACATGGTTAAAATATATTCACATTCTATTTTAGGTCTTAAAATGTTGTTGGACCCAAAGTCAAAAGAATGGGTGCTCCTCTCTTCATCAGGGAAGATGCTACAAAAAGCTGAAAATAAAAGAGCAGGTGTAGAAAATGTTAATAGATTTTGATACTGAAATATGCAAAGTCAGGAGGACTGGGCTAGACTGGAAAAACAGGGAAGTGATCTACCTCTTTTAAAAAAAGCAGAGGAGGGAGAGGACAGTATTCCCTTTGATTCTACCTTATAGGGAAACCAAAATTTTGTGGCAGGTGAAAAAAAATAGGGAAAAAAAGGACTGAAATTCCTTTTTGGTGGATGCATAAGAAAAACAAAGTTAGGCAGAACTAATTTCCTGGTTGCTAGAGGGAATGGTTCCACTGAGAATAAACTCCCAGATCTCTTGCCTAGATCAATACATGGCTCTTAATCACAAAGCAAAGACTTCTGAACATTCATCGGACCAGAATATCTCCGCCTTCTGCCCCACGAATCCTAGCGACCGATCAGGTCCCACAGAGTGGGCCTTCTCCGGGTCCCGTCAACTAAACAATGTCGGTTGGCGGGCCCCAGGGGAGGAGCCTTCTCTGTAGCGGCCCCGACTCTCTGGAACCAGCTCCCCCCCCAGAGATTAGAACTGCCCCTACCCTCCTCGCCTTTCGCAAACTCCTTAAAACCCACCTTTGTCGTCAGGCATGGGGGAACTGAGATATCTCCCCCGGGCCTATACAATTTATGTATGGTATGCTTGTGTGTATGTCTGTTTAATAATGGGTTTTTTTAAATATTTTAAATTGTAAATTATTAGATTTGTTATAAACTGTTTTTATTGTGTTGTGAGCCGCCCCGAGTCTACGGAAAGGGGTGGCATACAAATCTAAATAATAATAATAATAATAATAATAATAATAATAATAATAATAATAATAATAATTCATGGACTGAGTTAAATAAATGCCTATAATGTCATAAACACTGCAAATCTGGACTGGCTGCTTTTTTTGCCCCACACCAGCCAATGGCTGCTTCTCCAGGGAGCATTTGACTGCTTCTAAGTTGTCTTTTTGACTCATCTTCTGGCAGTGACCACCATTGTTGCAATTAACTGGGATTCCATACTTTTTGATAGCTTCTTGGCAACCCTCCTCATAGCCACCATAGGCCAAGGTTACTGCTCAGTAAACAGTGACATCTGCTCCGTTGTACTTTCATGGACTATTATTTGAAATGAAGCCATTGGCAAGGAGAATGTAATTATTGTATGCAAATAAAGCACTTTTCGTGAATAAAACAGGTACCAGTTTAGTTAAGGCATCAGGCTAAAAACCAAGAGAAAAACCTGAGTTCTAATCCTGCCTTTGGCATGAGAAACTAGTGGCCTTTGGGTCAATCACTCTCAGCCCAAACCACCTCATAGATTTGGAGAAACTTTGAAAAAGGTGTGTTGGATGTGCACTGCTCAAAAAAATAAAGGGAACACTCAAATAACACATCCTAGATCTGAATGAATGAAATAGTCTCATTAAATACTTTGCTCTTTACAAAGTTGAATGCGCTGACAACAAAATGAAATTGATTGTCAATCAGTGTTGCTTCCTAAGTGGACAGTTTCATTTCATAGAAGTTTGATTTACTTGGAGTTATATTCTGCTGTTAAGTGTTTAAGTGTGTGTGGGGGGTGTTTGAGTAGCATATTAGCTATGTTGAGTTATTTCTTAAAATAATAAAGGTGGGATAGAAATAAACAAACAAACAAATAAAATGTTCCACCTTGAGTTATTTGAAAAAAATAATAAAAGTGGAGTAAAAATTAAAAAAATCATGATCCTAATTTAAAACATCTAAATTTGGATAGAGAAATTGTGGGATGTGTTTCACATCATTGAATAAAGTAAATATGGAAGACTGGTGATAAAAATGCTCTGCTTTCTGACATCCTGAGAGAATAAAGGATTTATTAGTAGCTAATATTCTTGTTTGCTCCCTCCATGCTCATAGAAATTCAAAACAGATTCCTGTGTTAATACTGTCACAAACCATAATTTGCAATATATGCTTTTTTTTCCCAGGCAGAGAAAGAGATAAGATCATTTTAGAATACAAGTATGTAGTAACCATTGAACAGATGTTGAGGTTCTAAAATCACAGGGACTTTTTAAAATTTGAGAACCATAAAAATGCATTTAAAAAGTATTGCATTTATTTTCCAAAATGGGTGGGACCAACAGAAAGATTCGACATTTCATTTATATTAAAATAAAAAGTTATGTTTTTCTAGTCTTCATTGTTTTAGCAACAATAACAACAGAGTTAGAAGGGACCTTGGAGGTCTTCTAGTCCAATCCCCTGCTTGTCAGGAGACCCTACACTACTTCAAACAAATGGTTATCCAAAATCTTCTTAAAAACTTTCAGTGTTGGCCCATTCACAACTTTTGGAGGCAAGTCGTTCCGCTGATCAATTGTTCTAACTTTCAGGAATTTTCTCCTTAGTTCTAAGTTGCTTTTCCCCCCTCAGTCTACAGTAATGGTATGAATGCGAAACTTTAGATATACATTAATTGAATTGTCAGGAGTGCGTCAGACTGATAGTGTAGCTGCAGCAGTGTTTCGAAATGGCGTCTGTAAGTGATGTATGTTACAAACAGCGTGTCATCATAAATAGAGCATGGGCGTGCACTATCGCACATACGCGAGTGCCCGCACCCATAATTCAATGCCTGGGGAGGGCAAAAACAGCTTCCCCTGCTTCTTGGAGACCCTCTAGAGCAGCGGTCCCCAAACTACGGCCCGCAGGCCACATGTGGCCCGCTGAGGCCATTTATCCGGCCCACGGGTGAGTGACACAACACAGTGTTCCATCTAATTTTCTATGAATAAAATCCGGTATTTTGTTAGTAACTAATATCAATCATCAAAAAAGTTGCAAAAGTTTTTTTTTCTAATTTTGTCATCCAGTTACATTCATTTTATTTTAATTAAATTCCCTCCTTAATGTTCCTTCAAAAAGTACACCAATTATATTTCTAACTTACTAACCATTATGCCAAAGTGCTTCCTTCTTTATTTATACATTTTTCTATAAACCAAGAAAACCTACAATCAGATGTTAACAAAAATAAAATAAAAACAAAACCTAAACACATGAATTTCAGACTTCTTCCCCCCCTCTAAATAGTACATTCCCATTTAGTTTTTTACTTTAAAATAAGGTATGTGCAGTATGCATAGGGGTTTGTTCATAGTTTTTTTTAATAGTCCAGCCCTCCAACAGTCCGAGGGACAGTGAACTGGCCCCCTGTGTAAAAGGTTTGGGGACCCCTGCTCTAGAGACAGGAAATGGCCTGTTTCCCAACTTCTGGTGGGCCCAATATTTATTTATTTATTGGACTTGTATGCCTCCCTCTCTGTGAACTCGGGGCGGCTCACAACATATCAATGACCAAACAGTATACAACAGTACAGCTAGATCCAATTACTATAAACAGTTAATTTAAAACATTGCAACAGTTTGAGTGCCAGCAGATATGGCTTCCCGTGCCATAGGTTCACCATCATTGCTCCAAGGCTTCGTGACCAGAACAAGGAGTGGTACCAACAGGGCATACACACTCTTGTGTGTCGCTGTATGGAAGGCCATAGAATGAGGCAGAGATTACGTGGAAAAATATGGAATGTAGAAGAAACATCATTCTTTCTTGTATGTAAGTTTCCTTGTGTTCAATAATTTATTTGTTTGTTTGTTTGTTTTGTCAAGTACATATTGGTGGAAAGGCAAAGATATAATAATATTCATATATATGATACTAGTAAAAAGGAAGCATTAGGACAGGGGTCAGAAGGCACACTGGTGCACATATACACACACCTTCCTTAGGAATCGGGAGAGGTCAACAGTCTAAGGGTAAAGTTTGGGGGGTTAGGTGATGATACTAGAGTCTGGTAATGAGTTCCATGCACCAGCTACTCAGTTACTAAAGCCGTATTTCCTGCAGTCAAGTTTTGAGCAGTTTACTTTGAGTTTGTATGTGTTGTGTTTTCGTGTGTTGTTGTGGTTGAAGCTGAAGTAGTCATTGAGAGGAAGGACATTGTAGCAGATTATTTTATGGGCAATGCTTAGATTGTGCTTAAGGCGACGTAGTTCTAAGCTTTCTAAACGTAGGATTGTAAGTCTAGTTACGTAGGGTATTCAGTTGCAAGTGGAGGAGTGGAGGGTTCTCAACCTTTCTAATGCTGTGACCCCTTAATACAGTTCGTCATGTTGTGGTGACCCCACAACCATAGGTCTAGGGCCAATTCTCCCAACAGAGCTTTAAGCTGATTGGCAGGAAGTTCAGAAGGACATCCCCACTGTAAACGTCTGATTGGTCGGATTGTAAAAATATGTTCCAAGGGGCCAGAATAGAAGCTTTATTTCTTAACATCATGGGGAATTTGTATTTTCCCTTGGTCTTAGGTGACCCCTGGGAAATGATCATTTGACCCCCAAAGGGGTCCCAACCCCCAGGTTGAGAACCACTGTGGTAAAGTATCCCTGGACATTTTCTAGAGTGTTTATGTCCGAAATGCGGTGTGGGTTCCAGACAGATGCGGTGCTTTACTTTCTGGGCGACCCTCGTCTTTAAGCTTTGCTGGAGTGGTGGTGGAAAAGCCGGAATAAAAATTCCCTGTTTAAAAAGCGAAGCCATGGCTAAATTCTGTCAGTGCAAGGATTCACCTATCTAACAGGGGGAATCTCTACCTGCGGAGGATGAAACCTCCGCCTGGCAGCATCAGAGGGAGTCGGCCGCTAGGGGGCGCTGCTCCGGCGGCTGCGGCCCCTTCTGCTTGCGCCGGACTGGCTGCATTTCATAGGCTCCTGTCAGGGAGTCCCTCCTCCCCTCCCACCCACCTTCTCCCCGTGATGGCGGAGGACAGCGAGTCTGCCGCCAGTCAGCAAAGCCTCGAGCTGGACGATCAGGACACCTGCGGCATCGACGGCGACAATGAGGAGGAGACGGAGCACTCTAAAGGGTAACCGCCTCCGCCCAGATCGCCCGCAGCAGCCGCCACCGCCGCCCCTTCCCAAAGGCTCCAGCCACCATGCCCGCCCCGAGCCTGCCCAGGAGCTTGCAGCGGGGTTGCACAAGCGCGCGGCCGGGCCCCGCCGGGTGGTGAACAAGATTGGGCGGGTGGCAGCCGATTTCTTGCAGCAAGCAGCGCAGGAATGGCGATCGGGGGGGCGGTGGAGGCCACGCGGAGCAGCCTTCGGGGCTGAGGCTTGAGCGGGAGGCGGGGAGGGAAGAGCCGCCCACCTTTGCTGCGGAGGAAGAGGAGGAGGAGGAAGGCCGGGCTGCGTTTCCCCGCCCGGGGAAGGCTTTTCTGGTGGGCGCGTGCCGTCTAGACTCGCAGGCTAGCGCAGAGCACCTTCCCTTGTCCCCGGGAGCCGAGGCTTTGGCCTGTGGGCTTCTTCCCCCGACGGGTTCTCTGTCTGCTACGATGTCCGTGCCGAGCCAGGCTTCCCCGTCGCCCCCTCTGCCGCCCTCCCCTTTCTCTTTGTGACCACCTCCCACCCTTCGCACCTCCCGCAAGGCGGGCGAGAAGCGCCCGCCTCGTTTTCCCTTCGGGGAGGGGGGGTGGGGTTGGTGGAGGAGGGAGCCGGGTTGGAGCGGCGGGGGCTCTTCCAGCACTGGGGAGGGGGGCGGCTGGCTCACTCTCTCTGGGGATCCCAGGGTGGGCGGGAGGCTGGATCAGCAGCTCCTTAGATCGATCGGTGCGCATCAGAGGAATGTGGGTGGTGGGCAGGAGGCGGTGAGATGCGCCTTCTGCACATGATCTAGTCCGGGGGTTTTGGGCTTGCAGGTGTCCTCCGGGTGGCCCCGCTCTTATTTATTTTTTATTTATTCATTTGTCCAATATACAAATACATAGGAAGAAAAATAGACATGTGGTAATATAAAAGAGGGTGAAAGTGAACTTAGAGGAGAGGATCTATGAAAGGAAGAGAATATATAAGATAGGTGAAGGAAAGGAAAGATAACTGGACAGGGGACGAAAGGCAGTCCAGTGCACTTCGTGCCAATGAAGCGTCTGATTATTTTTGGGAAATCTTCTTTTGCCCTGACATGTAATGGATATTTTCTTTTTTCCAGACGGCCGTCATTTTTATTCCTTTCTGCTCCTTAACCCTTTCAGGAGCAAATAGAGAACAGGGGAAAAAAAGCATAAAATAAATAAGAACATCTTCGGGAATGGGGGCATGATTATGTGCATGATTTCACTGTGAGAGCCAACTTTAAACTTTAAACCCAGTGAGGGTCAAGCTGATAGGGAGGAGTTCATTCTCCACAGTTAGCCACCCTATAGTGGAAAAGTTTAGAGGACCAAATTTGCAAACAGCTTTGCAAAAACAACACGGTTTTGTGTTAGAATGAATCTGTTTGAGTGATCTGTTCTAGCTGCAAGACAAGGTTAAAGTTCAGTTTGTTTGGTTGCTGTTTAGGATCTTGCATGAATCTACTTTTGTAACTTTAAAATTATTTATAGGCATATTATGTAAAAAGAACCTGTTATTTAACAAGCCATGGTAAAGCAAATAAACATTTAAAAGGTGCATGAACCAAAGTGCGATTACTAGCTGGTTTCAAATTAATCTGAGGCCATACCAAGCAGCACACAATTTGCACATTTATGAACTAAATTTATTTATTTATTTTTATTTAATTTGACTTCTATGCCGCCCAGTCCCAAAGGACCCAGGGCGGCTTACAACAATATCCATCCTAAGATAAAATACAGAAAATAGTATAAGGGCAGACTAGATAGACCATGAGGTCTTTTTCTGCCGTCAGACTTCTATGTTTCTATGTTTCTAAAAGAATTACAAAACAATAGAAGTCAAAAATATTATCTAACCTCTAAAATCCTAATAAAACTAACAACATGCATGCACACCAATCCAACACATTCATATATGTGGCCAGGGACATTGTATATATCAGGACTCCCAGGCCTGTTGATCAAGCTATGGCTCAGTATGTGCCTCTATAAGTATAAGCCATTGATAATAATTTTTTTCAAGTATAAAAGTCTCTTAGAATACAGAGACTCTGTACTCCTTCCATTAAAAGAGATTTTCCCCCCACATTCAGGGGTTTTAATTGAGAGATCAGATGTTATTATAATGATGTTTGTAAATGTCTCATCTTTTCTCAATACAGTATGTAGGTCTTTCCTATCCAAAAAAACAATTGGGCAAAATGCCAAGTTTGACTATGGGGACTAGGAACTTTGCTCTGATAAAGTTTTTCTTCAGAGAGTTTATGCTGAGAGGATTGAATTCAGGTTCTGTTGAAGCTAATCCAAAATCTTAAAATGGGGGAACTGGATTAGGAAACTGAAGGGAAAAGACAGTGTTTCACTTTGACTGGGAGGTTTTGCAAATTCAGTCATTGTGGTTTCATTGATTGTAAGCCTTGCAATCATGTGGAAAATAACTAGCTTTAAATGTTGCTATTTAACTTTTAGCATGAGCCTAGAAACCTTGACAAGCAAAACCATATACTGTATTTCTATATTCAGACACCACACTGAAATATAAATGTCAGACATATTCTATTATAATTTATTGTGAAGATTTAGTCCTTGATTTTGTCCTTGATTCAGGTCAACTCAGAAAATGGAAGTACTGTACTTGAGTAAATTGTAATTAATTCAGCCATGAACAAATACATTTTGAAATATTACCACTTATTTAGGCTGAGTGCTATCAAAAGTGGCTACAACTCTCCAGGACCATTCTAGAGTAAGAGACCCTTTACTTTGTATGTGAAGCACATAATCAGTCATTGAGTTAATTTGCCCCATCTTGCATATTCCAGGTATGTTGGGATCCAGAACTTGGTAAGACTAAGAAATCTAGTAATTGTAGAATGGCACATCTGTTAGCTGCTTAGACCCTCTGGGAATAGGTAATATACCAATGTAGTAGACAAATAAGAAATAACCAAGACAGCATTGCATAAAGTCTTTGCAAATAAATTCTCTGTTCAGTATGAATTATATGAGGCATTTTAGAAAATGCTATTAATTAAAAATATCTCATTCTGTTACTTACAAAAACAGACAATTATTTATAGTTTGTTTTTCTTTTTTAAATCAGACCACTCCTTTGATATGTGGTGAATGTTTTTCTTGTCCACACCCTGGTATCACTTAAGGAGACATCTACAATAGTGTGAGAAATGTTTCTAGAATTAAAAGCATATGTATACAAGTAATCTAAAGAAGTAGGAAACAAATTTGACTTGATGCTTAGCCATGGTACAGTACTATAAAAGAAAATTTCAGAGTTACACATTTGCTTCGCTTTTGAGATAAGATTTGATATGATTATATTGCTTTGTATTGTATTGTATGGTGCTCTTTGAATCCTTGCAGCCAATTCCTCCTTAACAAGGTCCCTGATCTTTAGGAGTTGCTCAGTGTATGGACTACAAGAGCATCTCTGACATGATCAACAATATCTGATTAAAGAATTCGAGAGTAGGAGAAATCACAGTGCATAATGATGTCTGTTTCTGTTCACTGAGATTTAATACAATTATGATTTTTTTCTTACTCTGTCCCCCCCCCCCCCCCCACACACACACAAAATAAGACATCTCCTGATAATAAGCCCAATCGGGTTTTTGAATGCATGGCAATAAGGCCAAGTGCTTATTTCAGGATTCAGATAAATATAAGGTAGGGTAACACAGGTAATAAGTAGGGGAAGCACAGTATATCTTAGTCTGCCCTAAGTGATTGGAAACAGTATTATGAAGCATTTGCTGCAAGAATCGGAAAATATCTCAGTGCCATTATATAGCATAATTCTGATCTGCAATTGGAATCTGGCTTAGATCTTTGCAACATTTTGAGGTGAAGGAGAATTATTTATATTTTCCACATACAGTGTTCCCTCGATTTTCGCGGGGGATGCGTTCCGAGACCGCCCGCGAAAGTCGAATTTCTGTGAAGTAGAGATGCGGAAGTAAATACACTATTTTTGGCTATGGACAGTATCACAAGCCATCCCTTAACACTTTAAACCCCTAAACTGCAATTTCTCATTCCCTTAGCAACCATTTAGATTATTACTCACCATGTTTGTTTATTAAAGTTTATTAAAAAAATATTTATTAAGGGTAGATGAAAGTTTGGTGATGACGTATGACGTCATCGGGCGGGAAAAACTGGTATAGGGGAAAAAACCACAAAGTATTTTTAAATTAATATTTTTGAAAAACCATGGTATAGCCGTTTCGTGAAGTTTGAACCCGCGAAAATCGAGGGACCACTGTATATATATTCATATTCCAAACTATTTTTCTTAGTAACGTGAGAGATTTTGAAAAAAAAATAGTTTGACAAATATGGTCCATGCCTTCCATGGTTTTTAAAATTCCTTTTGCATTCAGAAATTGTCAAGATGGTACTATGGGCTGTCATTTCTGGAACTTTTGTCTATCTGTTTAAATTTCACTAGCTTAAGAAATCCTCCCTAAATTTCCTGCCTTCTCTGAAGCCATGCTCATTGATAGTTACTGAATTCTTGTCCAATAAATACATTTCGATGACATGAGCATAGTCTGACAGGCGCAAATAAGTTTTTTTCTGAAGTGATTTGTAAAATTCAAGTACAAAAACTGAATTAAATAACTGGAATTATAGTTTCTTTTTATATTGTTTGCTTAAAGTGGTGTTGTCTTATAACCTAAATACAGTGATATCTTATCTTACGAACTTAATTGGTTCCAGGACGAGGTTCGTAAGGTGAAAAGTTTGTAAGATGAAACAATAGGAATAAATGGAAAAGCAATTAATGCGTGCAAGCCCAAAATTCACCCCTTTTGCCAGCGGAACCGCCCGTTTTTGCACTGGTGGGATTCCCCTGAGGCTCCCCTCCATGGGAAACTCCACCTCTGGATTTTGCGATGCTGCAGGGGAATCCCAGCAGATGGATCCCACCAGCGCGAAACAGGCTCTTCGGCTGGCAACGGAAGTCCGGAAGTGGGGTTTCCCAGCAAGGGAAGCCTCACCGAAATCGCAGCATTGCAAAAGACGAGGTATCGCTGTATTTAGCATAACATTTCCTATAATGCAGTTCTTTTTTGCGAGTAGAAAAATATGCAACTGTAAAAGTTCTTCCATCTTTCAAAAAAGAAAATCATATTCAGAATGGAGACAAATCTTGACATCTAGCCTTAAGTAGTACAGTGAACCCTCGAGTTTCGCGTCCTCAAGGATCGCGAAAGGGCTATTTCGCTAGTTTTCAACCCGGAAGTAAACTCCACCATCTGCGCATGCGTGCCCTTCCACACATGCGTAGATGGTGGAGTTTCCCCGCCGGGCAGAGGCTTCCCTGGGTCTTCCCCCTCTTGCCCCGGTAAGACCCCAGCGGCGGTGGGCTGGAGCGCGAGCTTGGGGCACCCTAGCTCCGCTTCCCAGCTGGGAAGCGGAGCCGGCAACAGCGTGGGGCGGGCGGGCGGCGCGCGCGAGCTTGGGGCAGCCTAGCTCCGCTTCCCAGCTGGGAAGCGGAGCCGGCAACAGCGTGGGCGGGCGGGCGGCGCGCGCGAGCTTGGGGCAGCCTAGCTCCGCTTCCCAGCTGGGAAGCGGAGCCGGCAACAGCGTGGGCGGGCGGGCGGCGCGCGCGAGCTTGGGGCAGCCTAGCTCCGCTTCCCAGCTGGGAAGCGGAGCCGGCAACAGCGTGGGCGGGCGGGCGGCGCGCGCGAGCTTGGGGCAGCCTAGCTCCGCTTCCCAGCTGGGAAGCGGAGCTAGGGTTTCCCCAAGCGCGCGCGCACCCCAGGCGCGAGCAACGGGGTGGGCGGGCGAAGGGCGGGCGGCAGTGGAAGTAAAAACACCATCTGCGCACGCGCAGATGGTGTTTTTACTTCCGCACCGCTACTTCGCGAAAAATCGATCATCGCTTGGGGTCCTGGAACGGAACCCTCGCGATGATCGAGGGTTCACTGTATATAATCATTGACTTGGACATCAGGACAGTCATCAATTTATAAAATTATAAAACATACTTGCATATTTTTTCCAGGAAAATATTAGTGAGTTACAAAGATATTTGGTAGAACATCAGGTGTGTTAAAATATGTTTATTTGTTCTTATAGCTCCTATAGAAAGACTGACTTTATGAATTTGATTACTGACATTGTTTCTAGCCATTCCTTCCACCCTTTTGGTCTGCTTTGTGGTCAGTGTTAATTTGGAATGTAATTGCTGCTGTTTGTTTTTACCTGAGTTATTTAAAGTAATCAGTATGTAAAATTCTGAAGTTTAGAGCTTTGGACTTGGTCTTGATTTGAAGCAGGCTGGGTAGAGTGTTGCTTTTTTGAAATGTTTAATGCATATTCCTTGAGTGCAACATAATATTGCATAGTTATATTTGCTTCCCATCAAGAAGACAAAATGAAAATGTGACATAAGTAAAAAATACACAAATGATAGATTTATAAATATAGATGTGTTAGTATATCTTCAAGCATATTGCCCTGTCCTAAAAGTAATTTCATGTGCAGTAGCTATTACACTTTTATTCTGTTTACAGCTTACGCATATTCTATCCTGACCTGTTTAATTTTAACTAGATTTTTTTGGTATTATTTTTCTACAATTGCAAGATTTTTTTTTAGATCAGCAGAGTGTTGATCCATTAGTTGTGACAGGAATTGATTGACTGGTTTATAGCCTGAATCTGATATCATAGGCTCAGAGAGAGTGAATGTTTCAAAATTACCCAAATATCTTTCATGCCTAAGATGTTACTACAACTCACATTCCCCTGGTTTCTAGCACTATGCCTTAAACATTGGACCAAACTGACTCTTTTAATAGCATAGTATAGTTCAGTGATAGTGAACCTTTTTGCCCTTGTGTGCCAAAAGAGCATGGGTGTGCCCACACCCTTAATTTAATGCCTGGGGAGGGCGAAAACAGCTTTCCCCGCCTCCCGGAGGCCCTCTGGAGACAGGAAACAGCCTGTTTCCCAACTTCTGGTGGGCCCAGTAGGTTTGTGTTTTACCCTCCCCAGGCTACAAAGGGATCCCTGGAACAGGGGGAGAGTAAAAATGCCCTCCTCCTCCCCCCAGAGGATCTCTGGAAGCAAAAAACGCCCTCCCAGACCCTTAGTGTGAGCCAAAAATCAGCTGGCCAGCACACACATGCGTATTGGAGCTGAGCTAGGGCAACGGCTCACGTGCCAGCAGATATGGCTCCGCGTGCCACTTGTGGCACCCATGCCATAGGTTTGCCATCACTGGTGTAGTTTGTTTGTTTGTTTATTTATTTATTTATTCGATTTTTATGCCACCCTTCTCCTTAGACTCAGGGCACCTTACAAAATGTTAGCAATAGCACTTTTTAACAGAGCTAGGCTATTGCCCCCACAATCCGGGTCCTCATTTTACCCACCTCGGAAGGATGGAAGGCTGAGTCAACCTTGAGCCGGTGATGAGATTTGAACCACTGACTTTCAGTTATTAGGGGTATTTTTATTTTAAAAATGACCAGCAGCAAATTTGGCAAAATGGATGCTATAACACTCCTTTTCACCAATTATTGCTATTTGGTATGGTAAACCCCCCCAAAAAAACATAATTTAATTAAAGATTCACTTATTCCTTGGATGCTCCCTCTACACCAACAGGCCATAAAGTATTAAAAAAGAAACCCAGAAAGGATAAACAAATGAAAACAGAAAGTTCAATATTAAAATAAATATTAAATCCATTTTTTTCCTTCCCCCCCCCCCCAGCAACAGTAAAATTTGGATGAAAAGTCACATTACCCAAGATGGACTGGGTGATTAAGTAAGGTTCTTGCGTGTGAACTCACGGGACCATCTGCTAAGGCATTTGTCCACATATTCTTGAGCAACATAAATACATGGAGGAGACCCAGCTAAGGAAATAAATCAGCCACAGCGACAAACTGTCAAAATAATAAGTTAAACATGTCAGTTACTGTCAGCAAATTTAGCAACAGTGATGTGGCCACATGGCTGACTAATCTTTACTTTACTGTGATAATAAATAATTTGGCAGGGTAACCGTCATTTAAAAAATCATAAGAAAAATAATAATAGCAAAGAAGACAGAACATCTTAAACACTTCCATTTCTTTTAAGTGCTTTTAATCATTTGCCTTGTGTGCCTTTACATTGCCTACAACAAGATTATATATGTCACTTAAACCAAAACTATAATACAAGAACATAGTCTTAAGCATAAAACGTATCAGGAAAGACTTAATGAACTCAATCTGTATAGTCTGGAGGACAGAAGGAAAAGGGGGGACATGATCGAAACATTTAAATATGTTAAAGGGTTAAATAAGGTCCAGGAGGGAAGTGTTTTTAATAGGAAAGTGAACACAAGAACAAGGGGACACAATCTGAAGTTAGTTGGGGGAAAGATCAAAAGCAACAAGAGAAAATAGTCCGCGGAGAGGGGCGGCATACAAATCTAAATAATAAATAAATAAAATAAATAAAATACTATTTTACTGAAAGAGTAGTAGATCCTTGGAACAAACTTCCAGCAGACGTGGTTGGTAAATCCACAGTAACTGAATTTAAACATGCCTGGGATAAACATATATCCATCCTAAGATAAAATACAGGAAATAGTATAAGGGCCGACTAGATGGACCATGAGGTCTTTTTCTGCCGTCAGTCTTCTATGTTTCTATATCTCATTGAAAACAATATGGATAACATATTATATTAAATCTACATCTTTTAATTTATTCATTTATTTATCAAATTTATTTTCTGCCCAAATCTCAGTTCAAGGTTATTCTATTGGCTGTCACCTCCCTTTCTCTTACTAATGATATTATAATTCCTCATTCATCACTGTAGTATTTCAAATGTGTCTTGAAAGTAGATTTTCAGCAATGTCTGGAATGTTATTTTGGCGGCTGTAGTGTATTATACTGAGCTGCATGTCGGCTGAAAAGTTGTGCTTGTATGGCGCCATGTGGGCAAGGACTAATTGTTACTAATTGTAACATTCTTAACTTGGCAAATCTGAGGGAGATTTGGTGGGATTTGACCGACGCCTTCAGGTAGAGGCATGCATAACTCCTGGGGATGAAATCCTTGAGCGGTTATTGTGGCCACCTAAGGTTTAGAGCCAACTCTTACCACGTGGTTTGATCTTAAAATGGATTCCACTTTGTGAGAGAGATGGGATGATTATACCAGCTCTGAAAGAAACTCGGGAAGTTAACACTGGATTGACAGATCTGGACAATTTTCAGCCAGTCTCAAACCTTCCCTTTTTATGTAAGATGATTGATAAGATAATCAATATTATCTTAAAGATATTTGCAGCTTTGGAGAAAATTTGGACCCTTTCCATACTCTGAATCAGTGTTTCTCAAATAGTGGAGTGGGGGTGCCTGGGGGGGGCACAGGGCGATGGCAGGGGGGGGCGCATGACCCTAGGGAACACATTACACCCCAATCATGCTGATAAGCCGCTTGAGGTTTTTTAAAGCTAAAACATGCTGCAAACAATATTGCAAACAATTGTCCCAGCAGAGAGTTGTGTGTTTGTGTGTGTTTGTGTGTGTGAAATGTTTACTTCTTTCTGGGGGGGGGGGGGTGTAACAGAAAATAATTGAGAAACACTGCCCTAAATAAAGATAGTTTTTGACTTACGACCACAGTGAAGCTTAAAATGTCTGTTGCTAAGCAATATAATTATTGTGAGTTTTGCTCCATTTTCCGATCTTTTTTGCCACAGTTAAGTGAATCATTGCAATTCTTAAGTTAGTAACATAAATCTGACTTCCCTATTGATATTACTTGTCAGAAGGTCACAAAAGATGATCATTTGAGACTGGGATATGAAACTGTCATAAATATGAGCCAGTTGCCAAGAATTTGATCATGGGACTGCGGGGATGGTGCCACAATGCTGTCGTAAGGGTGAAAAATGGTTTGAAGTCCCTTTATTCAGCACTGTTGTAAATTTGAATGGTCACCAAACAAATGGTTGTAAGTTGAGGACTACCTCTCCAGAAAAGTTGGACCTTGCTATTTTTTCTACTATTTTTATGCCAGACTAGGTACATTTCTTCTCAAATTTAAAATGAAGTTGCATGATATAAAGAGAGTGCAAAGTTTCTGACACGTGTTCCTTTTAATGTTTGCACAGGAATAGGGTACCAATATGAGAGAATTAGTTAGAAAAGGATAGTATTCCCTCTCCTATTTATGTTCCCTTTTAACGTGAGATCACATAAAATTTTTATTTACATATGATCTCTCAGTCAAATCTCTGTGATGAATTGCAATTTCAAATGAGTAAAGGACACATTTGGGAGGTGTTTCTAAGAAAGGAATTTCAGAATGTTTATAGTTTTAACACAAATACCTGTTTCTTCTTTGGACATTTTGATACATACAGTATATCAAAATATATAGGCTTGGGAGCATATGATGGGCTGAATTGATTAATTAATCTCTTTTTTAAAAAAACACTAAGCCGCCCATTTGCCAAACAATTTTGTGCAGTATACAATTCAAAATAAAATGAAACATTATGTGAAATGATGATTGCACAATAGTGTATTTCTGTTGTTAGCTTTTAATTCAGTGATCAGACTCATTCGAGACAATGATGAATCCGCATGCAAAGGGGAAGTTGAACAACTATCCTTGTGTGACCAGAACAATCTAGAACTGAATACACTCAAAACCGTAGAAATGGTGGTAGACTTTAGGAGAAACCCTTCCACCTCTCACAATACTAGATAATACAGTATCAACAGTAGAGACCTTCAAATTTCTAGGTTGTATCATATCTCAAGACCTAAAATGGTCACCTAACATGAAAAACATCATCAAAAAGGCACAACAAAGAATGTTCTTTCTGCGCCAGCTCAGGAAACTCAAACTGCCCAAGGAGCTGCTGATACAGTTCTACAGAGGAATCATTGACTCTGTCATCTGCACCTCTATAACTGTCTGGTTTGGTGCTACAACCCAACAGGACCGACACAGACTTCAAAGGATAATCAGAACTGCAGAAAAAACAATTGCTGCCAACCTGCCTTCCATTGAGGACCTGCATACTGCACGAGTCAAAAAGAGGGCGGGGAAAATATTTACTGACCTCTCGCATCCTGGACACAACCTGTTTCAACTCCTACCCTCAAAACGTCACTACAGAGCACTGCACACCAAGACAACTTAGACACAAGAACAGTTTTTCCCCGAACGCCATCACTCTACTAAACAAATAATTCCGTCAACACTACCAGACTTTTTACTAAATCTGCACTTCTATTCTACTAGTCATTCCTATCATCCTTTGTTGCTTGTATCCTAAGATTTTTATTAATATTGATTGTTTCTTCATTGCTTATTTGACCCCTATGACAATCATTAAGTGTTGTACCACATGATTCTTGACAAATGTATCTTTTTATTTTATGTACGCTGAGAGCATATGCACCAAGTCAAATTCCTTGTGTGTCCAATCACACTTGGCCAATAAAATTCTATTCTATTCTAAAATCAAATGGCCGCTTTACTCAGTCTGCTCTGCACTTTTACTTCTTTAATCACTGTCTATTGCAAAAGTGATATGATGATATGGAGGGGGGGGAGGCAGAGAGGGGCACAGGGGATGGGAAGTTGAAGAGTTTTGCCTTTTTAATTTCTTTCCTTTTTTTTTTTGAAATTGGAAGGATGCGTTTTTGTAGGGTAAAATGGATGCATCATTTTTACCCCTTCTTTTAAATGCACACATATTTCCCTCTGTATATACACAAAGTACACAGCCCCACATTAATAATATTGCATCAGATTTTGGCTCTCCAGCCTTGCAGAATACCAGCACTGCAAAAATGGGGCTATCCATCATTTACAGGTTGTTCATGGATTACTTCCTCTTTTCAAGACTTGCAACAAATTGTTGTCTTGTTCTTTTTTTGCAGAAGTCCAGGAGGAGACTTGGGAGCCAAAAAGAAGAAAAAGAAACAGAAACGAAAAAAGGAGAAAACAAATTCTGGAGGTACCAAATCAGACTCTGCTTCGGACTCCCAGGAGATTAAAAATCAGCAACCTTCAAAAGTGAGATATTGGCCTTTGTTTTCTTATCCCTATTTTACTCTGACAATTAGTGATCACAGAAATATGTTTTAAAATGAAATTAGATTTGTGAACTGACCCAATTTATATATTCAAATTAATGACAAAATCATTCTGGAAATTCAAATTGCATCAATTATTTTTATTGGCTCAATCCAATATTTTTAACAAATCAGAATAGACTCAATTCACACAAAAGTTGCAGTTTTACTACTTTTTCTCTCTTACAGATTCTTATTAAAGTGTCCTTCCATGTCAAGTGGACCAGTGGTCCCCACCTTACCATCTCAGATTTTGATGAAATTTGGCACATAGTTTCTTTATGATATAAAACTATGCTGTGCAAAATGTTGGTTCAAAAGGCTAAAAATTGGGAGTTCTAGGAGGCCTCAAATAAAGGGTTGCAAAATGCTAAGTCAGCAAAAGTGACATTTTGGGCCAACTTCCAGAAACTGTAAACGCGGCAGTTTCAGTAGTATGTTGGAGATATTTGGAGAACCTGCACACCTGGCAAGGCTGCCCATTGAGCAGCGTTGAGCTGGCCACGGTCACCTAGTCCCAGCGATCCAGATGTGACCACTCAGCCACTCCCACCTGGCCGCTGTGAGTTGTCATAGTCTTACCTGCAACTGGCCCTTTGAGGAAAGCCATAATCAGTGTTCCCTCTAATTTTTTGGGGGAGTGGGCGGAAAAGTATAGTGTCTGAGCGGCAGTCCCTTCGGGACTGGGTGGCACAGAAATATTAAATAAACAAACAAACAAACAAACAAATAAATAAATAAAAACCCACCCTGTTTTGCCTCAGAGAATTTCAAAATAAAATACTGTACTGTGTGTCTATAACAGTGAGCTCATAATAGGGCAACTCTATCAATATCAAAATGCCACTTAAACAGTTGAGCTAGTTTCAAACTAGATTTTGATTTTCTTTCTCTCTTCCTTACTCCCATTCTTTTTCTTTCTCTTTTCCTTCCTCTCTTTTTTCTATCTGTTTCTCTCTCTTCCTCTCTTCCTCTCTCTCTCCTTCCCTCTCACTCTTTCCCTCTCGGCTTCTGGGCAGGTTTGGAAAACTCTGAGTTGATGATGATTTTTAAGTGAGCGATTGCTCACTGCTCAGCTTAGAGGGAACTATGGCCATAATGCTGATGTAGACCTCAATGAAATTGAATTTGACATGCCTGCCCTGGTTGATTGTTAAAAAAATATGTCTCAAATAAATCCAGTTCATTTCAAACACCCACCCCCACCGCACACTGGGTCTATAAATAATTATAAAGCTTGTCATTTATACTTGATATATTTGGTATATTACTATTTTACACTGCAGTTTCAGAATTATAGAAATCTAATATCAATCAAGTCACCCAATGCCTGTTAGCTACATTAAAAAAAAACCTTGTTCCTCCCAAAATAAACTAATCTTCAAAGCCCCCATTAACAGTCCATTACAGTCCAGTGGCCTAGAGGTAAAGAGACTCACTTCTGACTCAGAAGGTTGAGAATTTTAATCTTAGGCAACAACAGATGTCTATCAGGGCAAAAAGAGAAAATATTTACTATGAACTTATGCATAGGCTTCGGGAAGGAAAATTGGCCTCTAAGTGCTCAGCTCCATTGAGTTGTCCTGATTCCACCGGGATAAAAGGGATTACAGAATCGTAAAAAGTTTTTTAAAAATGTATTTAACTCACAGAAACTTCACTAGCAGCTTCCAATCTCTTACAAACTTGTTCAAAACATTATCTCTAAGCAATGCATTCAGTTTCACCATCCCTGCCAACTAATTTCAAAATCCATTTTTCAGCTGTCGGTGCTTCTTTTTTTTTTCAATATTTGGGATAAATAATCCTTTTGTTTAGAAGTTTCTTTTCAAAGATGAAACTTTCAAGATAATTCTATGGCCGATTGTATATGTTCTTACATATATTTATTTATGAGACACCCATATGTAAATGTTATACCGTCATTTCAACAGTCATTGAAGCTTCCCTGTTGTTGTTATTGTTGTTCTAATAATACCCCACAACTATTTGAAAAGGTTAGGACTTGAACTATTAAGTTTTTACCAGTCCCAGACTGTAAATCGAATTGAAAATTAATAACAAAAACAAAAAAAGAAAACGAAAATAGCTTTAACAGACAGGTATCTTATACATAATGTTTTGTCCGCTATTCTTGTTCCGCAGCATTGATGCTAAAAGTGGCTTACAAATTCTATTATGTGTAGACATGTCAACATTTGTGTTTTGGATATTCTGCATTTAATTTTGAAATCTTTTGTTCAGAAATCTGGGATATTGTATAGATTGGTACATTTTACAACATTCTCAGATTGTACAATTCTAGGTTGGTACATTGTACAATATTCTCAGTTTACATGGTGTAGAGAAATTATCAAATCTTCACTGTTTCTCTTATGGTAACAGAACATAACTGATCTTCTTCAGACTTAGCAACTAAGTAGGGTCAAGCTTGGTTAGTGCTTGAATGAAGACTACAAAGGAATATCGGCCCTATAAATAGGCTGGCAAATTTAAAAATACATTTTGGGAGATAATCATAATAAATCACATAACAAATCATTAAAATAGTGGCAGTGATTGTTAGTAATTGTTTTTTCATTCCTTCCATTCAATTATGTTAGATTTTCAGAAATTGTCTGGACAAGTCTCTGTGGTTTTCATGGCAAGGGTTTTTTTTTTAGAAGTGGGTTGCCATTTATTTCTTCCTAAGGCTGAGAGACCCAGCTGCTTTTGTGCAGGCAGGGCTAGAATTCACTATTTTGAAGTTTCTAACTGCAAAAACTGGTTCTAGTATCATTATCAACACTTTACAAAAATATGAGCAAGATTAACGTGTTCTTTTTTCCTCTAATCTAGAAAACAACTTTTAAATTCCCCAGTTACATATGTCTCTTCTTTTTCCTAATATGGCACAACTAATTTGCTTAGAATTTAGTCTAAGCCAGGGTATTTAAAACAAAACTAAGAAAGAAACATACATTGAACACATAAAAGTGTTAATATCCAACAAAAAAATAAAGAAAAAAGTTGGGTTTATACAAAAGGAAAAAATGTGCCCCAAATATTATTTTTAGGAGATGCCTTTGCTGCTTCTCCAGGTCTTTGACAGAAAAAAGTCTTGTACTTTAGTACTTCCTCAATTAAAAGCCAGCTAATAGGAGGGTGAGAAGATGGGCTAAAGGAAGAGGGGAGACCCATTTAAGCCTAGCTCAAGAACTCTCACATGGATAAGTATGAAATAAAAGATGGTAATAAGAAATCTCAGATAGAATTGCCTGAGGTGTTCTAAAGTTACTTACTGAAAAGATAAGACCATAGATTGTGCCCTGCTAGATCAGACCCCAAGCACATCTAGCCCAGCAAGCTGTTCAGCCCACTCCACCAGGAAGCACTCTAACCTTACAGCTAATATTCCTGATAGATGTAATGCTGGCTACCAGCTTTGTCACAATAATGACGTCTAAAGAAGGGGGAGTACTGCTCAAAAAAATCAAGGGAACACTCAAATAACACATCCTTGAATGAATAAAATATTCTTACTTAATACTTTGTTCTGTGCAAAGTGGAATGTGCACAACAGCATGTGAAATTGATTGTCAATCAGCGTTGCTTCCTAAGTGGACAGTCTGATTTCACAGAAGTTTGATTTACTTGGAGTTATATTGTGTTGTTTAAGTGTTCCCTTTATTTTTTGAGCAGTGTATAACCCTTTTATGGGCCCTGATTTTTCCAGGTTTGAAGTTCATTGGGTGAAATATCTCAGATTCTTTTTTCTGATTGAAGCATCAAAGAGGAAAAAAGTGGAACAATTAGCATGCTGAAATGATATAACTCCTCATTTTCATATAGGCAGCCCCAAGAGGACCATATACTTACTCTATGTAAACTTTATTTATACCTTTGAATGAATACTGCTCTATTCTTCATTCAGAGATTATTTTATGTGAGTTTTTTTAAGGATAGCTTTGATGATAGGATGTAATATAGCAAAAATGCACAACAGTTTGATAAAGCCAGCAAGGAATGCAAGGAAGTTGTGTTCTCCTTTTACCTGTGATTGTCTACCTGCAGAATCCAGCCATTCCAATGCAGAAGCTGCAAGACATTCAAAGAGCTATGGAGTTGCTCTCAGCCTGTCAGGGCCCAGCCAAGAATATTGATGAAGCGACAAAACGCAAATACCAGTTCTGGGACACACAGCCTGTACCCAAGCTTAGTAAGTTTATTGCTGGTGACCAGATACAAACAGCATTGGTTCTTTGTTTATTGTGGGGGAGGCTTGAATTTTAACAATATATATTTTACAGATCACAAAAACTCACCTCAAATGCAAAACAGCTTTAAGATTAGGTTGAAAACAAGCTTTATCACCAAATAATTAATGGGAAGATTGCTATTTGAAAAACATCTATGTAATTTTAATATTAAACTCCTTGACAATTTTTATCTTAAATCCCAATAAAAATACTTTAGAAAAATATTCCTGGTAAAATACAGAAGAATCAAAGAAATTGTTTTCAAGTGACAATAAGCATTTAAAATTTTATTTTTTAAGAACATAAAAGAGTTTTAATTTTATTATTAAGGTTATTATACTTCTTTGTGTGTTTCAAAAGTCTTACTGCAATAGTAATTGCTTTTCACGTGGCATCTATAGTCCAGGAAGCCATATTGCATTGCAGTTGCTTCTCTTTGTAAAAGAAGGTGGAACACTGTAGATTAGAAAATGACATCTGTGTACTGAAATGTTCCAGCTACATATAAAAAAGATAATGCAATTATACAGTGGTTAGTTTGGAAATGTTTCTCCAAAGGTCTGCAAGGCTTATATTGGTGTTGCTATATTAGGAATTTCTTTTTAAAATAATATCTTTAATAAGTTTTGTAAGGTTTGATTTCTATGCTTTGTATTGTTCTTCTGATCTCTGAGAACATAAGATCAGTTTAGAAATAGCAGTGGAAAAAATGCATCTTTAAACTGTAATAGCTGCTCTGAGAATATGGGCATTGACTATGTCATTAAAATTAGTTTCTAATTGCATATTGCAAAAATAACCAGTCAATTCAAGTTGGGTTTTTTTTTTAAACCTACCATATATTTCATTAGAAATCCCTTTGGTAGACAGTTGTGCATGTGGTATGAAAGAAGAGATTTTTAAATTATAGACCTCCAGTATGTTACTAAAAACAATCCATTCTTTAATTGGAAAAGTTAGGTCCGCTGTTTGAGTCTGAATTCAATCTAAAATGATTCATCTTGAGAAGTGGTTTAGTGCAGTGAAGGAAAATAAGCAGCAGGTAGTAAGCAGTTCCATAACATGTATTGAAATTCTGTAGAGATTGCTATTCCCTTGACAAAATTAACAATTATAATACAATTAAATCTCTAGGAAAACATACAGTGACATTATTGATAATTTACTTGACATAAAATGAATCTGGCCGTGGACTTTACTAACATTTTTGTTTACAACGCCTTCTCTGAAAACAGAAAAAAAATGATTTTATAACTCTCAAGCTTACCTTCTTTTTCTCTAAGGTGAAGTCATAACATCGCACGGTGCTATTGAACCAGATAAGGATAACATACGTGTAGAGCCGTATTCTTTACCACAGGGTTTTACCTGGGACACCTTGGATCTGAGCAATGCTGAAATTGTAAGTAGAGTTCCTCGCAGTCTTCCAAATACAACTTTCGTGTTTGTGTATATGTGTGTTTATAGTAGTGAAATGAACATGAACAGGGAAGGCACAGAAGTCCCCTCCTGACACGTAGTTCTCCTTTTTACGTTAGACTAGTTTGTTTTTCTTAAGAGAAGAGTCAGGTTGCTCAAATTCAGAGCAAAGTGAAAGCTGTTGGATTCAATAAATTGATGGTTTCCTTCCACTCCTTTTTTCCAGTTAAAGGAACTGTACATGCTGCTAAATGAAAATTATGTTGAAGATGATGATAACATGTTTAGATTTGACTATTCACCAGATTTCCTTTTGTGGTGAGTCCCAGTTTCCATATATCTAGGGGCATCTATGGAGAAGTAATGATGTCATTGGCCTGTTCTCTTCTCAGGCCTTTCCCCTCGTCTCTCTTGCTAGACAGCAAGGAGGAATTAACAGTGAATTTTTTTTTTCATATTTGATGCTTAGAAAGTTTATAGCACAGATAATCCTCAATCTATGACATTGGGGACCAAAATTTCCATTGCTAAGCAAGACAGGTGTTAAGTGAATCTTGCCCATTTTTTTAAAACCTTTTTTTGCCATGATCATTAAGTAAGTCAGTGCAGGTTGTCAAGCAAACCCAGCTTCCCCCATTGTTTTTATTGGAAGCTGGCTAAAAAGGTTGCAAACAGTGATCTCTTGGCCCAGGATCATGCCAGGCTCCTCAGTTTTGATCAAATCACATAGATTTGATCTCTGGGGATGCTGTGATAGTCATAAGTTGAGGATCAACCTTAAGTCACTTATTTCAGTGTTATTATTAAAGCTTTGAATGGTTACTAAAATGGATGGTTGTAAACCAAAAACTCCCTGTATTCCATAAAAGGTAAGACCTAATTGTTATTTTCATGCTTTTTCCTCTCTTTTAGGGCCCTTAGACCTCCAGGTTGGCTTCCGCAGTGGCACTGTGGCGTCAGGGTATCGTCCAATAGGAAGCTGGTGGGCTTCATCAGTGCCATTCCAGCACACATTCAGATTTATGATAGGTAAGCCCTAACCGATTAGGAAGAATCCCAGCGACCGATAAGGTCCCACAGAGTTGGCCTTCTCCGGGTCCCGTCGACTAAACAATGTCGTTTGGCGGGCCCCAGGGGAAGAGCCTTCTCTGTGGCGGCCCTGGCCCTCTGGAATCAACTCTATCCCGGAGATTAGAATGGCCTCCACCCTCCCTGTCTTTCGTAAACTACTCAAGACTCACTCATACCGCCAGGCATGGGGGAGTTGAGACACCTTTCCCCCAGGCTCTTTTATACTTTGTTTTATGTTTGGTATAAATGTGTTGTTTGGTTTTTTAAAATAGGTTTAGGTTTAGGTTTAGGTTTATTGGATTTATATGCCGCCCCTCTCCGCAAACTCGGGGCGGCTCACAACAATAATAAAAAACAGTACAGTACACAATACCAAATCCAATGCCCACCCATCCAGTTCCAATTGAAATTAATAATCTCATAAAAAGCAGTATATATAAAAAACAGGCACACAGTCAATCAATCAACAAAACAACATGGGCAAGGGGGAGGTATTTTAGTTCCCCCATGCCTGACGGCAAAGGTGGGTCTTAAGGAGTTTACGAAAGGCAGGGAGGGTGGGGGCAATCCTAATCTCAGGGGGGAGCTGGTTCCAGAGGGTCGGGGCCCCCACAGAGAAGGCTCTTCCCCTGGGTCCCGCCAGACGACATTGTTTAGTCGACGGGACCCGGAGAAGGCCAACTCTGTGGGACCTAACCGGTCGCTGGGATTCGTGCGGCAGGAGGCGGTCCCGAAGATATTCTGGTCCGGTGCCATGAAGGGCTTTATAGGTCATAACCAACACTTTGAATTGTGACCGGAAACTGATCGGCAGCCAATGCAGACTGCAGGTTTTATATGTTTTTTAATATTAGATTTGTTCTACTATAATATTGTTTTTATTATTGTTGTGAGCCGCCCCGAGTCTTCGGAGAGGGGCGGCATACAAATCTAATAAATTATTATTATTATTATTATTATTATTATTATTATTATTATTATTATTATTAGGGGTCTCTTAGGTTTTTCTTAAAATCATTTGCATGAACAGGAAAAAAGTTAGATTTGGAAGAAATTCTAAGGGGAAACCTTGGTGAAATATTGAACATTTATTTATTCATTCATTCATTCATTCATTCATTCATTCATTCATTCATTCATTCATTCATTCATTCGACTTCTATGCCGCCCAATACCGAAGGACTCAGGGCAGCTTACAAAGTAATATAATACAATACTTAAAGATACAACAATAAGAAGAAGTCAAATGTAACATCTAAAACTAAATCCCGTAATAAACCCAGTTGTATAAAAACAGTCATAATCACATGCATGCATACCATTCATACAGTTTGGCCATGAAAGATCTACAATTCATGGCCTGCCGGCAAACCCAAGTTTTCGTGGCCTTATGGAAGACCAGTAGGGTGAGAGAATTACGGACATTGGGGGGGGGGGGGTAGTTGGATCCATAGAGTCGGGGCACTGTTTTAAATATCTCAAGCTAAAGTGCTTGTTCATTTACTCCACCTATTAACAACTTTTTCTGTGGCAGCACCATCAGGCAACATCTGTAAAATGTATTACAACATCTGTAAAATGCAACATTTTAAAACATTGTCTTCATCCTCTTTCTATTCCCCCTCATCATTTTAGTCTGGGAGGCCATCACTTTTTATCTATCAATACCTTTTATCTATCAATACCAATCCCAGCGACTGATAAGGTCCCACAGAGTTGGCCTTCAACAGGTCCCGTTGACTAAACAATGTCGTTTGGTGGGCCCCAGGGGAAGAGCCTTCTCTGTGGTGGCCCCGGCCCTCTAGAATCAACTCCCCCCGGAGATTAGAACTGCCCCCACCCTCCTTGTCTTTCGTAAGCTACTCAAGACCCACCTATACCGCCAGCCATGGTGGAACTGAGACACCTTCCCCAGGCTTTTAGACTTTATGTTTGGTATGTATGTGTTGTTTGGTTTTAAATGATAGGGTTTTATATGTCTTTTTCTCTTTTAATATTAGATTTGTTCCACTGTAACATTGTTTTATTATTGTTGTGAGCCGCCCCGAGTCTTCGGAGAGGGGCGGCATACAAATCTAATAAATAATAATAATAATAATAATAATAATAATAATAATTATTATTATTATTATTATTATTATTATTATTATTATTATTATTATTATTATTATTATTATTATTAAGCACTGTGGTATAGCCACACTTACATCTCTGTGCTTTCCCTGCTAATGATGTTTATTGAGAATATTCAGAAAACCCATTTCAGCATATGTTTTTAAATTTCCAAATTATTGGGTAATGCTGCCATTATTGCAGAGTTGGAATTACAATCAAGATCATCATCATCAACGTAATGCAGCAATATATAAAAGAGAGAAAGATCTCGTCTAATTATATACTGGAGCACATTGAGGAATGCTAATCAAATTCAGCCTTATGTTTTCTCCTACACTGCCCTGCATGTGTTTACACATGTAAAAGCACACACTCCCCCACTTTCTTCTCTTTAAATTCAAAACATGTTCTTGCCCTTACCTAGTTTTTAATATGTTTGGCTGCTGATCATTAATTCGGAGAAGAAAAGGTTAATATGTTCACAGCAAATGATGTTAAAGTAGCAGGAAGAGAGAGGGGTGGGTGTGAACAAATCATAGATAAATATTGCATCTGCCAGAATCAGCAATTAAACCTGTGATCATAATTTCTGCAAGATATTTAAGCTCTGAGCAAGTAGAATTTACATTAGTATCTAATATTTAAAAATCTAAATTAGCAGCTATGTTTGGTTCCCAACAGAAAATCCCTCAAAGCAGATCATAATTATCAGAGCATGCTTTCTCCCCTTGATTTACTTCTATACAGCCATATGGGAAGGGTAGATAATTTTACTCTAATTTTTTTCTCAAGTACATAATACCCACAGGGAATCGTACAGAGAGTTGCAGAACAAACTGTAAAATTTACTCAAGAATTTATCTCTGTTCCAAAAGATAAATGTATTCAGCTTCTACAAAGGATTATGCATGTGCACCTCCTTGGGAAAGAGAATACTAAAAATGAAGGTTCCTGATATGGATTCAAAATACTTTTTTATACAGCTAATCTCCGAGTTACGAGCGTTTATTTAATGCCCGTTCCCAGTTACAAGACAAGGAGCAATTTAGAAGCCAGTACCCAAATTTAAAAATCTGCAGTTGTTTCCCCATTACGAATGACTACAGAGGTCTACAACATTCCCCCTATTACCCCCATTCCCATCCCCACAAATGCTTTCCTGTCCCCTCCTTACTAAATCTGTCTCATCTCTGCCACGGTTACTTTTTTTTGCATAAAGTTTTTTTATTTTTTCCCCCTCCTCCATACATCAAATGTTTACATCACCATAAACAAAGCTTAATTAAAAAATGACCAAGAATACTTTGCTTTGGCTTCAGTGTCTGCCAGTCTGAACATCCATTATCTTTTCACTTGACCCTCCTTTATTTATTTATTTATTTATTAATCGGATTCATATGCCGCCCCTCTCCGAGGAGTCGGGGAAGCTTACAACAGTGATTTTCAACCTTTTTTGAGCCGCGGCACATTTTTTACATTTACAAAACCATGGGGCACATTACCCGGGGGGGGGGGGGGGGGGGGGCTAAAAAAAGTTTGGACAAAAAAATTCTCTCTTCCTCCCTTTCGCTCTATTTCTCTCTCCCTCCCTCTTTCTCTCCCTTCCTCTTTTCTCTCTCTCTCCATCCCTCTTTCTTTCTTCTTTCCTCTTTTTTGCTCTCTTTCTCTCTCCCTCCCTCCCTCTATGTCTTTCTCTCTCCCACCTTCCCTCCCTCCCTCTCTTTCTCTCTCTCTCTTTCTTTCTTTCTTTCTCTCTTGCTCTCTCTCTTGCTTGCTTTCTCTCTCATTCTTTCTTTTTCTCTCTTTCTTTCTCTCTCTCTTTCTTTCTTTCTCTCTTTCTTTCTTTCTCTCTCTCTTGTTTTCTTTCTCTCTCGCTCGCTTGCTTGCTTTCTCTCCCTCTTGCTCTTTCTTTCTCTCTCTCTTGTTTTCTTTCTCTCTCTGAGCTTCGCGGCACACCTGACCATGTCTCACGGCACACTAGTGTGCCGCGGCACACTGGTTGAAAAACACTGGCTTACAACATATAAAAAACAATATACTTCGAAATCCAATTAATTAGAATTAAAAATCTAAAAGCCTGAAAACCAATTCAAGTGCACTCATATCCATTCAGTCAACAAACTCACCATACATTCATCCTCCAGAGGGTTGTGTCTAATGACCCCAAGCCTGGTGGCATAGATGAGTCTTCAGACTCTTACAAAAGGCGAGGCGGGTGGGGGCAGTAGGATCTCCGGGGGAGCTGATTTCAGAGGGCCGCCCCCCCCCCCACAGAAAAGGTTCTTCCCCTAGGTCCCGCCAAGCAACATTGTCTAGTTGATGGAACCTGTAGAAGGCCAACTGAGTAGGATCTAACCGGTCGCTAGATCCATGTGGCAGGAGGAGGTCCCTTTCTCTTCTTCAATCCCATCTACTTTCCTTCACTTTATCTTCACATTCACCATCCTCTATCTCCTCTTTCCTTCCTACTTCCTCTCCTTTCTTTTACCCTTCCCTGAGTGAAATATCTTTAATTCTAACAATTGTTTATTGAAACAGACTGGCCGGGTTTTTTTCTGTATTCTTATAGTGTTTCCAAAGCTTTTATTATTATGTTATTATTTTCAATCTAACATTAGAATTTATCTTGGATGTATAACATTTATCACTGCTATTCTCATCACCTGGGTTAATATTAATACTTTATTTTATTTTATTTATTTATGGGATTTATCTGCCACCCAACTCCAAGAGGACTCTGGGTGGCTAGATATTTCTGAACCCCCCCCCCCATTTTCTTTTTAATCTTTACACAATCTCTTTTCTGATTAAATTTCTTATCTAACCACACATACAATTTAACCCATATTTTATAATACAGTATTCAGAAACTTCTTTGTCTTTAACCTTCATTATCAATCTATTCATTTATGTTCAATCTAGTATCTTCTTTAGCATTTCTCCTTCCGTTGGAGCCACCTTCAGTTTCTACTTTGGGGCATATGCTGTTCAGGCAGCAGTTACCACATGTATAATAAGATAAGTTTCTTCTTTTTTGAATTTCTCTGACAATATTCCCAAAAGGAATGTCTCTGGCTATAACTCTAGTTTTTTGTCCAACGTTTCTTCTAACCATGCTTTAATCATAATCCAATATTTTCTAGCTTTAGTGCAAGTCCACCACGTATGGTAAAAAGAATCTAGAATTTGCTTATATTTCCAACATCCCATAGAAAACATTTTTGCTATTTTTTCTGGTGATATATGCCACCTATAAAACATTTTATACAGATTCTCTTTATAAGCAATAGCAATAGTCATTTTATAAGTGAGTAAGTAAATAATAAGTAAATAATCATATAGTTTCTTTATCAATTTTTCATTTTTCCCAATAGAATTTAATCTAGCTCAGGCACTTCAAGGTTGATACCTTTTGTTTTTTTATGAGTTTCAAATCTTGATTTTAACTGCAATCTCATAAACCAATCCATTTGTATTCCCCGTTTCTCTAAGATTTGTGCAGATTTTAATCACCATTTTTTGTTAAAATGTCTTTAATGATAAAGCTTCAATAGTGGATATCCAATGTGGCACACTCAAATAATTTTTGGATTTTATTTTTTCCCATACTAAGTGTAGTGAGTTTCTAACTGCATGTTTCTGGAAGTAGCTATATAATTTATTCTTTCCATACCAAATAAATATGTGCCATTCCACTTGTAAATCATGTCCCTCTAAATCTAAGAGTCTCTTATTATCCAATAAGATCCATTCTCTCATCCATGTATTGCGCTTGTTTGGCAGTATAACTCCCAATTGGGAAAGCCAAAGCCCCCCCCCCCCCCCAATTCTCGCACCTTGTAACATTTTTCATGTTTATTCTTGGTATTTTCTCTTGCCAAATAAATTTCAGCATTGTTTTATTGGTTCATTTAAAAAGGCTTGTCTATTTTTATAGTATTATTGCAAATAAGAAAAGTAGTCATGGCAAAATGTTCATCTTTATTAGAGCAATCCTGCCCATCAGTGATAACTGAAGATTCTTCCATTTTTCCAGATCTTTCTCTATTTGTTTTTTAAGTTTTAAATAATTATCTTCCGTAAGTGTTACACATCTTGCTGTAAGTTGGATCCCTAAATATCTAGGTTTTTTCGTAATCTGAATATGTAGACTTTCAGTTAAATCATTCTTTTGTCTTTCACTCATATTTTAACTAACATCTTTGTTTTTTCTTTATTGATTTTTAATCCAGCCACTTCTCCATATTCACCAATTTGTATAATTAACTCTGTTCGTGCATTTAGGGGATCTTTTAGTATGAAGACTAAGTTGTCTGCAAATGCTTGTAGCTTGTATTCCTCTTTTTTAGATTTTCATTCATTTAATTTCCTTGTCTAGTTTCTTTCATAAGGTCAACTTTTCCTGTCATTCTTCTATTTATCACTATTTTTGCTGATTGTTTACTATAAATTGCTTTTATGATCCCTATAAATCTTTCTCCAAAGTCCATATATTTTAATAGTTGTATCATAAACTGCCAATAAACATTATCAAATGCTTTTTGCGCATCCAAAAACATTAAAATTATCTGCTTTTCTGGATGTTGTTTTCGGAGAGGGGCGGCATACAAATCTAATAAATTATTATTATTATTCTAATGTATTTATAATTATGTGCATATTGTCTCTATTTTGTATTTTCTGCACGAATTCATTCTGATCCAAATGTATAAAGTCATTTTAAAATTTCTTAAACCTACTTGCTTAGATTATCACTGCAAATATTCTCTAGTCTACCTTTAATAGTGAGATTGGCCTATAATTTTTGTCTTTTTGCAAATTAATTCATTGTATACTTCTAACATTGGAATGTTCAATTTCTCTTCAAAAGTTTTATATAATTCTGCTGTTAAATCATCTGGTCCCCGTGCTTTCCCATTTTTCTGTTTCTTAATTGTCTCAGTTAATTCCAATATTGTTATTTTTTCTTCTAACAAAATCTTATATTTTTCTGGTATTTTAGGTAAATCTGTGTTATCCAAATATTGTTGTATGTTTTTCATGTCTATTTTTTCCTGTTTACAAAGTCCTCTGTAATAGTTCCATGTTATCTTCCTTTTATCATCCTCTTGAAAGTATGTGTCACCATTCTCATCCTCCAATTGTTTAATCCATTTTCTTTCTTCTTTTTAGTCTTTTAAAGTAGCCATTTTTCTGGTTTGTTTGCTTGTTCGAAAAAAAATGTTTTGCTGTTTTAATGTTCCTTGCTTACTTCGTCATTTCCCAAAATATTTAGTTTATGTTTTTTCAGTTCCATCGTAATTTTAACTTTATGGTTTTGTGGCTCTTTCTGTAACTGATTTTCCAAATCCCTGTATTCTGCTTCCAATCTGCTTTTAGTTTCACTTCTTAACTTATTCCTCTTCCTTGTACAGTGTTCCCTCGTTTATCTCAGGTGTTACATTCCAGGACCACCTGCAATAAACAGAAATCCACGAAGTAGGGACAATAATGAGACATTTTGGGCAGGGGGTTGCCTGCTTCCTCCAAAAATCCCAGGCGGACCGGGCTTCAGCTCCTACCATTCCATGCCCCAAGATAGGGGCCCATGGGAGTTGGAGTCCGGAGCATCTGAGGCAATGAGGGGGAGACCATGGGCTTATGAGTCTGCCTAAGCACACTTCGTGTTTCCCCCAAAGACAGTTGGGCAAGAGATAAGGTGCCTCTCCGCCGATAACCGCGCGATGCCCTTGGCCATCTCAGCTGCCTCCTTGAAAGCATTCAGGGATCCGGAGGGAAAGAAAGCGGATGCCTGCCTTGCTTCCCCTCATCCTGTCCAGAGCAGAAAAGCCGCTGAGGCAGAGGACGGTGAGCCTTCCACTTCCCCCTCAGCTCCGCCACAGCCTCCCAACCCCCAGGCAGCCCTAGAATCCCGGCTGCTAAGGCCTCCCCCCTGCCCCGCCACTCACCCACAGTGGAACCCCACCGCTGGCTCCAGCAGACACCATAAGCCCCAAACCATGCATGCGTACATGTCATGCCTTTTTCCTCCTGTCAGGACCGGAACAGTCTTCTTAAAAACCCACAATGCACCGAGTCTGCGAAAGGTGAACCGTGAAGTAGCGAGGGAACACTATATAAGTCATGACTAAACCTCCTATGTAGGCTTTAGCAGTGTGCCTTCTTTTTTATTTTCCTTAAAGAAAAATTTCGTTTCTTTTTCAAAATATATTTGAAATTCCTTTTCTTGTAAAATTTCCTGGTCTAAGGTCCATCGTCATTTTTCTTTTACCTCTCCATTTAGCCATCATAGGGTTGTGATCTGCCCAGGTACCAGTTTCATTGTCTATTATTTGTATATCACTCAATAGTTCCAAATTAGTCCACATCATATCAATTCTCGACCATGACATATGACACTAGAATAGAAAATATACTGACTTTTATTCGGGAATTTTTCTCTCCAAACATCAAACAAGTTCAATTCTTCCACCATGTTAAAAAAGGATTTTGGCAAAAAATTTCCTTTGTGTCTTATTCTTTTTAATTACATTATAGTCTAAATTAACTCTTATAATTGCATTGAAATCTCCCGTTAAACAGATATTATCATAATTCAGTTCGTTTATTTTCTCATGTAACTAAAAAAAACCCTTATCTTGATTTCTATTTGGTGCATATATTGTCACTAACAAAGTCTTTTTATTATTCATAAGTATTTCAACCATTAGAATTCTTCCCTGAATAAATACATTTTGAGTTGATTTTTTTTAAATATACAAGGCTATACATCTTTTGGCCTGGTCAATCAGTGTTGAATATAATTCTCCCAATGTTGTGCACTCTAATAATTTCTCATTTTTCCCCCTAATATGTACTTTCCTGTAGGCAAATTATATCCATATTCAATTTTTTTAAATTTTGATAATTATTCTGGATCTCTTTATATTCGAATTTAGTCCATTTATGTTAATCAAAATCATTATAATTTCATCATCCATATTTATTCGTTGCATTAAAGCTTTCACCGATCTAGTTATCATTATATCTCTTTGTTCTTTTGGATCTGGTGCCATTGATCCTTCTAATTCCATCTCCCGTAATATCAACTCTTGTTTGAAATCTTGTTTCTGTATCTCAATTAGTATTTCCTCTTATTTTGTTCCATCTCTCTGATTGCATAAATTTTTGCCTAAAGAAAATTTCTGCTTATTAAGCATGTTCAGTCACAGTCTGCTCACATCATACCAGCATTATACTTTCCAGCATCAACCACCTGAAATTTACTCCTCTCAGTCAATTTCTTCATTAGGAACTGTTCTGTCGGGCTCTCTGGTAGACTCCTCCCAAAAATTCACAGGTACAAATTTCAGACACACACACGTTTGAAAATTCAAAACAATGTTCTTTATAATGAAAATTCACTTAAACTAAGCCCTATTTTGGTATAGCAAAGAGCACTCGTCTCCAAACAAACTGGTAATTTGTATAAGTCCCTTATCAGTTCTGTGATACTTAGCTTGCAGCTGTGAGGCAATTCACAGTCCTTCTTCTTTCACAAAGTGAAACACACTTTGCTCTGGTTTAGTTTCAAGGCGGGGAAAAATCAGCACACAAAAGGTCAAAGTCAGTAAAGCAGTCACGAAACACAAAGATCAGATAATCCTCCACAATGGCCAAACCCACAGGCTGCTATTTATAGCAACCTCACTAAGTACCACAGCCCCACCCAACCACAGGTGGCCTCATTTTCTTTGATAATAATCTCTCAGTTGTTGTTGCCTATGCATCGCTCTCCGCATGCGTGGCTGTATCATTAACTCTTGTTCTGAATCCAAGGAGGAGCTAGATAATTGATCTCCTTCTGAGCTGTCTGCCACACTCTCCTCCTCCCTGTCACTCATGTCTTCTTGGTCAGAGGAGCCTTCATCATCAGATTCAACCAGGGGCAAAACAGGCCTGCAACATGTGGATGTCTCCCCCACATCCACAGTCCTTGGGGCAGGAGCTGGGCCAGAGCTGACCACAACAGGAACTGATATTCCTTTCTTAAATCTCTTACTCTTCTTGGTACCTGTTTTAGGGCAACAATCTCTTTTCCTCTCTATTACGCTTAATAGTTGGTTCCTTAGTTTCTACAAGAGTTCTGTTCTCAATGCTTTCTTTGTAAATCTCACATGAACTTCTCTAGACAATTTATGTCTCATCTATATGATTCATCAATTTTTCTTTGCTTCAAAACGTCTGCCAATAATTCCGCCATTAGTTTAACAAAGTTTTCTCCCTTGTCTTCCACCCCATTTTGAAATCTTAGATAAAATTCTGATCGATTCATTTCTAACGTTATGATTGTTCTCTCCTGGCTTCTGTCACAATCTGCCAGCTTCCCCACCTTCATTTCAGTTGCCTCAACTTTACTTTTCGCTTTTTTGTAGATGTTGTTCATTTTTTTGCCATCAGCTCCTTCATTCCTTTCATATCTTCAGCCATCTTGCCAACATTATCTTTGACACCTTCAATGCTACCTTTGATATGTTTAATATGTTTAATGTCTTCATGCCTCTCCTGCAACTCTAACATCATGTTCTTTAACTCCACCATTAACTTATCTCCATCTGTTAATTTCTGACCTGGATTGGGCGCTGGTGCCACGGATGCTGCTGCATATGATGGTACCTTTTTTGATGCCATTCTTATCTTCGACCTAAAAGGGGTTATATTTGTAATCCAAATACGAAGTGGCAATCCCAAAAGAAAAATAGAAAAATTTAAAAAATGCAAAAAAGAGAGAAAAAAGAAAGTTACAGTGATACCTCGTTTTACAAACGCCTCATCATACAAACTTTTCGAGATACAAACCCGGGGTTTAAGATTTTTTTGCCTCTTCTTACAAACTATTTTCACCTTACAAACCCACCGCCGCCGCTGGGATGCCCTGCCTCCGGACTTCCATTGCCAGTGAAGCACCGGTTTTTGTGCTGCTGGGATTCTCCTGAGGCTCCCCTCCATGGGAAACCCCACCTCCGGACTTCCGTGGTTTTGTGATGCTGCAGGGGAATCCCAGCAGGAGAATCCAGCAGCGCAAAAACAGGCACTTCGCTGGCAATGGAAGTCCAGAGGTGGGGTTTCCCATGGAGGGGAGCCTCAGGAGAATCCCAGCAGCGCAAAAACAGATGCTTCAGCTGGCAAAAGGGGTAAATTTTGGGCTTGCACGCATTAATCGCTTTTCCATTGATTCCTATGGGAATCATTGTTTTGTCTTACAAACTTTTCACCTTAAGAACCTCGTCCCGGAACCAATTAAGTTTGTAAGACAAGGTATCACTGTATATCCAATTTGAGGAAAAGTAGTATTAAAAAGGGAGAAAAAGATCAAAAAATTAATTAGAAAAAAGAAAAGAAAAAAGTGAAAAACAGAAGAGGCCAAAAATAAAAAAGTAGTCTGGTCCAATATAATAAATATCGGGGGGGGGGGGGGGAGGAGGAGAAAAAAAAGAAAAGAAGATCCTAAATATCCAAACTTAGACCAAAAGATGAGCAAAAAGGAATACACCCCCCCCCCCCCATAACACCAAAAGTAAAGCTTCAGGCTCTTGTTTGCCTTAATCCAATCCCATTAAGGAGGAGAGAAAAAGAAAATCACAGCAGAGTTAACTCATTCAAACCATCTGGTAGCAATAAACTGTTGCTATAAAGTTCAAAGTCAACCAAAAATAAAAAGTATAACCCAAACAACAACTCTAAACCACTTATTTGTGTGGGGGGGGGGGATCAGAAAGAGAGAAAAAAATCCCACTCACCATTAGATGGTACTAATCCACAAGATATACTCCTCAGCTTCATAAAAAAACTCAGGTTCTCTGCAGAGAGTCAAAAGTACCAAACTTAAACTAAATGCAAAATTCCAATCTCATTCTCCAGCAGCAACAAAATATTTCTTGTTCCAACCCAGAATCCAAATCCAAAAAAAAAATGATAAAAGGCTTTATTTTAGGAGAGAGGACACTATCCCCATTTCTTCCACTCCCAAATAATTATTAAATTGTAATAAAACGCTTCTTCCGCTGCTGATACCCGGAAGCAGCCCTTTCCGGCTATCTCCTTCTTCTAAACCTCTGTTTCCAGTCTTAAACTTTAAAGTCTTTCTGAAATTAGCTCTTCTCTGTTACTTCAGTCACTTCAACACTTTTAAATCATCAAGAATTGATTATCTCATTCAGGTGGCTAAACATTCTTGTTTCCAGTCTCTAAACATTCTTGTTTCCAGTCTATCAGTTTCCAGCCAGGACTGATAGCGACGAATCGCTCCTAATCAGCTGATGATCAGGGAGCTCGCTGTTGCTACATGCGGGGGCTTGCTATCACCCCCCATGATTCACAGCAGGTGCACCCCTTCTTCATCTCTCCTAAAAAGAGACTCTGGCCCAAAATAGACCCCCAAAAGCTGTGGTTTGACCACTTCAGTCACTTCCCTGTCTGTAGTCACTGGCTCTTCCCTGTCTGTAGTCACTGCAGTGGTTAATTTGCTTTTGAGGGAGAGGAGAGTTGATGGAATCTTCCGGTGCCATAATATCACGCGGGTTCAAGCACCCATCTTCATTTGCAGAGACTGGGCGCCTGAACTCTCACAAGATCACGGACCACAGTGCAAAAAATGTTTGCGGTGCCTGTCTCCTGGTCAGCCCCCCCTCCCCCAATTCATTTCCTCCGCCATCAGGACACTTCTCGCTGAGATAGAGATCTGACAAAGACTGGGAGCTTCACGGAGAGATTCGCTCCATTTTGAAATGCTCCATAAACACCTATGAGGCCTTTGAAAACAAAGGGATTCGTGAAAGGCTCCATAAACACCCATGAGGCCTTTGAAAACAAAGGGATTCCCTCCATTTTGAAAGGCCTCATAAGCATATATGGGGCATTTCAAAATGAAGCAAATCCCTCCGTTCTCAAAGGCCCCATAGGTATCTATGAGACCTTTCAAAATGAAGCAATCCTTCTGTTTTCAAAGCCCTCGTAGGACATTTCAAAACACAGTGAATCCCTCTGTGAAGCTTCCAGTTTCTGTCAGGTCTCCATCTCAGCAAGAAGTATCCCAGTGGTAGAGGAAAGGAATTGGAAAGTTTGGAAAAAGTAATTGAAGTGTTTCAAAAGGGAGCAAATCCCTCCATTTTCAAAGGAAGTAGGGGATGAGTAAGAGACAGGGGCAGCAAACATTTTTCGCAGCCTAGAGCTTCCATCAACTTTTCCTCAAAGCAAAAGAAACCGCAGCAGAGAGGAAACAGATCTTTGCAAGGTGAGTCCAGTGTGGCAGGGAGGGAGAAGTATGAGTATCTTAGAGTGTTGAAGAGGCAATGGAGGCCTGTTCCATCACTAGGTTTTCCTCCCATGGGCTTCCCCATCCTGAGATACCTCATGTGCACTTAATAATCTGCACATTCGCCTGCACATTAAATTAGAGAATGCATTGGTGAAAGCAGAGAGTGATCTCATTCAAAGTATGAAATTCATCCCATGTATCCTCGAGATACAAATGGACTGGACATGCTCTGTTACATTAATAACTTGAGGATTACCTGTATATCCGGAAAACAGCAACATTTAGAAATATAGCCATGTGCTCTTCACAGCTTGTAACTCTACATGTTATATACAAACTACACGTTACTTCCAGAGTAAGAAAATTGGCAGCAGTTCACTGAAATAATATTTTAAATCTTCTCTTAAAAGGTACAAAAAAATCATCACAATAATAGGTTCTGGACAATGAATCAATGTTATTTATTTATTTATTTATTTATTGGATTTGTATGCCGCCCCTCTCTGGGAACTCGGGGCGGCTAACAACAGTGATAAAAACAACATGTGACAATTCAATACTAAAAACAGCTAAAAACCCTTGTTATAAAACCAATCATACATACAAACATACCATGCATAAATTGTAGAAGCCTAGGGGGAAAGAATATCTCAGTTCCCCCATGCCTGAAGGCAGAGGTGGGTTTTAAGGAGCTTACGAAAGGCAAGGAGGGTGGAGGCTATTCTAATCTCTGGGGGGAGTTGGTTCCAGAGGGCCGGAGCTGCCACAGAGAAGACTCTTCCCCTGGGTCCTGCCAAACGACATTGTTTAGTTGACGGGACCTGGAGAAGGCCCACTCTGTGGGACCTAACTGGTCGTTGGGATTCGTGCAGCAGAAGGCGGTCCCAGAGATAATCTGGTCCGGTGCCATGAAGGGCTTTATAGGTCATAACCATCACTTTGAATTGTGACCGGAAACTGATCGACAACCAATGCAGACTGCGGAGTGTTGGTGTGACATGGGCATATTTAGGAAAGCCCATGATTGCTCTCGCAGCTGCATTCTGCACGATCTGGAGTTTCCTAACACTTTTCAAAGGTAGCCCCATGTAGAGAGCATTACAGTTATATCTTGTATACCTCACAAAAAGGTACATAGAAGCTGGAATGATGAAAATAATTTATTTTTTCTATTTGAAAATGTGTTGCTAGCTGACGAGACTTGGTAGTTGAAGTCCACGTATCTTAAAATTGCTACTGTTGGGAAACACTAAGGCAGAATCATAATCTAGCCCATTTTCTTTTCACAAAGCCCCATTAGTAACTGGTTGGAGAAAGTTATAGGGCAAGGACCAGTGGACCCCAATCTCTTTCTTGTGACTCCAGGAATTCTCCAAGATGGCGCTTCTGAAATTAGCAGCAAATTCATTCATGGGCGCCATGATACTTTCCACCATCTTTAAAATATAGAGAATACCATAGAATATTAAACCTGTAATTCATTTATTTTTATTTTGAAAAACAAACAACAATTTTCCCTAAACTTTGCAAAAAATAATAATAAATGGGAACAAAACTTAACGTTCTGTCCCTCTCTGATAATGAATGACAATGACAACAATGACAATGGCATAGATGTAGTTCTTTCCTTGATTGATTAAAGAAATTCCCCGCTTCTGTAAGAAATGTATTTTCTGTAAGAGTTGCAAAGAGTTGGTCAGTACGATAGGTAATATTAGTTGGACAATTTGTACTCCTTCAAAATTGAAGCAATTGTTTATATATTTTCTTTAACAGTGAGAAGAAAATGGTAGAAATTAACTTTCTGTGTGTCCATAAAAAATTGCGATCAAAGCGAGTAGCACCAGTCCTGATCCGTGAAATAACAAGAAGAGTAAACTTGGAAGGAATTTTTCAGGCTGTTTACACTGCAGGAGTGGTCCTTCCCAAACCTGTAGCAACTTGCAGGTGAGCAAAGACATTGTTTTTTTAGAATTTACATAATTTTTATTGTAAAAGTGTAGCCAAAACTCACCTTATAAGTCGAATAGTCAGTTTAATCTCAGATTGGAAGGATCTTATGCATTAGGAAGGTATTTCACATTATAATACAGTGGTACCTCTACTTAAGAACGCCTCTACTTAAGAACTTTTCTAGATAAGAACTGGGTGCTCAAGGTTTTTTTTGCCTCTTCTTAAAAAACATTTTCTACTTAAGAACCCGAGCCCGGAAAATTTGAGAATGGCATAAAGGCCCAGCCAGTTTCCTGCCATTCCTCCTTTAATCCCGTCCATTTGGGGCTTTTCTGGGTTGCCATAAGAGCCTTTCGGTGGCACTTAAGCAGGCTTTGGCAGTGCAGAGCGAACAAAGCATTTCCCTTTCACTGAGGGCTTGGAGAGGGAATAAACCTCTGCCAGCTCCCAGAGGAAAAAAATGGTCCCTTCGCTCTGGGTAGTCCCTCTTTTTTTTTTAAGCCTTAAAGTTTTGTATTTTTTTTATTCCCCTCGCCATACTTCCTTCCTTCCGCAGCGACTGTCCTCCTCCTCTTCTTCCCCCCCCTCCTCCCACCCAAATTCCAAGCTTTTATTTCTTTCCTAATGGGTTTGCACGCATTATTTGCTTTTACATTGATTCCGACGGGAAAAATTGCTTCTACTTACAAATGTTTCTACTTAAGAACCTGGTCACGGAACAAATTAAGTTCTTAAGTAGAGGTACCACTGTACTGGCAGTGATGAAATGAGAGTTAGCCTTTCTGCATTTCTAGAAAATGTATGAGCTCCAGTGGCTATTGTGAATATCTACAGTTTCCATTTTGCATGTCAGTATCACAAGATGGAAATACAAAAAAGTTGAAGTTGAGGTATGATTCCTTATCTCCTCACCTAATTTCCTTTAAAAAATTTGGTTGATCTTTCATAGCTAGATTCCGATGGCCTTACTTGCATTGGTTTTTAAGGATTTAATCCACTTGATTTTTTATTTCAGCACTGACTTTATTAGCTACCTTGTGAGACCTAGCCTGAACTCAAAGCCTAATAAACAAAACCAAAAGCATGAATAGGTGAAAATGCTTTCCAGTCAATGAATGCAGTCTGTAAATATAAATTCTTTTGAGATTCCTAATGGGTTTCAATTTAAACAGCCTAATAAAGTTGATTCCTTCCCTCCTTTATTTTATTTTAATAAATATAATGCAAATATCCGTATATGCTACAATTTTTGCATGTATTCCATTTTCTAAGCAGAATGCTGCTTTTTTTTCCCTTTTTCACTCCCTTTGGCTTACTAATTCACAAAAATGCTAGTCTTAAACACTGTTGAATATACAGTCGTCCTTAATTTACAACCAAAATTGAACTCATTTTTTTCTGTTTCTAAGCGAGACAATTGTTAAGTGAATTTTACTCCATTTTACAATATTTTTTGCCACAGTTGCTAAGTGAACGGCTGCAGTTGGTTAAGTTAGTAACAGGGTTGTTAAGTGAATCTGGGTTTCCCATTGACTTGGCTTGCCAGAAGTGTTTGCCTGACCCCAAGACATGGTTTTAAATATGAGTCAGTTTCCAAGTATCTGAATTTTGATGACATGATCTTGGGAATGGTTGCAACAGTGGTAAGTCTGAAAAACAGTTATTGGTCACTTTTTTCAGTGCTGTTATAACTTTGAATGGTCACTAAATGGTTGTAAGTCAAGGACTATCTTTATGGCCTTTATACTCAGTCTCAGACAGGACACGAGATAGAATATTATCAACATGTTGGGAACATGGCTCCTTATTGTCTGGAGTCCATTTGCCAGGAAGACGTTGATATTAAAAAAAAATTAAAAGATGCTAATTGGATAACAGATATAGACATTTCAAAATTAAACATCAAATGGGTGAAAACCTAGGAAAACTTCAGGACAGCAAAATCATTTTCATATCCAGATGTTGACTCTCCAAACTTTCGGTAAAAACTAATTTTTTAGTTCTACCAACTCTATGTTGGTTGAGGCAGGCAGGATTCCCTTGGGTCCCATTTGTTGAGGGTCAAGGGAAAGGGAGGGTTTTGCCTTCTCTTTCTGCTCAAGATCTCCATGTACAATTGGTGGGCCACTATGTGACACAGAATCTTCGGAGAGGAGTCTTCGGAGAGGAGTCTTCGGAGTCTTCGGAGAGGGGCGGCATACAAATCGAATAAATAAATAAATAAATAAATAAATGCTGGACTCGATAGGCTTTGGCCCGATTCAGCATGGCTCTTCTTACATTCTTAATGTGATGTGCATATATTTTCTTCTATGGTTTCTCTTAAAAAGTGTTCTTTCAAGGATTTATCATTACTAGAAAGCAGCATAGACTCTGCGGAGAACTTACTGAGTCAGTCCAATATGTCAATTTTTATTCAGCACGGTTTCGTTCAAGTATATAGGAATTAAAAGTCCCTGTTGATTATGAATTCTGAGAGTCATAGTTCAGAGGTCCACAGTACTGGTGAATGCTGGATTGGTCTGAAAGTGTTCCTCAAGTTCAGCAAATTTTAGATATATGGACTTCAACTCCCAGAATTCCTCATCCAGAATGCATGGCTGAGATTGTGAAATATTGATCTTAAACATGTATTGAAATAATTGAATTCTTTGCTATAGCTTCATTTTATTGTTTGTATTTCTTTTAAAAAGTTATTCAACAGAAGTGCAGGATGAATTGTGCATTCTGGTTAGTCTACTTCAACTAAGACTTCACCTATTTTAGATTATATATTTAGGGGCAAGTCATTTTGGCATTATTTTGTGTAGGTTATACTTGTGGCTTTATTAAAATTGCAACAAGTCAGTTATTACAGCAAAGGATATAAATACTTGGCAGAAAGTAGATTTGGGTTTTTTTGCATATTTCATTTCTTCTAGTCAGAGATACAAAATACAAAAAAGGCACCAATAAGTTATAAAAGCATATAGCAATGAGTATTTTTAATTGATTTTTTTTATTGTTGTCTTCTTTAGATTTCGGTGGAATGTGATAAACATTTGCAGCAGATATTTAATAGTAGGACTTCAGCAAAAATCTTGCAAAAAATTAGGAGACATATCAGTAAACTAGCACAAATCTAAAAAATACATTTAAATAAGTTTAGTTTTGTGATTCTGCCATTCCTAAATATGTGGAGAGAGACTCTACTACCATTGCTTTTTATCACTCCTCCAAAAAAAAAATCCATGAATCACTGGAATATATCACTGCCATTTGTCTGAAATGGTATAGATTGTCCTGGTTTAAGGTCCTTTCTGTATTATGAAAGGGCCCAGGTTGCATTTCTTGCATTTCCAGGAAACTTTGGGGGGAAATTCCCCCTTTTTCATATTCTAAATTCTTTGGCAATAACAAATGAGATTTTTGAATTGTTTGATTGCATATAAAGGAACTTCTCATGTCTCTTTCAATAGCAGTGATACAAATAATTAATTATAATTACTTTATTCCAAGAATAAGTCTTTACAATGTGTAAATATAGACCCTAATAGGTCTTTTGTACATAGTTAAGAAAATGTCCCATAATGATAGTCCTCAATTTATGATAAGTTGTTTAAAGACCATTTGGATTGGCAATAGTATTGTGAAGAGTGCTTTTGACCATTGCATTATGTTGTACCTCGCCCATGCCTATGGTCATAAGACCGTATTTCAGGCGCTTGACAACCAGCTCATGTTTACAACTGGTTATAGCTTCTTACAATTACTTGAACCATGATTTGCAACATTTTTAGTCAATTTCTCAGGCTTGTTTTTGACAAAAAAACCCCACCTACTGTATTTTTGGGGAGTATAAAATGCATCTTTTTCCTCCCTAAAAGAGACTGAAAATTTGGGTGTGTCTTATATTCTGAATGTAGCCTTTTTCTAAGCTTTTTAAAAAGCCCTAACTAGGTGCTAACAATCTTTCCAGCTCTTACCTTGCAAGCTCTTTCATTGTTACTCTCTGCAAATAATGTTTTTGCAGCCCTAAGTCTTTGTAGGTTTTTTTTCATTGCTCTACTTGTTCCAAATATGTTTATTTCCAGCCCTAACCAGGTGCTAACCATGTCTCCAGCTCTTACCAGTTTGCAAGCTCTTTCATTGTTATTCTCTCCAAATAAGTTTTTTTTAATGTGCTGAAGCTGACCAGACTAAGGATGCTAGCCAGATGAATACCTGATAGGCAGACCCCCCCCCCCCCATTTTCCTCCCCAAAATCTAAGGTGCATGTTATACTCTGAAAAATACGCTGAAAAATAAATTTGCACTTTTGACCATGTGATTTGTTTTACTGGAGTGAATCAGGTCCAGTTAAGACATCATGACTAGCAACTGAAATTTCTGGCTCAATTGCAGTCATAAGTTGAAGACTTCCTATAAATATTTTCTATGTGTAAGGACAGAGCTGAAATGCAATGATGATTCTACAACTTTACCCATTCAGCAGCCCTGCAGTTGTTTTGGGATAGGAAATTCCATAATAAGCAACGACTTTGAGACATGATCTCAGTACATTTGAAAAACATAAAATTAGATGAAGCAAATATGCAGCTACATACCGTGTTTCCCCAAAAGTAAGACAGTGTCTTACTTTCTTTTTATCCCCAAAAGCCCCACTATGTCTTACTTTCAGGGTATGTCTTATATTGGAAAAAACGGTGCGCGCTGGAGTCAGAAAAAGACATAGACAGATGGGGAGGGAGCCGGCCGGCAAGGCCCGGAGTGCGCTGCCAGCTGGGAAGGAAGGAGGGAGGGAGGCGGCCCCCGCCCCCGCTGCTTTCCCCGCCGCGCCGCTCCCAAGCGCCTTCCTCGCCGCCTTCTCGCTCTAAAGGTCCAGCTAGATGAGAGGGAGGCGGCAATACCCGCGTGTTTCCCTGAAAGTAAGACATATGTCTTACTTTCAGGGTACGGCTTATATTAACCAACCCCCCTGAAACCCCCGATACGTCTTACAATCGGGGGTGTCTTACTATCGGGGAAACAGGGTACTAAGCATTAATCTTAACAGATTCTTATTTCTGAGTAGACATGGAAAAAACCATATTCCGAAATAATATGTATCCTTGAAAATCTGAATTGGAAACATAAGCTGTAGGAAAAAATAATCTAAGCCATTGTCAGGTTTTTGGGTTGATTAGACATATGATTAGTACATTTTATTATTATTTAATGCAACAATAAGGACTTCATGAACAACATTGTTAATTTCAAATCTAAAACCTCAGGCATTTCCCAGAATAATATTGTCTCCTACATTTGCTATAGAAATGTGTAAAATTAATTTGTTGAAAAGAATGCAAATGCACTAATTTTTCCAGATATTGGCATCGATCGCTGAACCCCAGAAAATTGGTAGAAGTGAAATTTTCTCACTTGAGCAGAAATATGACATTACAGAGAACAATGAAGCTCTACAGACTTCCTGATGTAAGCAATGCGTCCACCCAGAGGACCCTCATTCTCACATCAAAATAGCCTTCTGTCCCTGCCAAGGCAAGCTTTTCATTTGGGGGAGGCAGTACTGTGCAACAGGGGAAGGTATACAATGGTTGTTGGGCTGAACCTCCAAAGAATTGACTGTCCTGGAAAAAGGAATTGCATATGTAAGCACACCTGGCAGCAGAAGACTTTTTTTTGTAAAAATGTGGATGGTTGGAGAAAAAGTACAGTTTTCTTGAAAATATGATACTTTATGTCCTTATTTGAATATATTAATTATTTTTTTAGCTCTTGAGGAAAAGGCACATTATAAGAAGGAGAAGATCATGAGAAGTCACAGTATAAAAATCTCTCTGGTATCCCATGGAATGCGCTTGGTACAAATAGTGAATTCTGAGACAACAATGCATGATATCCAGTGTTCCATCAATTTTCGCGGGGGATGCGTTCCGAGACTGCCCGCGAAAGTCGAATTTCCGCGAAGTAGAGATGCGGAAGCAAATACACCATTTTTGGCTATGGACAGTATCACAAGCCATCCCTTAATACTTTAAACCCCTAAATTACCATTTCCCATTCCCTTAACAACAATTTACTCACCATTATTACTGGTATTCACCATTTAATAAGACACTTAGTAATCCTAATATTTATAAACATAATTATTTATTAACAATAATTTTTTTTTTGTTATTTATTTGCAAAAATTATATATGACATCATCGGGCGGGAAAACCGTGGTATAGAAAAAAACCCGCAAAGTATTTTTTAATTAATATCTTTTGAAAAAACGTGGTGTAGGCTATTCGCGAAGTTCGAACCCGCGAAAATCGAGAGAACACTGTAGTTGAATTGTTTTAGTTGAGAGGAATTCCTTTGATGAACATGTAGGCAGAGAAAGAGAGGGGGAGGGAGGGAGAGAGAGATATTATGCTCTTTAACATTTAATAATTGTTGAGAAGAAGGAGAGGAAGTGTGTGCAAAACACTGCTTTTGACAAGTTGAGTATGTATACTAAGCTTTCAAAAATGCTGAGTGAAAAAAGTTTGGAATTGTAGTCCCAACGCCTCTTGATTGTGGCTTTTGGCTGAATACTTTCCTGTTGATGACAGCCTACATGGGGTATTAGCTCTTTGAATTTCTGTCTTCTTTCATTATAATAAGGCCACAAAAACCTCAGGCTTGAGACCTATGGAACGAAAAGATATCAAAGCAGTGCAAGAGTTGATTAACAATTACTTGAAGCAATTCAATCTTGCTCCTGTTATGGACGAGGAAGAAGTGGCTCACTGGTTCCTGCCTCAGGATCACATTATTGACACCTTTGTGGTAGAGGTGAGAGAGAGGCCCCTCTCAGCTTCCTTTTCCTACCGACAACTTCTTTTATAGAGACTTTTCTTCGGTTATTCTTTCTGATATTTCTATGCTTCAACACAAAGGGCTATACATGTATAAAGTAATTTGAGCCAAAGTTTGTTTTGTAATTTCTCAAAAGGGCTCTTTCTCCTTAACCAGACCTCCCCTCCCCTTTGCAAAAAATTTTATTGTGTGTGTGTGGGGGGGGGGGAGGAGAATGGAAGTTGGAGACTTCCAACTTCTTGTTGGAGACTGTTGTTTCTATTGATTGATTGATTGATTGATTGATTGATTGATTTGATTTGATTTGTATGCCGCCCCTTTCCGTGGACTCGGGGCGGCTCACAACACAAAACAATTCATAACAAATCTAATAATATACAATATACAATTTAAAATTTAAAATAGTTAAAAACCCTATTTTTAAGCAGACATACCTACAAACATACCATACATAAATTATATAGGCCCGGGGGAGATATCTCAATTCCCCCATGTCTGATGACAAATTCCTTTCATTGTGATGCACATTATCCCTTCATACTGGAATGGAAGAGTGCACCAAAAAATATTTGTTTGAAGAAAGAACATTGGTTGGAACAACAGAGGGATATCCCAGATTCAGAAAGATCTGAGTTAAAGCATTCAACTAAAACTGGATGGACTCAGGATCCTTACTCTGCCTTACAATTTTATATTGAATTAACACAGCCTGCAATTTTGCAGACCAACTGGGTGAATTAAGAGTTATAATACTAGAATCCTTTGTTTGCATCCCTTCATGGTTTTTTTTTTCTTTTCCAGAATTCAAATGGTGTTTTAACTGACTTTCTGAGCTTCTATACATTACCTTCAACAGTCATGCACCACCCTGCTCATAAAAGCCTCAAAGCAGCCTATTCCTTCTATAATGTTCACACGGAAACCCCTCTTTTGGATCTAATGAATGATGCACTCATTATAGCAAAAATGGTAGGTAATGCAATAGTTCCTTTATTTTATTTTATTTTTACAGAAGAACGAAGTTGGCTTAAAGCTTTAAAGATTTACTTGCTTCAGCACGAGAAGCACAACCTCTAAGCAAGTTGCAATAATGTTTTCTTTGCCCCTTGGAACTTTTTGTTTCAGCCTAGTCCTCGGTAGGAAAGTGTTGAGAGGCACAGCCTCTGCTCATTCAAAACCCCTGTGCTTGCCTTACAGCCCCAGATGACTTTGGGGTTGCACATGGCTTTTCCAAATCAAAGCTTTATATCTGGGCTACTTTGGTTACAAGAAATGAAAAGTCATAATCAGATATGACTTCTATGACCTGCTGTAGGAACATATCAGAGAAAAAGGTTTGTGTGTGTTGTATTTGCATTTGTGATCATTACACAAGATACTAATGCTGTTAGGATTTTCGGGTTCTAAGTTGTAAACGTACAGAGTGCTGTGTTGGTTTGGTTGCTGTTTCCGAGCTTTAGGGTGTGTATGCCATTGCAATGTATATGTTCCTGGATTGTTGATGTTCAGTGTGTTGAGTAAACTCATCGCTAAAATTATAACACATTGCTGATTTAGTGGCTCTGTTGTTTGGAAGATGCAGTAGTACCTTCCAAACGTTTTGAATGTTCTCTTTTTTGATTGTAATTAACATTACTCATGCAGCTGCTTCAGCTTCTTTGCCTTTGAAAATTACACCTTCTACAAACAGCATAAATGTCCAGCCAAAGAAAAACATGTTCAATTGGCTGCTTTCATTCCTTACTATAGGGTATGAGGGGGATATCTTTTCCTTTTTTCAAAAAGACATCCTCGTTTAATTGTTTGTAGGTTAGAAGAATCAGCTCTGCACTTACTTAAGCAATAGTATTTAGACTTATATACCGCTTCATAGTGATTTACAGCCCTCCTGTTCTGTCGGGCTCTCTGGTAGACTCCTCCCAAAAATTCACAGGTACAAATTTCAGACACACACACACGTTTGAAAATTCAGAACAATGTTCTTTATAATGAAAATTCACTTAAACCAAGCCCTCTTTTGGTATAGCAAAGAGCACTTGTCTCCAAACAAACTGGTAATTTGTACGAGTCCCTTATCAGTTCTGTGATACTTAGCTTGCAGCTGTGAGGCAATTCACAATCCTTCTTCTTTCACAAAGTGAAACACACTTTGCTCTGGTTTAGTTTCAAAGCGGGGGAAAATCAGCACACAAAAGGTCAAAGTCAGTAAAGCAGTCACGAAACACAAAGATCAGATAATCCTCCACAATGGCCAAACCTACAGGCTGCTATTTATAGCAGCCTCACTAATTACCACAGCCCCACCCAACCACAGGTGGCCTCATTTTCTTTGATAATAATCTCTCAGTTGTTGTTGCCTATGCATCGCTCTCCGCATGCGTGGCTGTATCATTAACTCTTGTTCTGAATCCAAGGAGGAGCTAGATAATTGATCACCTTCTGAGCTGTCTGCCACACTCTCCTCCTCCCTGTCACTCATGTCTTCTTGGTCAGAGGAGCCTTTATAAGTAGATTCCACCGGGGGCAAAACAGGCCTGCAGCATGTGGATGTCTCCCCCACATCCACAGTCCTTGGGGCAGGAGCTGGGCCAAAGCTAACCGCAACACCTCCATAAGAGGTTTACAGAGTCAACATATTTACCCCAACAATCTGAGTCGTCACTTTACCCACTTCAGAAGGATAGAAGGCTGAGTCAATCTTGAACCTGGTGAGATTCAAACTGCCAAATTGCAGGCAGCTGGCAGTCACCAGAAGTAGCCTGCAGTCATACATTCTAACCAGTGTGCCATCACAGCTCTTATAGCCCTTAGATTTACATATGGATTACAAAAGTTAGCATACTGCCCCCAACTATCTGAGTCCTCATTTTTTCAACCTTGGAAGGATAGAAGGCTGGCTGAGTCCAACTTGAGTCAGTCGGGAGTGAACTCCTGACTATGGACAGAGTTAATCTGCAATGCTGCATTCTAACACTGTAGTTTGTGGTTTAAAAAAAAATACATACAGCCTGTCATAAAGAATGCTTGATAGATTGCAGTTTAAAATCTTTTACCACTCCTTATTTAAACTAAACCCAATTAGAAAATCAATTTGTAATATCTTTATGTTGCCAGAAAGGATTCGATGTGTTTAATGCACTGGACTTGATGGAAAACAAAACATTCCTAGAAAAACTGAAATTTGGTATTGGTGATGGCAATCTGCAGTATTATTTGTATAACTGGAGATGTCCTGGCATGGAATCTGAAAAGGTAACATATTTATACCAGAGATTTGTTTGCACTATCTATGCTTCTCGAGATAACCATAGTAATCAATACTTCCAGAAGATATGGTAGTCAAAAAGGCTGACATACAGTAATGTCCAGATTTTCTACATCTTCATTTGTGTAATGATATGAAATATACTGAGTAGCTCCTCCAATAGCAGTGTGTGTGTGTGTGTGCCTGCTCCCCTCCCTCTATATTTGGGGTTCCCCACATAGTGCCTGTGGATAATAATGTATTAGTAAAGTCTTTTCTTGATTGACTCTGCATCTTTGGAAAATTAGCATGCCGCAAAACACTATCTTCATTTTCAAAAATGCTTCTAGTGTCCTAAATACAGAATGGAACAACCAGCCATGGGACAGCTCACTAAAGGACATTTCAGCAAATAGAAAAGTAAATTAATTTCAGTGGAAACATGGCTGATAATAATAAAATAAAATAAACCCAGAAATATAAGAGTCGACAATAATTTTGACGCAAAAGTGGTCATTAAGAATAAAAGTAACTGAATGAGCCGATCAATACAACATTGAATTGTCCTGCAGTGAGTTGGCCACAGCAGATCCTACTCCCCACCCCCAAGTATTTTTTTATTTGTTTGTTTGTTTGACTTATATGCAGCCCAACCCCGAAGGACTCAGGACGGCTTATAAAATAATATGACACGATACAAAAGATACAAGCAATAAAAAGAAGTCGAATATAATCTCTAAAACTAACTCTGTGATAAGATCCATTTATATAAAATAACAGTCAAATCTTATGCATACACAGCTTTCATAAAGTTTGGCCATGAAAGATGTACAATTCATGGCCCCCAGGCCTGCCGGCAAAGCCAGGTCTTTGTGGCAGAAGGCCAGCAGGGTGGAGCAGTATGGACATCAGGGGGTAGTTGGTTTCATAGAGCCGGGGCGGCCACAGAGAAGGCTCTCCCCTGTGGTCCTGCCAACCTGCACTGTTTAGTCAATGGGACCTGAAGGAGGCCAACTCTGTGCTCTTATTAGTCTCTGGGAGGTATGTGGCAGGAGACGGGCCAGTAGATAGTCTGGCCCTGAACCTTATAGGGCTTTATACGTAATAACCAACACCTTGAATTGTGCCCAGAGACCAATAGAAAGCCAGTGCTGCTCGTGGAGCACAGGGGTTATATGGGTATACCGAGGTATACCCATGACAGCGCTCACGGCTGCATTCTGGACTATTTGCAGTCTCCAAACACTTTTCAAGGGTAGCCCCATGTAGAGCGCGTTGCAATAGTCGACACGGGAGGTGATGAAGGCCTGAGTGACTGTTTGCAGTCTCCTGGTCCAAATAGGTTGGAACTGGTGAACCAGGCAAACCTGGTCAAGGGTTCCCCTGGCCACAGCCGAAAGATGATGGTCAAGACTCAGCTGTGGATCCAGGAGGACACCCAAGTTGCAAACCCTATCTGAGAGGGACAATGTTTCTCCCCCCACCTCCGCAGAACAATGGACAGACAGATCGAAGAGTCCTTGGGAGGAAATGCCCACAGTCACTTGGTCTTGTCTGGGTTGATCTTGAGCCTGTTGGCCCCAACCAAGATCCTTACAGCATCCAGGCACCAGCACATCACATCCACCGCTTCACTGAATAAACAAAGGCTCATTGCGTATAAGTCCCTCAGAATTCCCCACCTGGAGTTGGAAGTGAGAATTGTGGGGCAGATATAAAATGTGGTAATTTTATAATTGCCCACACTCATAATAGCTATCATTTGGCCAAGAGACAGGATTATTTTCCCTATGGCAATACTTCTTTGTGAGAAGGCTTATAGTGCCCCCAGATGCCACACACCAGACCTGGGCAAGGGGCGGCCCGTGGGCCACATCCGGCCTGCCCGTTGTCTGTGACTGGTCCTTGGAGGATGGGGTCCACTCCAGTGCAAGGATGAAAGGGCTCACCATCTGCCAGGATTCCTCCGGTTCCTGTTTTCCTGATGAATCATGAGGAAAGCAGGAACCGGGGGAGTCCCGGCAGACGTGGTGAGCTCTTTCTCGCAGTGGAGCGGATGTCGACCTCCTACCGAGTGGCCGAGCACAGAAACCACGCAAACACTCCAGCGCAGTGGCTATGGTGCACCGTGTTGCCGTAAAGCAAACAATTAGGGGTCTGTGTCACGCTGAATATTGACAGCCCCAGAGACATTTTAAGTCATTCAATAATTAAATAGTTAACTGTGTATTGTATCAGCTCCACCCATTATGATGTAAAATCCTGCCATGTAATACATGCATCATTTCCTCCTTCTCCAAAAACTCCATCTTGCTCTGCCCTCTTTTCTCTGTCTTCAACGATGTAGCACGCATAGAAGATGCCTCTGATAGGCATTAGCTATATTTTCTTATTTTCATAATAAAAGTAACTTCGTTTGAAAGCTGATTCTCTACTTCAGTGTTTTTCAACCAGTGTGCCGTGGCACACTAGTGCGCCGTGAGACATGGTCAGGTGTGCCGCGAAGTTCAGAGAGAGAAAGAAAACAAGAGAGAGAGAGAGAAAGAAAGAGCAAGAGGGAGAGAAAGCAAGCAAGAGAGAGAGAAAGAAAACAAGAGAGAAAGAAAGAGAGAAAGAGAGAGAAAGCAACAGAGAGAAAAAGAAAGAAAACGAGAGAGCAAGAGAGAAAGAAAGAGAGAGAGAGAAAGGGAGGGAGGGAGGGAAGGTGGGAGAGAGAAAGACATAGAGGGAAGTAGGGAGGGAGAAAGAGAGCAAAAAAGAGGAAAGAAGGAAGAAAGAAAGAGGGATGGAGAGAGAAAAAAGAGGAAGGGAGAGAAAGAGGGAGAGAGAAATAGAGCAAAAGGGAGGAAGAGAGAGATACTTTTTTGTCCAAACTTTTGTTTAGCGCCCCCCCCCCCCCCCCCGATGTGCCCCATGGTTTTGTAAATGTAAAAAATGTGCCGCGGCTCAAAAAAGGTTGAAAATCACTGCTCTACTTTAATCCATCGACTCTCCGATTTGATTTATTGTAGTCCACGCGGGCTATAATTTATCTACTAAATCTGTCAGTCTGTAGAGTGGGTCTGGGTGTTTAGGTCAGGCCAGGGTCTGGGTCTTTACAGTATTGGGTAGAACTGAGTTAATTATATCAGTCCGGCCCTCTAAAGCCATCCCAATTTCTCATGGGGCCCCATGGCAAAATTAATTGCCCGCCCCTGCCCCACACTATAAGCATGAAGGACTTTGGTTTTATCTGCAGTAACATCCATGTTATCATTTTTCTAGGTTGGTCTTGTATTACAATAAGGTGAAAGGACACTTATATTTATAATTCTTGGAAGTCATCATCTGGGCTGTTGGGATGCTCTTGGATCCGTACAGTTCAAGAGGAGCCAAAGCACAATCCCTGATAAACTTAAATCAATCAGTCAAACCTTGGGGGAGGGAGGGCTACAAGAAGAAGTGAAGATTTATGAGCTCAACTAAGCCCTTCAACTCTGAATAGGAACAAAAAACGCTTATGAACCTTTTACTGTTTGTCAATGAAAAAGAAATAAAAGCACATTTGTTTAATTTTAAATGCTTAGCTCGCATCTTGATGCAAAGGGTACTTTTTTCTGTTTCCCTGCATAAAAATAAAAAAAAGACTTTTTGTACAACGACGAAGTTGCAGTGGTGGAATAGAGTATAAATACTTTACTGTAATGTGACTGAACTGCTGCATTCCTATTTATTAAGTGGTAGTGTATGTTTATCAATGTAACGAAGTGAAGGAGCCAATTTTGAGTATTTCTGCTTATTTTCATGACGCGGATGTCATCATCGTCGACAAAAGCTTTGGAATATGACTGGTAGGAAAACATGCAGATTTGGGATATCTTTTGTTAATGTGGAGTGGAACAGACTAGTACGTGATTCTCCATAAACGATGCTACCAAATCTATCAAAATACAAATTTCTAATTTGATCTTCAGTAGATCAGTGACTTGATTATAGTACAGCACTGATGAATTCACATGTTGATATCCTCCCCGAGCTATGGTATTCTTTTCAACTTACCGTTCCAAAAAGGACAATTTTACACTGTTTTTGATGGTACAATAACAGCAGCCTGTACATAAAACTGAGAATATATTAGTACTGTTATGAAGATGTGTTAAGATGAATGTGTTTTAAGGCTTTTGCAGAATTGCACATATTCCTTTTGTCTACTTGTTTTTTTTTAAGAAAACATTTAAACTGAAATATTTGTTTGTGTAAATAAGTAAATTTGTTGCTAGTCGTAGCAATATAATTCTGATTTGAGAAAAGAGATGGTTTCATAGTACACATTTGTATGTCCTTGCAAACACATTTTTGTTGGCAGAAATGTGTGCCAAAATGTCTTGGTTCATATCGTATGGTAAACCTTAATATGGTTTTTGTTTAGCTTAGTGTGTCATGCAAATACAACCTACCATAACTTCTTTAATCAACGATAGTTTAGCAAAATGCATGAACCAGGTCAAAATATCGGTTTCCCTTTAGATTAATATTATATTTTCAACAATAGTTTATATATAGATTTGTCAAACGATTTTCACACATCACAGTTAGCATGTTTGTTGAAAAACTATAGTTAGTTTGTAGACAACAAAAAAAATTTTGGCCAATTTTTGAGGCATTTTTGTTTTCTTTGATTATTTTAAGCTTTAATTATTTTAAGCCCTTCTCCAACTAGCATTTTCCCAATGCATTGGACTACAACTTCCATAATCTTCCCATTGATAAAAACAGTAGCCTCGTTTGAACATAATGCCAAGCCATATTGTCATGTTTGGTTTCTTGCTGCATATGTCAACCCCAATAGGATGGCATAACATGCTACGCGAGCTGGCTATCTAAATTTTGATATTTCTTGGATATTTTTTGTTTTTCCACATTTCAAAATAGTATCTTGAACCTAGGTGGGGAGGGAGAGTTGTAGATATCTAACAGTGACCTGAACATCTTTTCAAGGTAGATTCAAATACAAACTTTCTGGAGAAAATGTGTTATCAAAAGTTGATCCTAATTTGTTAGTAGCCTTGGTAGATAGTATAACAAGCAATTTAATACTGAAACCATATTTGTACATTTCCAAATGTGAAAATTTTCAAAGAGATTCCGATAGCCTAGCTTAGAATGAACATGAGATCATGTGTTTTCGTTGCCCCTAAATCAAAAACTGCTAATTTGGTTACTAAATCTCAAGCTTGTACTCTTTTCCTATTGTTTGATAGCTAATAAGGGAAGGGACTCTTGTACATGTTTTCCCCAAACTTGATGTTGCATACAAACTTGGAATTATAATTTGAAATGTTGCCAGAAACTCCCAATAGCACTAATCTGGATTTTGCATTAGTTGCAAAATCTGTGCTTAAAGTAACTTACACCTGGTTAACAGACAGTTCTATACTTCCTATCCTGGTTCTTCCTCCAATTTCCTTGTTTCTACAAGCCTTTCTATAGCAATTTAATGAAGTAAGTTTATTCTGAACCATTATTTTAATTATGCAACCAGGACCAATTTTAATGCTTGGATTTAATAATATATTTATCTGAATACAGTGGTACCTCTACTTAAGAAGGCCTCTACTTAAAAACTTTTCCAGATAAGAACCGGGCGTTCAAGATTTTTTTGGCTCTTCTTAAGAACCATTTTTTACTTAAGAACCCGAGCCCGGAAAAATTTCACAGGAAATTTGAGAGCGGCACGAAGGCCCGGCCAGCTTCCTGCCATTCCCCATTTAATTTCGGCCATCTCGGGCTTTTCTGGGCTGCCAGAGGAGTCTTTCGGTGGCACTTAAGGAGGCTTTGGCAGCCCAGAGCAAACAGAGCATTTTCCTTTCTCTGGGCGCTTGGAGAAGGAATAAACCTCTGCCAGCACCAGAGAAAAGAAACACTCCCTTCACTCTGGGCAGCGACTGTCCTCTTCTTCTTCCTCCTCCTCCTCCCACCCAAATTCCAAGGTTTTATTTCTTTCCTAATGGGTTTGCATGCATTATTTGCTTTTACATTGATTTCTAAGGGAAAAATTGCTTCTACTTACAAACTTTTCTACTTAAGAACCTAGTTACGGAACGACTTAAGTTCTTAAGTAGAGGTACCACTGTACTAGCTAAATACCTCTGCTTCGCCAAGAAACTATGTGATGGGGCTTGATAAATTGACAAAGCTTGAAAATTAATGTGTAGTTTAAAAAATGACTGTATTATTTCATTAAGAGATAGTAAGCTAAGTTTCTGTTATGGATGAAGACCTTATTTGCGTAGCATAGATTTTCAATTGTCCTTCAGATGAATTGCTCCGGACATCCCTGTAAACATTCCTGACCTTGCTCTCTGGTTGGAAGATGACCAGGCTGTCAGTTGGACTGACTCTGGAGCATGCTACATAGAACTGGCCGTGGGAGAAACAGGCAGCTACCCTTACTGGTCTTTTCCTAATCGCATCTGTAAATCTTTTCCTGCATTTTTAACCTCTTTTTCCTTTAACTGGTATTGCAGTAGAAGGAACAGATCGTCTGAACCGAGGAGGAAAATCTGCCTCTGCCTACCAGCATCCATTGGTATTCAACTGTTAAGTGTGTGAGAGAGTTGAGAAGTGTTTGGAAACTCAAGCAGTATTTGCTGTGTGAGCAAGGAGGCAGGAAGGAGTCTGTGTAGCTTTGCTCAACTGTCCCGTAGTAAAGCTGCTTGCTGCTGTGGAAGCAAAAGCGAAACTAAAACTCCTACTTGTGTTTTGCATTTGGGTCACACTTCTTTTCAGGTGGGGAGGGTGGGGAACTTGTTAGCATCAGAGCTTGTTAATAATAATATAAGAAATACTCACGCTCCGATGGTCGTTTTGAAAAACCCTTTCTTAGTGAGCATCCAGAGGCCAAGAGGAAGATATGCGGCAAATTTCAAGTTTGTGGGCTTGATGGTTCTGGAGATTTCGTGATTAATGTGTGAGTGGTTTTCGCTTTTATATATATAGATGACAATACTGTGTCCTCCTTTTAGGAATCTGCTTTTCTGGACCAGTTCACCTCACAAGCTATTAATCCAAAAGCCTGAAGTCTCAAATGCCTCTCTTATCTTAGTGCAGGAAACTGATTTGATATGCTAAAGAAAGCAATTTGTATTATTAAAAGCAAAATGCATCTATGCTCAGTTCTGCATGTCCTACTCGATGAGAATCACAACTGTTTTAAGAAAAAATATTAAAGAGAAAAAGGCTCTGCTCTCAAGTGCGCAGCTCTGTTCAGTTACAGCCTCTTAACACTTCTTGACTTTTATTGGCACCAATGAATGTTTCAATAAATGTATCACTTTCATACTATTTTGTTTTGAATAATTATGTTTAATCTACAGTATTTGTTTCTTCAAAAACCAAGGTACAGTGTTCCCTTGATTTTCGCGGGGGATGCGATCCGAGACCGCCCACGAAAGTCGAATTTCTGCGAAGTAGAGATCCGGAAGTAAATACACTATTTTTGGCTATGAACAGTATCCCAAGCCTTTCCTTGACACTTTAAACCCCTAAATTACAATTTCGCATTCCCATAGCAACCATTTAGATTATTACTCACCATGTTTATTTATTGAAGTTTATTTTAAAAAAATGTTTTTTAAAGGCAGACGAAAGTTTGGCAATGACATATGACATCATCGGGTGGGAAAAATCGTGGTATAGGGGGGAAAACTGCGAAGTATTTTTTAATTAATATTTTTGAAAAACCGTGGTATAGACGTTTCGCGAAGTTCGAACCCGCGAAAATTGAGGGAACACTGTATTCTGTTTAAAATGATACAATCCCTACAGACTGGGAAAGATGGAAGCTGTAACCTAAAATATTCGGAAAGCATCAGGTTAGGATAGGCCCTCCTAATTAACTGTAGAAGGCACCATGAACTAAGTATGATTTCTACCCCAAAATCATATACAACATCATAAACAATGGCCAGCTTTTCCATCATGCCTACTTAGTTACCAACATCACTAGAAACAAAATTTATATATACACACAAATTGTATACACTTGTAGAATACATAATTTCTATGCTGTGTCTACTTGCAGAATCCACATTCCAAAACAGTTATAGCCAGAATAAATAGGTTATATTTATTGAATTCATAATTCCTAATAAAAAACATCAGGAACAACAGGCTAATTTATACAATGAACTATTTTTTTTCTATTGGAATACAGGAACACATCTTTGTTTCTTCTAGCTGCAAAAGAAATTTACTGGCTGGAAATTAGTTAAGGGAAAGTAGAAAAAAAGTGTAAAATGAAAAAAATTAGGGGAAGAAATAACAGAATGGGAAAAAAATGAAGTAATTTTTTAGGAATTATGTATATTAAGCAGCCCCTTCTAGATGGATATACCTTTAAAAAAGGCCTAGTTTCAGTTCCAATTGAAAACTAATTTGGAAAAACTATTTGCAGTTATATGACATTATTATACATCATAGTTTGGGAAAATGGAACTGCAAACTGTAGAAATCAACGCTATTTTGAAATACGTTTTTTAGTTTTGGGAAGTTTGCGGCGCTTTTTTGGATTGGGAACAACATTTTTAACTTTAAGCGTCTGAAGAGTTATGATAGGGGAAGCAAGTAGGCTGACATCTGCTAGTTTCCACTTGTGACTGAGAGAGCTCCCTACTGGGGTAGACTCAGTGAATTCGGTATCTGAAGCAGTCGTAACATCAGCATCGTTTATTAACAGTGGTTCAATTTCATGCTGTATCCAAGGCAGATCTAAACTAGGAATTCGTGGAATAATTACTTCAAGTACCTTTGCAAACACATCAGCAGTTCTTTTAAACCCCAAAGCTAGCACAGATGTTAATCCAAGCACTGGGGCTAATGTTTCACTGAGACGTGGAACTTGGCCAGCTGGAATAGCTCGACTTGCACTGAGTGGAATCAGATGAGATGTTAGCAAGGCAGGTTTGGCAGATTTGCATACCAGTACAAGACACAACTCATTTTTTTCTAAAGCTCTGGTTACTTCATTGATCCCAATAGCAAGCTGGTTCCTGATTTGCACATCAGACCACCCACGTGCTTTTGGGTCATCAGCCCCTTTGTCTTCAGTAAGTTTGCTTGGAAGATTGCAACATTCTTCCTTCTTTCGCCTTTTCCTGGAAGTGGGTTTCATTCTCTTCTGATCCTCTATTTTTTTAAACCCAATTTGCTTCATGACGTCTTCCAAGGCCTGCAAGACAAAATGCATATCCTCTCCTGGCAGTGTACACCATTGTGGAATATATGGGTTGTTCAAAGATGTTTTCACGATTTGTTTGGACTTACGGGCTGATCCTTTCCCCCGCGGAACAGACATTTTGGTGTTCTTACTCTTTGGAACTCAACCTGCAATGAACACAATAAAAAATGTTTTAAGAATTCTGCTTAACGTGTAGCATTAGAAATAATAAAATGTCCCATTTGTTTTTTCTTATATTGATTTCATTTGATGCTATTAAAAGAATCTGAAGATGTAATTTTACAGTTGAAAAATATTTATCCCCGTGGTATTAGAAAAAAGTTTATTTATTTTATTTGTTTATTTAATTGGATTTGCATGCCGCCCCTCTTCGAGGACTTGGGGCGGCTCACAGCATATACAAAGATACAATAGTACAGTTAATCCAATTAATATATATGCAAATAATCTTTAAAAATTCTAACTTTAAAAACTTTCATTAACATTCATTCAATAAAATCATACTAAGAACATTCGTTGGTCAGAGGGAAGATCTAGTAAGCCAAGGCCTGGCAACAAAGATGAGTTTTTAAACTCTTTCAAAAGGCAAGGAGGATGGGGGCAGTGCGAATCTCCGGAGGGAGCTGATTCAAGTTACACCCAATTAGCTGCAGTATTGTTAATGATTTCTCTATAATAAAAAAAATCAGCGTTCCATCAATCAGTGTAATATTTTCACTTGGAGCACAAATAATTAAACTTAAATTACCATATTCTGAATGCATTATAAAAAAACACATTTATCTTGAAAAGACTGAAAACTGGAAGGAAAAAGATGAAGCAAGGCAGAAGCAAGAGGGATAATTCCCAAACTCTTTTGTGCTTACAGTATGGGGGGGGAAACTGGACCATCTCAGAAATGGAAGGATTTTTTCCCTCCCCCATAGATGTTAATTGTAGAAAAAAGTAAATAAATGTAAAATAAAACACAGAAAATGTTGATCTACTAGGCTTGTACAAATCAACAGGGTTTAAGAAGTGTCAATTTGTCTGCCAAATATTGTCACATCCTTCCCCTCTTGCAAGACAAATTAAGCTATTTATTTGCCAGCAACCAAAGTATGTATGTGTTCTAACCACATACACTGTATACACATAAAGAATGATAATAGGAAAAACAGCTGTGAAGTATTCCTGAACACCCATCCCTTTTTGGTAACAAAATGGTTGTGTCCTCATAATATATGCATTCATAACATGATGGTTAAGGTTCTCACAATATTAACTATCCAAATGGGCTGGATTTATACAAACATACTAAACTAAAATAAGCTTGGCTAGGTTGTTATCCTCCCTTGAAAAATATATGTTGGAAAAGGTGGAGTGAGCATGAAGTCAATTAGATAATGAAGGGTGACCTACTGGAAGATGCAAAGACAGAGATGTCTTGGAGCTGGCTCATGAAAATCAGTTTTAAATTTGGTAGAAACTGCTCAGCCAGTTGTCAGCAGAGCTGAGTCACAATGCCCAGCGTGCCAACTGTTCAGAGGCTAGCAACACAGAGAAATGGACCACAACTGGCAGAATTGGTTGCTCAATATAAACAACCTAGAATAGAGTAGAAAAAGAATTAGAATAAAATAGATGAATCCAAAGAACCAAGTGGAAAACTGAGCATCCTGGAGATTTATCCATGTGGTTCCAGGAACTGATACCAATTAGAGGATCCATCAAGTTTCTCATCCAGTATGCCCTGCAACATGGCCAATTTTTAGCCTTGTGTGATAAAGAGCAAAGAGATCAACCTTTGGAGACTGCACAGATACACTCATATTTCCTTGGCAAAAATATGGAAACAACTTGTTTGATACTTTTACCATTCCACCACCAGCGTCCAATAAAAGGTCTTTTTCTATTTTCAGACTATGGGACACTTTTCTCTGCTAATCGCTGAGACAATAAATAATGACATAGAACCCCAGCACAATAAGGCAAATAGATTCGGCAACTTCAGGTGGTGCACAGAAACCCAATTTTCCAAATCAGCCATTGACACAAATTGAAAAAAAGAAATGCCCCTTAAAGCTGCAATACACAACTTAATAAAGAAGGAAAAGATAACCGCCCGATAGACTTTATTTTTCCTAAAGGAGAGCTTATTGCATAGAGCTCTTCCATCCGATTTAAAGGGAAATCTGGGTTCGCTATCAATGAAGAAAGTAAAAGGCAACGATGCATACACTTGCGCTTTCACTCACCTGGCTAGCCAGCAGCTTCACGCGTCTCGTAACCCACCGGGAGATGCACGTCACCCACTTCCCCTCCAAACTCCAGCGGCGCGATCAATTTCTCCCTCCACCGATCAAAGCGCCGCGCAGAAGCAACGCTCGGGGAATATTTCCCACGCCGTGTTCAGTTGAGCAGGAAGCGGAAGCGGCCAGTTACGGTCAAGTTTAGGCTCACGCTCACCTCGCCAGCGCCCCTTCGCGTCTGGGCGGACTTCTGGACGCAAAGTTGGGGCGCGCAACCGATCAACTCTAGATTGCTGTGAACGGCTGCTACTGTTCTGCATTCACGTCTCTCCTGAGCGCCCCCTAATGGCCATAATCCGCATAATTGCCTAAACGACCAGGACGGTGGGAAAGCCAGAACAGAGTTCCTGGAACGGCTTTTTTTTTTTTTGGATTGTTGTGTTGGGACTGGTCTCTGGGCGTCACGTGACTTTCTTTGTATACAATACAACTTTCTTTGTATACAATACAACAATTTCTTGGTCTCTGGGCGTCACGTGACTTTCTTTGTATACAATACAACTTTCTTTGTATACAATACAACAATTTCTTTGTATACAATACAACAATTCTGTTGTATTGACAAGGATAATAATATTGACAAGGCACACAAATTAAATAATAAATAAATAAATAAATAAAGTATTTATATATTTAAAATAAAAACCATGCCGCTAATAGTAGGAGTAATAGTGGGAGGGGGGGGCGGAGAAAGACACCGGACACACCACAAAATAAAAACAATAAATAAGAAGCCAAAGAGAAATTGTAACTTTTACAAGGTTCGATTAGCCCTTAACACTTCCAATTTTATCCAGAACAATAGACTAACTCAAAACATCAGCCTCTTACTCCTTGTCAGCTCAAATAGTGACATTCCCCAAGCAGGACTAGTGATGCAATTAAGATTAAACTGCCTTTAGGAACTCAGACTGATCCAGTTTAAAAGCATATCATCTGGTGGGACCAAGAAGAGAATTTTTTTCTGCTATGCTTGCTCCCTCTTGGGAATATCATCTCCCAAACCTTGGATTGGCCTTGATAACCTTTAAGAAGGTCCTTAAGGCATGGCTCTACCACCACACCTGGGGGCCTGGCAACTATGGGAAGTTCTTACAATCGGTATTTTGAGTTGTTGCAAGAGATTCAGGGCAGCTAACAACAGTAATAAAAAAACATCATATAAATCCAATACTAAAACAACTAAAAAACCCTTATTGTAAAACCAAACATCCCTACAAACAAACATAGAATGCATAAATTGTAAAGGCCTAGGAGGAAAGAATATCTCAGTTCCCCCATGCCTGACGGCAGAGATTCCAGATCTCACACAAAAACATGTCCCATATCAATTCTGAATAAAAATTCACAAATATAGTCAACATTTTGAAATGGAACAGAATGCTTTAATCTGTCATTCCTTTTAAGTCCTGGGACATGGTGATTTAGGCTAGAAGTTGGTATCAGTATTTTATTTTTTGCAGCTATGACTAGCAAAAGATTGGATTGGGTGGAAATTCTGCAGTCTATGCAGCAATTCAAAATATTTTTTGGTAGAAAAATGATTTGAATCTTCAAGCATCCATCCTTTTCAGATTTCAATAAACAGAGCATTTGATAAATTTTGCTGGCCAAGAATTGGCATTCCAAGAACTTTTCCCCAATAAGGAAAAAAGCAAATAGCAGAATTAGATTCATTGTAAGGTATCTTATTTTGCCAAGGCCTTTTAAATTGTACTACTCATTGGCTGGTTAGCATGGTCTTAGCTGGTTCCTTTTTGGTCCTTATGTGTCTTCAATTTAATATTGTCTCTTAGTGACTCTAGGACGATCTGTTTCCAACCTAACTCTTCAGCTATTTTAATTGTGGACCCATCAATGCTCTAAGCAAGTCCATCTACTTTGCTACTGAAAAATCCATTTTTCTTTCCTTCTACCTTTCTTAGTATTACAGAGAGTTGTATATTTTCAAAATGACTCCAGAATACAATTCTCACCTGCCTAATTGCATGAATGAAAACCTATAGATAGATAGCAAAAGCATAAATATATTGTTTCTTCAAAGTTCAACATTCAAATGCTACATATTTACATATCACAGAAAAAAACTGTTGCTTGAATGATTCTCAGAACAAACATATTCCAACATCTAAATATCATTTCCAAGTATTTTATTGCTACATGATCATGTATATCATCTGCAGTCTATTTCTTGATTGCTGGTCCTTTTAACATTGATGTCAATTCTAAAAGGCAGAAATACAGTATCTACTCCTTTAATATCTTCACTATGAGTTTTAGAATCAATGACTGTATCCACTATTTTAGTTTCATCTTTTTATTTAATAACCCTATTTGTTTTATTAGTCCTTGGTTTTCATTACTAGAGCTTGAGATAATTTGCATTTTCAGTTATCACAATAATGTCATAAACACAATGTATTTTTCTTTTTCCAGTTTTAAATCTATACTCATCTTTTTGCAATTCAACCTTTCACTATACAGTATAATCTCATATAGGCTGAATAACTATTGGGAGAGTATTTAGTACAGTGTTCCCTCGATTTTCGCGGGTTCGAACTTCGCAAAAAGTCTATACCACGGTTTTTCAAAAATATTAATTAAAATATACTTCATGGTTTTTCCCCCTATACCACAGTTTTTCCCGCCCGATGATGTCATATGTCATCGCCAAACTTTCATCCACCTTTAATATTTTTTTTAAAAAATAAACTTTAATAAATAAACATGGTGAGTAATAATCTAAATGGTTGTTAAGGGAATGGGAAATTGTAGTTTAGGGGTTTAAAGTGTTAAGGGAAGGCTTTTGATACTGTTCATAGCCAAAAATAGTGTATTTACTTCTGCATCTCTACTTCGCGGAAATTCGACTTTCCCAGGTGGTCTCGGAATGCATCCCCAGCGAAAATTGAGGGAACACTGTAATGTCATATTGCTTTACCACCCTGGATCTAATCTGTCTTTTTATCCTGTGGTTTTCTCTCCTGTATATTGCTCTTCCTATAATCAACTGGTTGCAAATTACTTTCTCATCACTATCATACTCTGAAAAATAAGGCAGTTCCTAAATGAGATAACCTATAGTGTTTTATGACTTGTACTGGCTTACGTGTTGTTTTGCATCCTGTTATTTAAATACAGACAACTTCATTCCAGTAGAATCAATTACTCCTATTCTGGAAAGAATGACCATTCTCCTTGTCAAAACACAAATGAGCTGAACCCCTTGAAAGTCATTCTTAATCCAGCCTCATTTCTAGTTTTTGCACAGGAGACAAGCAATTTAAAAGCAGTGTGGAAAATCTCTTAATAGTATTGGGGATGAGGTAAGACGTGCACATTTGGTCTTATTAAATAGAGAACTGGATTTAGGATACAATAAGGAGACCCTTAAAATTTGCTGAGCAATAAAAATAAACAAATGTTAGCATATTGTTTTATTGTGCATTTTTAATGTACAATGCCATGCCATATTTATACAAATATATTTTCAGAGTTGACTTTCTACAATTGAAATCAATAGAAGATACTGAAACTGAAGTGCTTTACTCTAATTCATCTAGTTTATATAATTAATAGTAAACTGTAGGCAAGACTGTTGAAAAACAATGGATATCCGTATTAATTCTGAGTGTAAAATAACTTTTCAGAAAATGGCCAGGGGCGAAATTTCCCAATCCAATAAAAATAGTCCAGCAGAGTTTGATCAATAGAATATTGATCAATGTAATTACCTGAAATACTATTTCTTCAAATAATTTACTTCTAAAATGAACATTGCCAAAAGTTAATCAATTTTTCCTCATAGTCTTTTAAAAAAGAATAATTATATGTCAACTATTCTAAAGTTGTTTTCTTATCAAATTAATATTTATTCTTTTCAGATTAATAATATGGAAAATAAAAACTGGAAAAGGAGAAGACTGAAATGCCCTACTTTATTCTAATTTATTTTACTTCATTTTAATTCTAGGTTAGAAAAAAGTCCAGGGGAACACATTTTTTGTTTCTTGGTGCAATTTTTCTAGCTGCCAAGCAATAAAAGCTGACTGTTCCTGGATACCCCCTCCCCCCAATTATTGATCTCTGCTTCCAAGGCTGCACTTACATACTTTTCTGATTTAGGCATTTGTGGAGAAAGTTAATGCAGCTTTCTTTCTAAGCCTAACTCACTTTAAGATGGATGTTGTGGGGAAAATAGGAAGAAAAAGATGTGCTGGACATATTTTCTTCCTTAAATTATTTTTAAAACAATAAAGGCGGAATACAGTGATACCTTGTCTTACAAACTTAATTGGTTCCAGGATGAGGTTCTTAAGGTGAAAAGTTTGTAAGATGAAACAATGTTTCCCATAGGAATCAATGGAAAAGTGATTAATGTGTGCAAGCCCAAAATTTACCCTTTTTGCCAGCCAAAGCACCCATTTTTGCGCTGCTGGGATTCCCCTGAGGCTCCCCTCCATGGAAAATCCCACCTCCGGACTTCTGTGTTTTTGCGATGCTGCGATTTCACTGAGGCTCCTCTCGCTGGGAAACCCCACCTCCGGACTTCCGTTGCCAGCGAAGCGCCCGTTTTTGCACTACTGGGATTCCCCTGCTGGGATTCCCCTGCAGCATCACAAAAACATGGAAGTCCGGAGGTGGGGTTTCCCATGGAGGGGAGCCTCAGGGTAATACCAGCAGCGCAAAAACAGGTGCTTCGCTGGCAACGGAAGTCCGGAGGCGGGGCATCCCAGCGGCGGCGGTGGGTTTGTAAGGTGAAAATAGTTTGTAAGAAGAGGCAAAAAAATCTTAAACCCCGGGTTTGTATCTCGAAAAGTTTGTATGACGAGGCATTTGTAAGATGAGGTATCACTGTACCAATAAATAAAGCAACGAGTCCTCAATTAGCTTACACCAGCTGCAATGACACAATTTAGCAGAGACGGGACTGAAAGGGTCGTGTGAACACGACCTTCCTCTTGACAGATTTATTATTATTATTATTATTATTATTATTATTATTATTATTATTATTATTATTATGACTTATATGCCGCCCCTCTCCATGGACTCGGGGCGGCTTACAACATTTTAGTAAAAAATACAATAAATAAAACATTCAAATGGTTGTATGACTGTAACTTTGTTGCTTCTATCCTTACAAATTATATTGACTGGTTCCTAATATGATTTGTTTGCTTATTTTTATCCGGAATATCATTATGATTCTTGATTAACTTATCTTTTCTTTTATGTACTCTGAGACAAATGCCAAGACAAATGCCTTATGTGTCCAATAAATACACTTGTTCAATAAAATTCTATTCTGTTCTATTCTATACACTAGCCTCTGCTAGTGTTTGCTACTGCAAACAAAGCAGCATGATAGATTCATAATTTGGCAGTCCAAAAAGCAACAGTCAAACCTTCTGTTGTATCCTGAAATGGCTACCTTGTAATTCCTGTAAATAGTTTGTTCCTCTTTCCAGCGCTGTCTGAGCCGAAGCAGGAAGTCGCTCCTGATTGGCTCAGACGCGGCCGGCTCTAGCTTTGGCGGGAACCGCAAATGTATAAAAGGAGCGGTTTCTCCAAGCAGAGTCAGTCGGTACTCGCTGAATTGTCACTTTGCCTTGCTGAGCTGTCACTTGTTCTCTGAGCTGAATAAAAGTACCGATTGCTTGAACCCTGCCTCTGGGTTTACTTCACTGGCGACGAACGGACGGAAGAAACATCGCGTGCAACATGAACAAAGTCCAGATCGGCCAGGCTCCGGAACTCTTCGATCCCGAGAAAACAACCTGGGACGAATACATGGCCACCTTCGAGATCTTCCTCGAGGCGGCGGGAATAGAGGACGCCGAAGCCGATCGCAGACGGGCTATTTTCCTTAATTACTGCGGCCCAGAAATCCGTGGACTTGCCCAGACTCTCACCGAACCGCAGCAAGCAAGAACCGTAGCGTGGGACGTCCTACAGGAAAAGCTAGCGAGCCATTTCAAACCGACCAAACCAGCCATGGTTTTTCGGCATCAATTTTCCATGATGGCTCAGAAGGAAACCGAGTCAATCAACCAGTTTACAACGCGGCTCGAACGGTACTTGCTCAATGCAAGTTTAAAGACCCGGAAGCTCGCCTCACCGACGCCCTGGTTTTCGGCATGAAAAGCGCCACAGTGAGAAATAAACTCCTCACCGAAGAAGAGCCGACTCTACAGACCGTGATTAAACTAGCGCAAACCGCAGAAGCAGCCGACGCAGCAGCTAGAGAGTTGAAAGAGCACGGAAGGCGAGAACTCATTGCCAAGATTGACTCCGCGTCTCCCCGCGCCGTGGAAACAGACGACCTCAGCCAACCAGCTCACAGCGGGGACAACTGCCTCCTGGTGCAAGACCAGCCGAGACACCATAGAGCTACTCACCCAGCCCCCTGCGCGGGCTGCCGGGGAAATCACCAGCGCCATCGATGCCCTTTCCGAGACGCTGCATGCCGCCGCTGCAGCCGTAGAGGCCACATCGCCATCGCATGCAGAGCAACAGCACCGGAAGAAACATTCGCCACACCGCAATACCAGCGACCACAAAACCAGACCCCCCAATCGCGAGAAAGGAGACCGTTCCGCAACTCGGGTCAAAGGAACTACTCAACCGCTAACCGCGACTACTATAGAGGTAACTCTCAATTTTCCGTGAATAACACGGCAGCCAAAAAGGGGGCTAAAATTGTTATCTCACTGTTACTAAATAACCAGCCTTGCTCAATGGAGCTGGATACGGGCTCTAGATATACCATCATGCCTTGGGAGAAGTTTAAACTGTATATGCCTAATGTGTCTAAGGCTGATCTAAATCAAACCTCTTTGGTGATCAGAGACTTTCAAGGGGGGGTAATCTCGGTCCTGGGAACAGCAAATGTACCTATTGCATTCAAGAATGTTAAATGTACCCTTCCCATGCTTATTGTAACGGGGGCCAAGCACTCTCTTCTGGGTTTAGCGTGGATGGAACCGTTGGGGATCGAAATTTCGGGTGTGTGTAATGTAAACTGTGATAATATGCCTAACTTTGTGAAAGAGTTCCCTGAAGTGTTCAGCCCCACCTTGGGATTGTATAAGGGACCCCCTATATCATTCTCTATTGACCCCAAGGTCCCACCGATCAGACTAAAACCTCGCAGGGTCCCCCTTCCGCTTCTCCCCAAACTAGACATACAGCTGGATAAACTCATTAGCCAAGGTATTTTGGTCCCTGTGGAACAGGGGCCATGGGAAACTCCCATAGTTACACCTTTGAAGCCAGATGGGTCCTTAAGAGTTTGCGCTGATTACAAATCGACCCTGAATAAGGCACTCCAACACCACCCCTACCCCATCCCGGTTGTGCAACAACTTCTACACTCCCTGGGGGAGGGGAAAAGGTTCGCAAAGATCGACCTGGCGCAAGCTTACCAGCAACTTCCGGTCGACAAACAAACAGCAAACGCACAAACAATTGTAACGCACAGGGGGGCTTTCAAATGCACGAGGTTACAGTTTGGGGTAAGCATAGCCCCAGGAATATTCCAGAGCATTATGGAACGCCTATTATCAGGGGTAAATGGGGCCATCCCATACTTTGATGACATCTTAATTGCAGGGGAAAACCAGGAACAAGTAAACAAAAGAATAAGGGAAGTACTTAAGAGATTACAGGACAAAGGGTTAAGAATCAAGCCTGATAAATGTGTCTGGGGAACCAACAGTATAGAATTCCTAGGATATAAAATAGATAAAGAAGGTATCCACCCCACAACAGAAAAGCTGAGAGCAATTAGAGAAGCCCCAGAACCACGAGATAAGAATGAGCTGCAGGCATTTTTAGGCCTCCTTAATTTTTATTCCGTTTTTTTAAAGCAGAAGGCAACAGTAGCAGAGCCTCTCCATCGTTTACTCCAGAAGGAAGCCCGCTGGACATGGGGGAAAACTGAACGTGAAGCTTTTTCTCAAATAAAGAATTTATTAACTTCTAAGAGTGTAGTAGTCCAATATAGTGCTTCACTACCAATTAGGCTCACGTGCGATGCTTCGCCGTACGGCATAGGAGGAGTCCTAGCTCACGTTCTACCTAATAAGACAGAGGCCCCAATAGCATTTTTCTCAAGAACCATGACCAGCACAGAGAGGAATTATAGCCAGTTAGACAAGGAGGCTCTAGCTTTAGTGGCAGGGGTAAAGAAGTTTCACAATTATATTTTTGGAAGAAGTTTTGAACTAGTCACTGACCACAAGCCCCTACTAGGTTTGCTAGCCCCCAACAAGCCCACTCCACCTTTTATGTCTCCAAGACTAATCAGATGGGCACTTTTCCTCTCAGGGTACCAGTATGAGCTCACCCACAAGGGGGGGAAGGAAATCAATCACGCAGACGGCCTCAGCAGGTGCCCCATAACAGACTTAGTGGAAGACCCTGTTCCTTCCACAGATGTGTTAATGATAGAACTCGAGGATAACCCACTAACCACGGCCAAAGAGGTAGCTGCACACACGCAGCAAGATCAAACCCTTAAACAAGTGGTGAACTGTGTTCTAAAGGGATGGCAAAATGATGTTGTGAAACCTGAATTGTGTGATTTCAAAAACAAAAGACTTGAGTTATCTTATGTAAAAGGTTGTCTGCTGTGGGGGGATAGAGTGATCATCCCCAGAAGCCTAAGGGAAAAGGTACTCAAAATGTTACATGTGGGTCATCCTGGGATTGTCAGGATGAAGAGCCTGGCAAGGGGGCATTTATGGTGGCCAGGGCTGGATGCTGATATTGAAAGTTGGGTTTCAAAGTGTGAACCGTGCCAAGAGTCACGGCCTAGTCCCCCCAAAACAACTCCGGCTGAGTGGGAACAGCCTGCTGGTCCTTGGTCTAGAATCCACATTGATTTTGCTGGCCCAGTGGGGTCCCAGTATTTTTTAATAGTGGTTGATGCCTTCTCCAAATGGGTGGAAATAATAGCAATGAACAACATAACCACAAGTGCCACCATCAAGGTATTGAGTAGACTGTTTGCATCCCATGGTTGCCCAGATATCTTAGTGTCTGACAATGGGCCACAGCTAACAGCCAGGCAATTCGAATTGTTCCTAGATGGCCTAGGGATCAGGCATGCCCTCATCTCGCCTTATTCGCCCTGGGCTAACGGATTGGCAGAACGTTACGTGCGGGTGGCAAAGGAGGCATTGCGCAGGTCAGGCCCTGGGGATGTGCAACAAAACTTGGACCAATTCCTACTTACCCAACACATTACCCCTAACTCGCACACACATGTAAGCCCTGCAGAGTTATTGATGGGAAGGAAATTGAGGTCACCACTAGACAGGTTAAACCCAAGGTTCTGTGTTAATAATAACCAAATGTGTGTAAAACCTGAAAGAGAAATGTTTTTGGGACAAAATGTATATGTAAAAAGTTTTGATGGAAATGTAAACTGGATGAAAGGAATTGTTGTTAAGCAAAATGCACCAAAGACTTATATTGTAAAACTAGAGGATGGTCGTTTGTGGAAGCGACACATAGACCACATTCGGAAGCGAACAGAAAATCAATTGACACAAACCGCTGACATGGACTCTCCCCCTTCAACAGACTTTAGCACATTGCCCGAATTAACAAATATGCAAAGAGACTTATCGGGCCAGGGGGAACCATCCAGCGACGCCGAGCCATCCTCGTCCTCCGAAGCCTTCGTTGGGCCCGCCAGACCAAGTCCACCGCACCGGGAGAACAGCGGCGAGCCATCCTCCACAGTCGGTGGCGAAGAAGAAATTGAACTGCGCAGGTCAGTGCGAGCTCCTCGGAGGCCCCACCGATTGGACGACTTTGTCACATGGCTTTCGTGATGGATGTGTCCAACTATGAGGGGAGGGGTGTTGTATCCTGAAATGGCTACCTTGTAATTCCTGTAAATAGTTTGTTCCTCTTTCCAGCGCTGTCTGAGCCGAAGCAGGAAGTCGCTCCTGATTGGCTCAGACGCGGCCGGCTCTAGCTTTGGCGGGAACCGCAAATGTATAAAAGGAGCGGTTTCTCCAAGCAGAGTCAGTCGGTACTCGCTGAATTGTCACTTGTTCTCTGAGCTGAATAAAAGTACCGATTGCTTGAACCCTGCCTCTGGGTTTACTTCACCTTCTCTAAATCTTCTGTATATTACTCCACCATGCTTCAACACTATTCCACAGAGTTGCCTTCTCTACATGCACAAACATGGCTAGAAGACTAAACGGTTTGCAAAGTAGATGCAGGGTAGTTTTAAGCAGCTGCATTATGCTACAGTAGTACTGTAGTTCTGCTGTGTGAGTTCTCCTACTTTTTGTTTGAAGTAGAATCCTTGTCTACTTTTATAAGCTAGTAATAATTCCTGAAGAAAAATATAGTTGTATTGATATTATGGATTTGGAAGAAAACATTAATTACTTATACAATAAAATCCTAATGACTCAGATTCTAATAATCATATTGCTTCTTACAAATTTAGTCTCAAGTACTCCGTCCTTTCGGAGCTGCGAAGTAGACGAAGCTATCTACTATGACAATCAAACCTTGTTGTGCTGATGACAATCCTCTACAACGGAGGGCAACCCCCCCCCCCAAACCCCAATTGCGTCTCTCGCGACGCTGCGCACTGCAAGGAGGCTGCCTTTATCTTGCAGCAACCCCAAATGCGCTGAAATCTGACCCTCTTTCTCCAGTTTCGAGATTCTGGCCGTAGCAGAACAATACCTCTGACTGCTGCTCCGCCTTGCAACCGCTCCTCCTCTGGCTCTGGTGCTTGCCTTGCATTTTCCCCGCTTCAGTGCAGGGCGAGCTCATCTCGCCCCGAGTTTGCTTTGGCGCACTGAGTAGTACAACCCTTGGAGTGACGTCACAAAGCCCCGCTCCAGTCACAAAACTGGCCAGCCCGGGCTCATATAAAAGGCTGCTGGGGGGAAAGCGCGCACCTAGTGCCGGGTCAGCTGCCCGTTCGTGAGAGCGCAGGTGTTCATTGCACGGAGCAACATGACACTCCAGGTATTGAAATTTTTAAAAAACGGGGATAAGGAGAAAAAAAAATGGACAACTGATTTTGCAGGGTTTAATTGCACACGAAAAACTAGATCTTGAACGGGCGTTGCGCAGCGTGGAAGGATTGTTGACTTGCTGGAAATCGGCTAAGCTTCGGCTCGTCCTCTAAAATCCCATTTTTTCCTTTAATCTGCGTCGCCCCCGTAGCATAGGACATTGATTCACAGACTGGCCAAACGCGTTTTAACCTGACCTGTTATGCAAAGTGGACTGTTACTAGTTCCCGTGTGATGTGTGAACCGGGTTGATTTAGTTGAGGGAGTGAACCGGGATTCTAATTAACCATGGAAGAGATTCGTGTGAATCAAAATAGTTGTCCAATAACCCAATTCTGTATTCAGTAATTTGGAGAAAGTCTCTTGGCACTCAGCCAAGGCTTGGTGGACTCTCCGACAGTTTAATTAATTAGACTGCAAATCCATTACTGGAGCGGAAACAATGTAGGGCTTTGTTTTCTGGGTTCAGGAGTTTCTTTTCTTTCTTAGTTGAGAAGGAAAAAGTTCTACTGATTTAAAATGGGTTTCCTCTTTAACTTTTTTGTTTTCTGCCTCTTATTGTTGGTGAGCAGAGAAATGGGACTTCATTACTTTTTCTATGCACAGTATAAATACAATCCTTGGAAAGGTTTAAGCAGTTGTGACTTTAACAATTTCTTCAGCCAATTTGACTGCAGAGAATCTGGTTGATGTTCTCCAGGAGGTCTGCTATTCATTGAGAATAATATGTAATGAGTCTCATGTGGAAAAAAAGCAGATGTTTGATAGTAAAAAGTGTTTACCTAAGCATGGTTGCTGTGAAAAAGAGTTTGAATTTGTTACAAAAAGCAAGGATTTGCCTACCAGCTGGATTAGAGGTCTAGTTTTAAATGAAATTAGGAATATGGGTGATTGTAAAATCATTGCAATTCACTCCTAGGTTCATGTATAAAGGAATATGAGAAAACCCCATGCTATGTATCAAACCAAAAGCTATTAAATCCAACCAGGCAGCTGTTAATGGGAAAATTGGAAATTGGACAATAGCATTCTTCTATTCCTGCTCCTTACAAGAGAGGCAGTGTGTTTCTGATTGCAAAAGCTACACATCTCTTTTGTGATTAAATAGCTACTAATAACTGTGCTGTTCTTTATTTTGATGTAATTTTCCCCCGATTATTCAGGGTGATGGCCATCACTGCCTCTTGTGAACATAAGTTGCATTGTTTAATAAAATGCTCTGTGAAACAGTATTGTATCCTGATTCACCCAACTTCTAGTATTGTGTATTGTCTAAAGGGAGACAAGTTCCATTCCTTTGCTCCACATCATGTGTATTTGTATGCAGATTTTATATATATTCATTTTTTCCTTAGGCAAATAGACACCAACATTGTCCCTTTCTTTTATAGCATTTTGTCTGCTGTGGTTCCATTTTCAAATCCCCTACCTTGGGCTGGTTTCTTAGTTTAAACCTCTGCATTGCTGGCATGGATTTTTCCTTTAACTGGCAAAGTTGTAGATACAGTATTTGACTGGCTTCTAGAAAATCGGACATAATTCCCAATTGCAGTCCTTACCACCAGATCTTTTGATCTGACTGCATATAATATTTGCTCTTACTTTGCAGATGTGTCTGGACTTTACCTGGTAGAGTACTAAAGTAGTATGGAGAATAAAATTAGAAACAGAGCAGTGTTCTTAAGAGTTTGGAGCTAAGCATTCTAAGTTGGGAGACCATGTAAAAGTAATATAAGGTAGAAAGGAAAGTTTTTTTAAAAAATCTCTGAAGAAGGTGGCACTAAATCATTTTTGTAATTGTTATCAAATAAACTGCAGGGCTACACCCAATTCTCCAAGAGTGAAACTCAATCCAATATTTTATTTATGTTGGGAAGCCTGCTGTTGTAACTCCTTCGTCCTGTGGTTATTAAATACTGTGGCAATGGAAGAGATAGTTTGATGTTAAAGACATTGAGCACCAAACCAATGTTCATGTCCTGCATTAGGCACCAAGCCAGCTGGATAACCTTGGCCAGTCATTTTTTTTCTCTCAGTTGTAAAAAGAAGGCAATGACAAACCACTGTATTAACAGACTTGAAGCCTCACCACCACCACCACCCACCAAAAATAGCAGCAGAACATCTTTGCGTAATCTTTAACAGCTTGCACAAATTGTTGGACTATGAGATTTCAGCACCATTTTTATGAAATGTGCAAAGGTTTTGTTGACTAGATAAGGCTGGGTAAAAGATAATATGACCTTAGCCAATGGCAGCTTTAGTATAATTTCATTCTAATACCCTGTAAATGTGTAAATCATGTCCAAGCAATTTAAATTTGACATCTGATTCTAAACAGGTCCTTGCTGATCTTTATCCCCTTCAAAGTGCTACTGCCATTTAGTAGAGAAGGTGGAATGATTAGATTAGATTAGATTAGATTTATTGGATTTATATGCCGCCCCTTTCCGCAGACTCGGGGCGGCTCACAACAATGGCAAAAACAGTACATAGTGACAAATCTAATAATTACCCATCTAATTACAGTTTTAGGTTAAAAAATTCATAAAAGCAACCCCAATATATATAAAAAACAAGCACACAATCAATCAAACACCAAAACAACATGGGCAAGGGGGAGATGTTTCAATTCCCCCATGCCTGATGGCAGAGGTGGGTTTTAAGGAGTTTACGAAAGGCAAGGAGGGTGGGGGCAATCCTAATCTCAGGGGGGAGTTGGTTCCAGAGGGCCGGGGCCGCCACAGAGAAGGCTCTTCCCCAGGGTCCCACCAGACATTGTTTAGTCGACGGGACCCGAAGAAGGCCAACTCTGTGGGACCTAACCGGTCGCTGGGATTCGTGCGGCAGAAGGCGGTCCCGCAGATATCCTGGTTTGGTGCCATGAAGGGCTTTATAGGTCATAACCAACACTTTGAATTGTGACCGGAAACTGATCAGCAACCAATGCAGACTGCAGAGTGTTGGAGTAATATGGGCATCCTTAGAGACGCCCATAATTGCTCTCGCAGCTGCATTCTGCACGATCTGAAGTTTCCGAACACTTTTCAAAGGTAGCCCCATGTAGAGAGCGTTACAGTAGTCAAGCCTCGAGGTGATGAGGGCATGAGTGACTGTGAGCAATGACTCCCGGTCCGAATGGCTGAGGATTGCAGGGTGAGGTGTCCCCCCCAACACCCCCCCAACCCTGCCCCAAGCACCTACCTGGAAAATGGGGATATCATGAATATCAGCTCAGCTGGGTGCGGCTGGGAACTTCATAGGATAACCTTAGAAGCTGTTGTTAGAGTTAACTTTTGTTACAGCCAGCCTTTAGTTCTGATGCCCCTTTGATTAAGAATCACTTATCCAGAGCAGTTTTTTATGACTTTCTGGGAGACAGTATTTGTGTGTATGATTTCTAGCATCTACAATTAATTACGGTAGTCTTTCTTGCTTTTTGCATCTCTGGGATAAAACAAATAGAAGATACAAATAATTTGCAAATAAACTATGCAAATGAATAAGTACTATTAATAGCACTTTACTTTGTCATAGAGTTCCATTTTTAAATGAATTAATTCTGTAAATTATCATGATTTCTTTATCATGGTGCATAAGATTGGAATAAGATTGGTACATAAGATTGGAATTAGCGAAATATAGGGCAACTCAATTTACATTTTGCTTCGATCTTTCTCAGCCAGGACTGGCATTGCCGGCATTCTTTGGTGTGTATGTATCTGTGTAAGCATGCATGTGCTTTAGCAAAGGATGTAGGGCAGCTCAGCTGTGACAGCAGCTGGATGAGGGATTAAATCATGGAGCCCCACTTTCTTTTTAGCCTAAGGATTGCACGCAATTGCACTCAAGTATGAATCTGACCCAATGCCTTTTAATAATATATATTAAAATTACTTGGATTTTATTTTATGCATATAAGCATTATACATTGCTTTCCTATTAAAACTACTGTACCTGGAAATCTACAGATTTTGAGAATTTATCCACACAACCTAGGTAGCTGAAAAAAATGGGCCAAGATTATGTTGATTGAACATAAAAACAGGTACATTTTTGAATAATTAATAATAATAAATTAGGACTGCAAGAAATAAATTAGTGTTGGTGGTAACGAAAAAAGAAAAGAAAACTGACTTTGGGATAAATGATTTTTTTATATGTATGTAGTACTAAAACTCTTACTTTCATAACTCTAAATGGGGCAAAACGGTACATCATAGGGCAACAATTTTTGAACAAATGATGGACTGACTTATAGAATGTATCTAAAAATCCAGGATATTGTAGGATTCAGTTCTGATTAGTTATTATAAAATTCTGCTTAATATAATACTAAAAATGTGCTTTCAAGAGCCAGCTGTACAGTACAGTGTTCCCTCGCTTTTCGCGAGGGATGCGTTCCGAGACCGCCCGCAAAAGTTGAATTTTCGCGAAGTAGAGATGCAGAAGTAAATACACTATTTTTGGTTATGAACAGTATTACAAGCCTTCCCTTAACACTTTAAACCCCTAAATTGCAATTTCCCATTCCCTTAGCAACCATTCAGATTATTACTCACCATGTTTATTTATTAAAGTTTATTAAAAAAAATATTTATTAAAGGCAGACGAAAGTTTGGCGATGACATATGACATCATCGGGTGGGAAAAACCGTGGTATAGGAAAAAAACCCGCAAAGGATTTTTTAATTTATATTTTTGGAAAACCGTGGTATAGACTTTCCGCAAAGTTCGAACCCGCGAAAATCGAGGGAACACTGTACTGTATATACAAGATCATTGTATCATACTTTAGATTTTGGTTTGAGTAGAGCAAAATTAATTAGTCAAAGATCACAATCATAGCTAGGGGTTCAAAGTGGAAGACTCTGTTGTTATCAACTGATGCAGACTTTACAGCAATGAGGAACACCCCCTTGAGTGTCATATTACTGAAGATGGTAATCCACAGAGGCTCAAAGAGAGTCTCTTTCAAGGCTTGAAGTACCTTGGGACCTCTGAGAAAGATTTGAATGTCAGGATGGCGTGACAGAAGGGTCTTCTTTCCACTGGCCAGCACAGTAGACAATGCTGCGACCTGCCCGTTGTAACCCATCCTGGAGAAAATCTAGAACCGGTGAAACAGAGACTAAGACAGGATTAATACTTGCACCATATGCTGCAATGTCCTACCAGTTAATTACTACTTCAGCTTCAACCGCAACAACACAAGAGCACGCAACAAATTCAAACTTAATACAAACTGCGCCAAACTTGACTGTAAAAAATATGATTTCAACAATCGAATTATCGAAGCGTGGAACTCATTACCGGACTCAATTGTGTCAACCCCTAACCCCCAACATTTCTCCCTTAGACTCTCCATGATTGACCTCTCCAGGTTCCTAAGAGGCCAGTAAGGGGCGTACATAAGTGCACTGGTGTGCCTTTCATCCCCTGTCCAATTATCTTTCCTTTCCTTCACCTATCTTATATATTCTCTTCCTTTCATATATCCTCTCCTCTAAGTCCACTTTCACCCTCTTTTATATTATCACATTATTTTTCTTCCTATGTATTTGTGTATTGGACAAATGAATAAATAAATAAATAAAATAAAATAAACCATCTGACAAAGGCATTATATATCCTGATGATGGATTGATTCCTGGCTGCCTACATAGTCTGAATAATCTTCTCTGAGTAATTTCTCCTCCTTAAGTGGGCCCCTACAAATGCCAAGTGACTAGTTGGAGCCACTGAGGCTCCAGATGTTCCAGGATCCCCTGGTTGAGGGACATCTGCTGAGGAGGAATTTCCCAGAGTGGTGAGGCAGAGGAGCTGATGAGATACGCAAACCACACCCTTCAAGGCCAGTGGGGGATCACCAAGATGATGTCTGCTTCCTCCTGTGATAACTTTCCGACTCACCATTTGAATTAGGGGGAGAAGAGGGAACGCATACATGAGCCCGGGGGACCAGATGCACCTGAGAGCATTGGTACCTTCCGTCCCCGAGGAGGAGAACCTTGAGAAGAAGCAAGGTAGATGGGTGTTCAGGTGCGTGGTGAATAGATCCACCTGCGGTGTCCTGAATCTGTGACATACTGTATGTCCTGAAACAATGTTGGATGAGGACACCATTTAGTGTTGTCCACCGTTGTTCTGCTTAGGTAATCTGCGTGTTTAGAGTTCTGACAATGTACTCTGCCATCAGGGAGAGGACAGATCGCTCCACCTACTGATCTATCAGCTGGTATTCCACCATGAAGCATTTGGATCATGCCCTACCCTGTCTGTTGAGATGTGCCTTTGCCAAGATTTTCTCTGTCTGCACAAGGATGTGACATCCTTGGAATTGGTTCTGGAAGTGCAAGAGAGCCAGGTGGGCTGCCTGCAAATCCAGCCAATTGGCTAGGTCTTGTGCTGACTAATGTCCCTGGGCTCCCTGACTGTCCAGGTGAGGCCCCCCCCCCCAGCTGAAGAGGCTTGCGTTGGATGTAAGAATCACCCAGTCTGGTTCCATGAAGAAGCTCCCCTTGGTGATGGTTGTGGAGATCCACCAATGGAGTGACTTCCTTATTTCCAGAGGGATCCTAACCTGGGAGTGGGAATGAGCTGTCTTTGCCCGCTAATATGGCAGCAAGAACCACTGGAGGCTTGGTGATATGGCAGCGAGAATGAGCCCAGGGCACTATCTGAATGCAAGACACAATTTTCCCCAATAGCTGGGAGATGGTGGCTAAGGAAACCCTGGGTTGCTGCAGTATATGAACCACTAGGTCCCTGATGCTGTCTCATCTTTCCTGAGACAAAATACCTGATCCATGTTGGTGTCTATGATGGCCCTAGATGAATCAGCCTGTGGAGGGGGACAGGTTATTCTTTTGGAAATTCAGAAGGAACCCGTGATCCTGCAGGTTTCAGATAGTCAGTTCAAGATCCTCTTGTCCCCTGATGAGGGAGGGCACCTAGACAAAGATGCCATCAAGGTAGCATTGTAATCTCACTGGAACATGTCTCAGGTGAGTTGCAATGGTGGCCAGAACTTTGGTAAAACACCTTGAGGTCAAGGTGAGCCCGAAGGGAAGAGCTGCAGGTGTCAGTCTGCATAGCTGAACCACAGAAGTTTGTGGTGTTCAAGGAGGAGTGAGATAATAATAATAATAATAATAATAATAATAATAATAATAATAATAATAATTGTATGCCACCCCTCTTCAAAGACTCAGGGCAGCTCACAGCATCAATAAACAATTTAATACAAATCCAATAATTAAAAACTGAAGCTAAAACCCACTATTATTTTAAAACAGTCAATAGTATTCAATCATACCACACATAAATCTTACTAGTCAATTAGGGAATGCATCAATTACCCCATGCCTGGTGACATAGGTAGTTCTTCAAAGTCTTGTGGAAGGCGAGGAGGGTGGGGGCAGTTTGAATCTCCAGAGGGAGTTGATTCTAGAGGGCTGGGGCCACCACAGAGAAGGCTCTTCCCCTGGGTCCCACCAGACGGCATTGTTTAGTCGGCGGGACCTGGAGAAGGCCAGCTCTGTGGGACCTAATCAGCCGCTGGGATTTGTGGGGCAGAAGACGAGCCCGTAGATATTCTGGTCCGATGCCATGTAGGGCTTTATAGGTCATTACCAACACTTTGAATTGTGTCCGGAAACTAATCGGCAGCCAGTGCAGGCCGCAGAGTGATGACGAGACTTGGGCGTATCTGGAATATGGAAGTAAGCCTCCGAGAGGTCTATGGATGCCAGGAATTCCCTGGGCTGAATTCCCTGGAGGATAGACACTAGGGAACTTATCTTGAACTTCTTGTAGACCAGATGTGTGTTGAGGATCTTTAGATCTAGGATCACTCTCCCTCCCCCCGAAGACTTGGGTACAGTGAACAGGATAGAGCAAAATCCTTGTCTCCACTGTTCCTCCAACACATCCTCTACGGCTTGAATGTCCAAAAGGTGTTTTATGGCTTGTTCCATGAGACTTTGTTTGGTGTTATTGCTGGAGATAGGGCACTGTACAAATTGATTTCGGGGAAGGGTGAGAAACTCCCAAGGATAAGCTGAATTGGATGGTATCCAACATCCAATTGTTAATGGTCGTTAACAGCCACTGGAGGAGGGGCTGCCAAGTCATTTGTGCTTGCGGTATTGATGGGAGTTCAACCACGAAATGGCCATTTGCGGAATGGATCAGACTTGTCATGAAAGGAGGCCTATCCTGCTCTCAGACTGTGAATATGATCGTCATTGGGAAGGGTTCTCATGGGGGTAGTGAAAAGACTATCTCTGTCGTCCTAGTGGAAGATGGAAGGATTTTACACTTCTCCCTGGTTTTAATGAGAGGGTTATTCCCCAGAATTGAAGCAGCCTGGCGCAATTCCCCAGAATTGAAGCAGCCTGGCGCCAGTTTGTTCTCAGGTCAGAATTCCAATTGCGCAGCTACAGCAAGCACCTGGAGGTCACCGCTGAAACCAAGGCTCGGGATGCAAACTTGGCGGCATTATGGGTTACATCGGCTGAGAACTGGGTGGCAACAATGATTTTGTTAAGGTCTTGGTTCAGATGGGTATCCCATAGAGACAGCCTGTCCCACATTTCCTGGAGCCACAGGAGAGTTTGTTTGTTTGTTTAATTAATTAATTAATTGGATTTGTATGCCGCCCCTCTCCGAGGACTCGGGGCGGCTCACAGCACATATAAAAAACAGAACGATAATGTAAATCCAATTAATGCTACATTTAAAAACAATGTTCAGGGGGAAGATCTAAAAGTCCCAAGCCTGGTGGCAAAGATGAGTTTTTAAGCTCTTTTGGAAGGCAAGGAGGGTGGAGGCATTGCAAATCTCTGGGGGAAGCTGATACCAGAGGGTCGGAGCTCCCACAGAGAAGGCTCTTCCCCTAGGTCCAGCCAACCGACATTGTTTGATCGACGGGACCTAAGGAGGCCAACTCTGTGGGACCTTGCCGGTCGCTGGGATTCGTGCAGCAGAAGGCGGTGTCGGAGATAATCTGGTCCTATGCTATGTAGCTGACCGATTAAAAAAGGATGCCGCCAAATGACCGTTTCCGATCTGACTAAGTGGGAAACTGGGACATGCGCAGAGACATGGAGGAGTGGCTGAAAAATCTGGACTTATTAACTAGGCAGATCAGATTGTAGCAACCCATTTTCTAGACTATTTTGAAACCATATTGGAGAACACATTATTTTTAGCAGAATCTTAAATACTATTTAAAAGTATTTTCTTAAATGTAATTTATTTACTTATATTCTGCCTTTATTATGTTTATAAATAACTCAAGGCAGTAATATATTCAACATACCTTCATCCTTCTTCATTGCTTATTTGACCCCTATGGCAATCATTAAGTGTTGTACCACATGATTCTTGACAAATGTATATTTTATTTTATGTACGCTGAGAGCATATGCACCAAGACAAATTCCTTGTGTGTCCAATCACACTTGGCCAATAAAAATTCTATTCTATTCTATTCTATCCTATTTCCCCCCACAATCCTGTAGGATGAGTTGGGCTGAGAGAGAGTGACTAGCCCAAGTCATGCAGCTGGCTTTCATGGTTAAGGCAGGATTTTGAATTGACGGTCTCTTGCTTTGTAGTCTAGATTCTAGCATGGTTCGTTAACCAAACTGGCTCTCAAACTTTATTAAATCAAGGCAAAAAGAAGTTGGATTATAAACTCTAATAAATGTTGGGTTATAAACTCAACTAATAAATGGATGTTAAATTGTTATCCCAAACTTAGAGCTTGCATCTTGCCAGTTGCTATTCAGTAATGAAAGTTTCTTTATCTTTAACAGCAATTCTCCCCACGTATAAACCTGTTTTGTATGCATGGCCTCTAGCTCAAAGGCTGGAGGGAATTCTTACACTGGCCAAAAAAATTCTTACACTAGAATAGCACTAAAAAAATAGGAATATTTTACCATGCATCTAGAATCAGAAATTGAGCATTCAATAAAATGTAAATATTTAAATAAAAGTGAGAACAAAGAAGCTTTCTTGAGAAAAGAAAATAGCTTAGAGAAAATACTAAAAGAAAAGATTAACGATACCAAAGCACAAGCTAGTAATATATACAGAATGTTATCGCAAACGGAAGAGGGAGTAATAAAAGGCTTGACAAGATGCTGGCAAAATGATTTACAAATAGACGAAAGTGAAATGAAAGAAATAGTAGAAAATATATATAAGATTAAGAATACAAGAGTTAAAGAGATGAGAAGAAAATTTTTACATAAATGGTATTATACACCGGCACAACTTGCACACTTCCAGGGGAAAGGGAAAGGTAATTGCTGGCATGGTTGCCAAAAGAAAGGAATTTTCATGCATATGTTCTGGGAGTGTGTTGAAGTTCAGAAATTTTGGAAGGAAGTGCAGAACGAAATAAATAAAATGCTAAATATTAATTGGATAATTACAAAAGAAATAGCAATATTAATTAAACAAAGAATACTAAGGTTTTAAAGAAATAAAAACTGCAGCACTGGAAAGCACTCAAGCGGTAGTGGTATTGGGTTGGAAAGGGTCTATAAAATGGACATTACAGAACTGATACTGGTACATGGTGGATCACATTCATTTTGAAATCACGGAAATAAGATTAAACAATTTTGATGAAAATAAATTGGAGAAGCTGATGGTACGATGGAATAAGGTGAAAGATTATATGTTGAGTAGAATTTGCGACGAAAATGTGAAAAATAAACTCCAATCACTCTTTGAATAGTAAACAAATGCAAATTAGAGCTAAGGAAATAAAATAACATAATCTAGTAAATATTTGAACCCCCTGCAATTGGTGAGGGGGGGGGGCATTGTCAGTCGGGTGATGGGCACATGCCCTGTGCACTGTTTTATGTTTGTTTCATGTAACCTTATGTGCAAAACCAATAAAAATATATTAAAAAAATAAATAAATAAAAATTGCAGAAATAAACATATTGCGTTGATACATGAAGCAACGGTATATTTCTTTAATGATCATCTTGTTTTATTTTCTCATCAGACTGACTTTGAGGCTGCTGCAGCAAATGTTAAGAAATTAAAATCCAGGCCCACCGACGATGAATTAAAGGAACTGTATGGACTCTACAAACAGGCCACTGTAGGAAATATCAACACTGGTATAATAATAAACATTTTGGAAAAATTGAGAGTGAGATCCCTTTTCAAGAACACAGGTTTATTGATTATATTTTCTCCTTCAACAGAGTCCCCTGGGATGTTGGATTTGAAAGGCAGAGCCAAATGGGAGGCTTGGAATCAGAAGAAAGGTCAGTTTAAATACAGTGGTACCTCGGTTCTTGACCACAATTCATTCCAGAAGTGTGGTCGAGAACCGATTTGGTCGAGTACTGAATTAATTTATCCCATAGGAAATAATGGAAATGGATTTAATTGATTCCCAGCCCCTGTTGACTCGCTGGGAACCAATTAAATCTATTTTCTTTATTTCCTATGGGATAAAAAGGAGCTCTATAGTCTAACCTCTCTAAGCTGCAGGAAGGGTGGGGGCGGCTGCAATACTGGCAGCTTCGGGGGGCTCCATTCCTCAATGCTTCGTCTTGTGCACCAACTTTCTTCTTCCCGGGGGCAGCGTTGGTGACGGCAGCGGCTTCCCTTCGAGGAGCAGCAGCGCCGGGAACGTCACGTAATGAAGGGAAGCCGGTGGAGCGGCGGCAACTGCTGAGATGGCTCCACCGGCTTCCCTTCATCACGTGACGTTCCCGGCGCTGCTGCTCCTTCGAAAGGAAGCCGCTGCCGTCACCAACGCTGCCCCCGGGAAGAAGAAAGTTGGTGCACAAGACGAAGCACTGAGGAAAGGAGCCCCCCGAAGCTGCCGGTATTGCAGCCGCCCCCACCCTTCCTGCAGCTTGGAGAGGTTAGACTATAGAGACTGGGAGGCTGTTAAGCGGGCGGTAACATTTCGGATAACAAACAAAATTTTCTGTGGCTGTTCGGTATCCAAATTTTTGTTCAGATACCGAAGCAAATTTTTGCCGAAAATTTTGTTCGGTATCCGAAATGTATGAGAACCAAAGCGCTCGAGAACCGAGGTATCACTGTAATACTAAGGATGTTTTTTTAGCCCGATAAAAAGTAAGGCATTGTAGTAACTGCTGATTTTCCATTCCAGGTATATCAAAAGATGATGCTATGAAAGCCTACATTTCTAAAGCAAATGAATTGATTCAGAAGTATGGAATGTAAAATTTCACCTTCAAGCAGCTCCATGATACTTTCAAAACTATGATAATAATGTTAATGTTTCGGCCTAAAACTTAATCTGTAACGATTTTCTTTTAAACATCATGACATTGATTGTACTTGTTTACAATACATTTTGTACCTTAATACATAACTTGTTTCCATTATTTTAGACTCATCATTCTGATGACAGTCTTGTCGTACTTTAAAGTCTCAAACATTTATGATAACATAACCCTTTGTGATCACTGCCTGTTTCATCAGACATGTGTGGAACATAATTCCAAGAGAATAGCTCTAAAAAACACACATATAATGATTATTGCTGGTAAAAGCAGTATTTAATAAGTGAGAGTGGGATACTAAATGATAGGTTAAACATGGTGACAATGACAAAATAAAAAATTGGATGAAGCACAATGTTGCATTTATGAGGTTCTTATACTCCGTATGATAAGAAATCTTGATCTCCGCTTATTTTGCGAAAAATATTAGGTCTGCTAATGATAAGCTTCTTAATAAATTCTGGCTTTGCTGTTTCTTAGTTTTTATAATTCCACTTCTAAAGAGTAGCCATTTTGAGAGCATGATAGTGTGGAAAAATTCCCCCATTGCTCTTTGGTATCAGAATTGGGTTGTGGTTTTTTTCTTCATTTGTTTCCAGAATAGCCAATTTGGTCATTATAAATTATAGAAAAGTACAGATAGTCTTTGACTTAAGACCACAATTGAACCAAAAAATTCTGTTGTCAAGTCAATTATTTGTTCTGTCGGGCTCTCTGGTAAAATCCTCCCAAAAATTCACAGGTACAAATTTCAGGCACACACACGTTTGAAAATTCAAAACAATGTTCTTTATAATGAAAATTCACTTAAACCAAGCCCTCTTTTGGTATAGCAAAGAGCACTCGTCTCCAAACAAACTGGTAATTTGTACAAGTCCCTTATCAGTTCTGTGATACTTAGCTTGCAGCTGTGAGGCAATTCACAGTCCTTCTTTCACAAAGTGACACACACTTTGCTCTGGTTTAGTTTCAAAGTGGGGAAAAATCAGCACACAAAAAGTCAGTCATTAAAGCAGTCACGAAACACAACGATCAGATAATCCTCCACAATGGCCAAACCCACAGGCTGCTATTTATAGCAGCCTCACTAATTACCACAGCCCCACGGTGGCCTCATTTTCTTTGATAATAATCTCTCAGTTGTTGCCTATGCATCGCTCTCCGCATGCGTGGCTGTATCATTAACTCTTGTTCTGAATCCAAGGAGGAGCTAGATAATTGATCTCCTTCTGAGCTGTCTGCCACACTCTCCTCCTCCCTGTCATTCATGTCTTCTTGGTCAGAGGAGCCTTCATCAGCAGATTCCACCGGGGAGGGGGGGCAAAACAAGCCTGCAGCATGTGGATGTCTCCCCCACATCCACAGTCCTTGGGGCAGGAACAGGGCCAGAGCAAACCACAACATTATTAAGCTATTAAAATGAGTTTTGTCCAATATTTCAACTTTCTTATCCTAGTGGTTAAGTGAATCTATTCCATTGTTAAGTTAGTAACAAGGGTTAAGTGAATCTGGCTTCCCTATTGACTCAGCTTGAGAGCACATGACCCCAAGACACCACATAAATATGAGTCAGTTGCCAGGTATCTGAATTTTGATCACATGACCATGGAAATGCTGCAGCAGTAGCGTGAAAAATAATCATGTCACTTTTTTCAGGGTTTTTGTAACTTTGAAGTGTCACTAAATAAATTGTTTTGATTCAAGGACCATCTATTACAACATGCTCCATATTAGAGATAAAATGGTGTATTATGACACTGAACCCGCACTGCCAGAGTGAATCTAGGACTAGAATTGTTTCTGGATTTTATATAATTACAGTGTTCCCTTGATTTTCGCGGGAGATGCGTTCCGAGACTGCCCGCGAAAGTCGAATTTTCGCGAAGTAGAGATGCGGACGTAAATACACTATTTTTGGCTATGAACAGTATCCCAAGCCTTCCCTTAACACTTTAAACTCCTAAATTTACAATTTTCCATTCCCTTAGCAACCATTTAGATTATTACCATGTTTTTTATTTATTAAAGTATTGAAAAAAAATTATTAAAGGCAGACGAAAGTTTGGCAATGACATATGATGCCATCGGGCGGGAAAAACTGGTATAGGGTAAAAACCCGCAAAGTATTTTTTTAATTAATATTTTTGAAAAACTGGTATAGACATTTCGCGAAGTTCGAACCCGTGAAAATCGAGGGAACACTACTATACTTTCCATATATTCTAATATACGTATTATACGATACCTTTTATATTTCTGCCTACAAAGTGAGGAATTTATGGGAGGTCACAATCTGTGTCATGAACAGATTAAGAAGTTGATTAGTAAATTTAAGATTAAAAATTAAACAATCTTGTAGACCACAAAGGCTACGGTAGGATTTATCTACACTTTCCAATTACCGGTATATCTTCTAAAGTTATTTCAACACACTACTGTGCATAGATGATTGTCTTTCACAGAAGATGTTGTCTTACAGAATTACACAAACATCGAAACACCTCTTTTTTCACCTCAAAAACAGATGCATTAAGTAACTAAATAAATAAATCCAAGAATATATATTCTATTGACTTGATTTTCCTTCTGCCACATGGTAAAATCATAAATGATTTTTGTTAATTCCTATCCTGTCTTCTGGAATTAAAATGCATAGCAATTCTTCCTCCATTTGTTTTCTCTGTGAGGACAAGGATTGATTGATTGATTGATTGATTTGATTTGTATGCTGCCCCTCTCCGTAGACTCGGGGCAGCTAACAACAATAATAAAACAGCATATGACAAATCTAATATTTAAAATAATTTATAAACCCTTACTAAAAACCAAACATACACACAAACATACCATGCATAAATTGTATAGGCTTAGGGGGAAAGGGATATCTGAATTCCCCCATGCCTGAGACAGAGGTGGGTTTTAAGGAGCTTACGAAAGGCGAGGAGGGTGGGGGCAATTATGATCTCTGGGGGGAGCTGGTTCCAGAGGGTTGGGGCCGCCACAGAGAAGGCTCTTCCCCTGGGTCCCGCCAAACGAAGGCCAACTCTGTGGGACCTAACCGGTCGCTGGGATTCATGCAGCAGAAGGCGATCCCGGAGATATTCTGGTCCGATGCTATTAAGGGCTTTATAGGTCCTAACCAACACTTTGAATTGTGACCGGAAACTGATCGGCAACCAATTATACCTTTCAGCATGGTGTAGTGGTAAAAGGGCTGAGCGAGATGATCCAGGATCTGGTCCTCCCTGAGTCATGACAACCACCTGGGCCGTTCACCTTTCTTACTAACTTACTAACTACCATACTATAGTATACTACGGAAATATAATAATAATAAAAAACTTTTACTGCATTATGTACTGGTGGCTCTTCAAAACTGCAATAACAGATACGCAGAGTACAAAAATAAACAGAGCTGCAACTAAAATGGACATGTACTAAGGAAAGCAGCAGATCTTGTCCTCCTTTTTAACAGCCAAATCACAATTCATACCTCTATAGGTAAAGAAGGGAGCTCCACGTTAGCTAAAATGTTCTGCAACTTGGAATCCAGTACACAGGCAATTATGTAGCGTTAAGGATTGCCAAATTTGTCAGTTACATTAATTTAGATAATATACTGATATTATACTGATTATTGATAACCTTCAATCTATCAAAAACCTTGGAGTACTCATATCCAATGACCTAAGTCCTAGAGCCCACTGCAACAACATTGCCAAAAAGGCTTTAAGAGTTGTTAACCTAATCCTTCGCAGCTTCTTCTCTGGTAATTTTGAACTGCTAACAAGAGCTTACAAAACATTTGTCAGACCAATCCTAGAATACAGCTCACATTGCATATCTGACATCAACACAATTGAGAGAATCCAGAAATATTTCACAAGAAAAGTCCTTCACTCCTCACAATAAAATACCTTACTCCGCCAGACTTGAAATTCTTGGTTTAGACAACTTACACCTCTGCCATCTCCGTTCTGACTTAATTATAGTTCATAAAATCATATACCAAAATGTCCTACCTGTTAACAACTACTTCACCTTCAACCGCAACAACACACGAGCACAAAATCGATTTAAACTAAATGTCAACTGCTCCAAACTTGACTGCAAAAAATACGACTTCAGCAACAGAGTAATCAATGCCTGGAATGCACTACCTGATTCTGTGGTTTTGTACTACTAATCCCAAAACCTTTTGCCTTAGACTCTACAATTGACCTCTCCCCATTTCTAGGAGGTCTGTAAGGGGCGTGCATAAGTGCACCACTGTGCCTACCGTCCCTGTCCTATTCTTTTGTTACTTTTTATCATTACTTATCTAATGTTTTATTTGTACAAATTACCACTCTATAATTGTTTGACAAAATCATGTGTGTATGCTTGGTTTTTAATAAGGGTTTTTTAATTATTTTAAATATTAGATTTGTCATATGCTGTTTTATTATTGTTGTTAGCCGCTCTGAGTCTACGGAGAGGGGCAGCATACAAATGAAATCAAATAAATCAATCAATCTTCGGTTTGAAATCAACTGAATTTTAAGATATACTATTACTCAGTGTTCATTCTTTCAAAAACTTCTGAATGCTTGTTAACTATCTTGCATGATAGAATAATTAAGAATACATCTGCCCTCCCATCATAATGGAACAATGTAAGCAAGCATAAATGAATAATATTCACATTTTTTGCTCTTTGGAATGGCTTTATTTCAAGAATAAATTGCATTATTCATAGATTAATTTCATTTGTGATACAAAGAATGCACGTTGTCCTGAGAATCATCCTGAATTATACATTTGAAGTGGCAATACAGTATCTTTAATTATCACTTCTTCCAGTTTATAGAGAAGCCTGCATTTAAACAATCCCATTGTATGAAACACAAGAACAGTCCCAAGTTACCTGAAAGTATTCTAATACTCTTTCCTTGATTACTTTTGAAGGCAAGAAAAAACAAATGACATGCATTTCATACAGAAAGATAACATGATTGCTACAATGGTTGCTAGAAAAACGACGTTACACTGTAGTAAACAAAAACAAGTTTCTCCTCCCAGTGTACTTCTGAAAATACTGAATTCATTTGAATATATTGCATTCTTTATTGCTAATAAGATTAACTTTTTTCTACAGAAAAATTCAATAAATCTTGCATTTTAGAAGTTTAGTTTATCATTGCACAGTTCTAATCATATTTTGCATTGCAGCTGCAGATTATTCAAAGAAAATTGCATTGTTATTGCAGTAGAATTTTGCATGATTTATGCCTAGCTTATATATATAACTCTCAAATGCCATGTCCACTTCAATCATTCCTTTTAAGTAAAGTTCTCATATTCAAATTTTCAATAGATATGGTTCTGCAAAAAAAAAAAAGGCACTTGAGCTCCAATATTTTTTCTACATCTGGGCTGTGGACATCATTTTTATCATTTCTTGAAAAGACTGGAACAATTCCTTCGATAAATTTTCAGCATCTGTGTCTGGACATGACTTCCAGGCACTGCAGGCAACAACAATCCTACCAGAGAAAAGATAGAACACAGCTGTTTAGATACATGCAACTTTAAAAAAAATATAACAGAATTTTGGTTGGGTATACACAAAGACTTGGACACCTAAGTACAGTGTTCCCTCGATTTTCGCGGGTTCGAACTTCGCGAAAAGCCTATACCACGGTTCTTCAAAAATATTAATTAAAAAATATTTTGCAGTTTTTTCCTCCTATACTACGGTTTTTCCTGCCCGATGACATCATATGTCATCGCCAAACTTTCATCCACCTTTAATAAAAAATTTTTTTAATAAACTTTAATAAATAAACATGCTGAGTAATAATCTAAATGGTTGCTAGGGGAATGGGAAATTGTAATTTAGGGGTTTAAAGTGTTAAGGGAAGGCTTTTGATACTGTTCATAGCCAAAAATAGTGTATTTACTTCTGCATCTCTACTTCGTGGAAATTCGACTTTCGCGGGCGGTCTCGGAACGCATCCCCCGCGAAAATTGAGGGAACACTGTAATCACAATGTTACAAGATGCAATTACTATACATGCTGTTGTGGTTGGCTCTGGCCCAGCTCCTGCCCCAGGGAATGGGGAGGTGGATGCAGGGGAAAATTCAACATGTCACAGGACTATGTTATTGCCGACAGAATCAGTTCAGAGTTTAGTTTCCTCGCACGAAGAAGAAGGTGGGAGTGACTCGGCAGAGGAGGGCTTGGCACACAGCCCAGGCAGTCATTCTCCCTTATCTTCCCTTGATTCAGATGATGGCATTTTGGACCCACGCAAGCACAGAATTATGCGTAGAAGAGACCAAGTAAGAACATATTACAGGAAATAGTGAGGCCACCTGTGTTTGGGTGGGGCTCCAGTAATTAGGGCTGCTGCTATAAATAGCAGCACGTGGGTTTGGCCATTGTGGAAGAATATCTGATCGGAGTTCGTCAGGAATCCTGTGTTTTCTGGACTTTGTTGCTTTTCCACGCCGTGGAAAACAAGCAGAGCAACATGTGTGTGTGGGTGTCTCACTTCGTTGGAAGAAGAAGGGAAGTTTCTTCACAGCTGCTAGCTAAGTATTTAATGACTGCTTAAGGGAAATTGTACAGACTACCCGGTTGTTTTGGGACGAGTGCTGTTTGCAATACAAAAAGAGTGCTTTGTTTATTTTGAATTTTGTGATAAAGAACATTGTTTTGAATTTTCAAACGTGTGTGTGTCTGAAATTTGTACCCTTGAATTTTCGGGAGGCTCCTATCAGAGAGCCCGGCAGAACACAAGCTAATTCATGGGCAGGTGGATTTATGCTATAAAATGGGAATGAAAGAATCTCCTCAAGATGTGTTTCACATTGAACTTCAACAACGTGAAAAAATAACTACCTTCAAATTAGAGAAAAAAGCCTTGTAAAGTAAAGTACTTTGTCTTATCACCTGTATTTCACAGAAAGTTTTGTTCTGGTATTATACTCCTAAAATATTACCCAGCATGTTATTCCTAATATAAGTAGCAGAAATAAAGAAAAAGACAATAAATTAGCAGTATGGAATATCTAAACCTGGTTAGGAAGTTGAATCTTTAAACTAAAAGATGGGTCCATTTATATGAATGATGGTTTATGGAGTTAACCCTACTGTCTGAATTCACAATATCCTAATGAAACAGTGAACTGACCACCCTGCTACATTCATACAAGAGAAAGTTACCAGTTTAAGTTAGTTATGTGAATTAGTTATGAGTAGATCACAGAATAGACAGAATTTATTTATTTATTTATTTATTGATTGATTGATTGATTAGATTTGTATGCCGCCCCTCTCCGCAGACTCGGGGCGGCTAACAACAGTGATAAAAAACAGCATGTAACAATCCAATACTAAACAACTAAAAAAAACCTTATTATAAAACCAAACATACATACAAACATACCATGCGTAAATTGTAAGGCCTGGGGGAAAGAATATCTCAGTTTCCCCATGCCTGACGACAGAGGTGGGTTTTAAGAAGTTTACGAAAGGCAAGGAGGGTGGGGGCAATTCTAATCTCTGGGGGGAGTTGGTTCCAAAGGGCCGGGGCCGCCACAGAGAAGGCTCTTCTCCTGGGTCCTGCCAAACAACACTGTTTAGTTGACGGGACCCGGAGAAGGCCCACTCTGTGGGACCTAACTGGTCGCTGGGATTCGTGCAGCAGAAGGCGGTCCCAGAGATAATCTGGTCCGGTGCCATGAAGGGCTTTATAGGTCATAACCAACACTTTAAATTGATGCTTTCATGGCTGAAATAATATAGTAGTGATCTCTCCCACACTGACACATAACTCAAAAGAAAACAGGTTTCTATTTTTTACTTGGAATAATATTAATGGTATTCTTACCTGTCATCTCGGATTCTGTAGAAAAAGCCATAACCGTGCTTTACCATTGGAACAACAGCTCCTGCAATTCTTGTGTAGCCTACCAGGCTACTTGAAATAACAAAATTTCCACCTCCCCCGCTGCAAATTAAAAGAAGAAAACAAGAAGGCATGTAAAAAACACGATCTGTAGATTGAACCCATGAGCAGAGTGAACAAATATAATTGCTTTCCCTGCTAAGATTAAGGAACTGCACTGAAATAAATGAACGGGGTTCAATGCTCAAAATAATACTGTATTAGAAAAACTTCTGGCTTACTCTTGTGAATGGAAAAAATGAATTACTTCTTCCACAATAATTAAAAGAAGTGCAACTTCTTAATCACTGGAAGCTATTTGACGGATGAACATTTGTTCTATCACTAAACAATTATTATTTATTATTATTATTTATTAGATTTGTATGCTGCCCCTCTCCCTAGACTTGGGGTGGCTCACAGCAATGATAAAAACAATATATAATGACAAATCTAATAGTTAAACTCTAAATAACAATAATACATTTTAAAAAGTCTAAAAAACAAGAAACCCTAATATATAAAAAACATACATACAGTCATATCATACACAGAAAACTACATAGGCAGGGAGAGATGTTTCAGTTCCCCCACGCTTGACGACAGAGGTGGGTTTTAAGGAGTTTACGAAAGGCAAGGAGGGTGGGGGCAGTTCTAATCTCTGGAGGAAGCTGATTCCAGAGGGTCGGAGTCGCCACAGAGAAGGCTCTTCCTCTGGGTCCCGCCAAATGACATTGTTTAGTTGACGGGACCCGGAGGAGACCAACTCTGTAGGACCTAACCGGTCACTGGGATTCGTGCGGCAGAAGGCGGTCTCGTAGATACCCTGGTCCGGTGCCATGAAGGGCTTTATAGGTGATGAGCAACACTTTGAATTGTGACCGGAAACTGATCGGCAACCAATGCAGACTGCGGAGTGTTGGAGTAACATGGGCATATTTAGGAAAGCCCATGATTGCTCTCGCAGCTGCATTCAGCACGATCTGTTTATCTTTTCAACTCCAATATGGGTTGTCCCTGCTCAGGGGTTACATCATTTAGCAACTGTTCACAACGGTGATGAAAAAATAGATTTAAACTAATCCCGTCTTTTACAACTTTGTCTATTAAAGTACAGGAAAGCTGAAGTAAGATTATTTATTTATTGATTGATTGATTTGTCAAACAAGTATAGTATTATAGTACATATTAACATAACATAAGTAGAACGTAGTAATAGAAAGGATAACAAGACAGTAGGACAGGAACATTAGGCACAAAAGTGCACTTACGCACGCCCCTTACAGACCTCTTAGAAAAGGGGAGAGGTCAATTGTTGATAATGTAAGGTTGAAGATTTTGGGATTGGGGGAAGCAACAATAGAGTCAGGTAATGAGTTCCAGGCAGTGACCACTCTATTATTATTGTTGTTGTTGTTAAAGGTGAAGTAGTCAGTGACGGGGAGTACATTATGATGTATGATTTTATGAACAACAGTTAAAAAATCAGCCACTGTTTTTAGCAAATGTTTTATATAATGACATAATTATTTGTACCAATTATGTTGCTATTTGACTACCTGTAAAGCCTTATGCTCAGTTGGTATAGAGTGATTTAATTCCAAAGATAAATCTAAATTTAATATTTTTCAGTACCTTCTGGTGAAAGCAGGATCTAAGAAGAGTTCTGGCATTGGAAGGCTGTGCTCTCTGGCCAGGAGTTGGAGGCCTAAGAGATGACGATCGAAACCTGTTTCAGAAACATAAATTAATTGTGACAAAATGCTCAATGACCTGGATAGAGTTTATTCCACTCAGACTGTTGAACTTTTGAGACTAGTGGAAAGGATGGTTTGAAAATTGTGCTGGAGGAGCAGTGATGCTAGTTGGGGATTTATTGTGTTAAGGCTATGACTATTCAGCACTGTTATAATAAGAGCTGGAGAGGTAAGAAAACAAATCACAGCTTAGGAAAGAAAAAGATACTAATACCAGGATTCACAACTCCTTAATTAAAACTAAACAATAGTATTACTCTCAACAGGTAAATTTAAAATTTTCTCTCTTCTATTGCACGAAAGACTTATTTTGCTATTTTGAGACTGTAGAATGTATCTCAGCTTCTGCAAGATTAAAAAACGGTACCTCTTCCATTCTCACACTCTTTCATCAGTTTATTATGTCTTGCAAATGCCTTTAACATTAGGTGTTTTCTTTGGCCTTGCTGCAGAATATAAAAAAAACATAATTATTCCACCCAAGCTGCTTATATCTAAACATTTCTTAAGAAAATAGCAAAAAACAGTAAGTAGAAAAAGAGCCAAGATGATTCAGCTGCCATTTGGCTCCTTCTATGTTTCAGTTATTATCTATCGGACTCTCTACCATCTGTTTGCCACAGAAGACAAGGAGGGTGATTGGGTTCAGGTTGGGATTTGAAGCCCCTCATCAGGTTAGGGAAAGCTGCTCTTGAAATGTGAAGGATGATCCAGAAGTATGTAATGTGATCACGTCCCAAATTCACATCTAAAATTGTGTTCTATATTTCTAAAAACTCTGAAAGGGGAAGCAGCTACTTTTTGCCAAGTATTATGTACATAACCTGTACTTGCACAATCAACATGAATCAAGAAATGTAATGCAAATACATTATTTCTCCCAAGTAAAAAAAACTAATTAACAAAAATAACCTACAAATTTGTTTGTGAAACATACAAAGAAGAGGAATTAAAATATCCATGAGATTATTTATTTCAAAAGGAATGTCTTGAAAATTTATTTCATACTGAACATGATCCCTTTATTAGTTGAACTTTCTTCCACGCTGACAACTATGAATTCAGTTTATGAAATGATGTGTCATCATCAAGGAAAGATGGATTTTATCTCCAGTAGACTTTGATGACTATTTGACTATTAAATACAGTGGTACCTCAAGATACGAACCCCTCGTCTTACGAACAACTCGTGATACGAACCCGGGGTTCAGAAAAATTTTGCCTCTTCTTACGAACTTTTTTCGAGTTACGAACTGGCGTTCCCGAACCGGAGACAGCTGGGAAGCCGCGCGGCTGTTTTAAAAGGTGACAGCCGGGCGGCGGGGCTTCCCAGCAGCCTCCCGAACGCCGGTTCATAACTCGAAAAAAGTTCGTAAGAAGAGGCAAAATTTTTCTGAACCCCGGGTTCAGTTCGGGAGGTTGCTGGGAAGCCCCCCAGCCTGGCTGTGACCTTTTAAAACAGCCGCGTGGCTTCCCAGCTGTCTCCGAATGCCAAATGCGGAAGTTCGGCTTTGGTGTTCGGCTTCGGGAGACAGCTGGGAAGCCGCGCGGCTGTTTTAAAAGGTCACAGCCGTGCTGGGGGGCTTCCCACCCCCTCCGAACCCTGAACTTTTGCCGAACTTCTGGGTTCGGGGTTCGGGGGGGTGCTGGGAAGCCCCCCAGTCCGGCTGTGACCTTTTAAAACAGCCGCGCGGCTTCCCAGCTGTCTCCGAACGCCGAACGCGGAAGTTCGGCTTTGGCGATCGGCTTCGGGAGACAGCTGGGAAGCCGCACGGCTCTTTTAAAAGGTCACAGCCGCGCTGGGGGGCTTCCCACCCCCCCCGAACCCCGAACTTTTGCCGAACTTCCGGGTTCGGGGTGGTGCTGGGAAGCCCCCCAGCCCGGCTGTGACCTTTTAAAACAGCCGCACGGCTTCCCAGCACCCCCCCGAACCCCGAACCCGGAAGTTCGGCAAAAGTTCGGGGTTAGGGGGGTGTTGGGAAGCCCCGCCGCCCGGCTGTCACCTTTTAAAACAAGGTGACAGCCAGGTGGCAGCGGTTTTTTTTGCGGGGTTTTTTTTTGGTTGCATGGATTAATTGACTTTACATTGTTTCCTATGGGAAACAATGTTTTGTCTTACGAACCTTTCATCTTACGAACCTCCCCCTGGAACCAATTAGGTTTGTAAGACGAGGTTTGACTGTATATGAGTAAAGAATTTTGGGGTTATATAGGTCTTAGTACTTACTGAATACAAAATAAGGCCACAATTTTTAAAAATCTCTTTGAGTATAATACTCACAGACACTGTAGGGTCCAGCATGGATTTACACCATTCAATTACTTCAACGGTACATGGTCTCATAGTTTCTGTCCGGCCATGATAAAATTGTCTAGTTGTTGCAGTTTCATAACAGCAACCAGGACTAGAAAACAAATGACAGAATTATCCCTTAACAGTTTTAACTGCTCATAAGAGTAGATATGTGAAAGCCCTACTGCCTGTTGATATAGCAAATTACTTTTACCAAAAAGTATGTGAAACAAAATAATTCCACTACAGTTTTGGAACCTTATATTAAAAAATGATGATTTACTTCATCTGGCCTTCACAAAACACATTATTAAAATGTTTTTTCTAGTGAAAATTTATGACATATCAAACAATATTAGTTAAAGGGATACAAACACGAAGAATAGTGCATTTAAATAGGGCAAAAAGATAGGAAATCATCCAATTAGATTTTGGGATTAAGTCTGTACTACTGACAAAATAATATACAAATAAAGGAGATGGGAAGAAACAAATGAAAGGAATATGTAAGGTGTGTTTACAGATAAGAAAATAATTTCCATCTATTTATAACTTGCAAAGGCTCCATAAATTATATTCTGTATGTATTTAACACAATTAAAAATATTTAATACATGTTTAAGAACTATTCTTACTGTCCATGGCATCTGTAATAGGTATATTGGAGAGCAATCTGGACAAATGTATCAGGATGAAGATGATGTTTCTTAATCAGTGCTTTCCCGAAAGTTGTAAAAGCATAATTCACAAGCTCTAAATCAGCCATCTGAGAAGAGAAAAATAATGAATTAATTAAAGGAGGGAGAGTTCATATTTTGAATTACACAGAACTTATAACATCTAGCAAAGATTCAAGAACCAAGGCTTTAGAAACTGAGTGAGTTATCACTACATTATTGATAGAAACCATTGGCTTATAAAAATGCAAACTGATATCCTAAATCATGTTTATCACCAGGACATATTAAAAAGAAGCATAGTTCTGTCTCTGTGTCCTACATTTGAGGAACTGATACAAAATCTCTCAGAAGGAATCTGGGCTGCAGTTCAAGCAGATGGCAAATCAAATTAACCAGTCACCAGCTGTGCATAAAAAGATTACTCTTGTTTTCTCTTTATTCATGTCATAGAAACATAGAAGACTGACGGCAGAAAAAGACCTCATGGTCCATCTAGTCTGCCCTTATACTATTTCCTGTATTTTATCTTACAATGGATATATGTTTATCCCAGGCATGTTTAAATTCAGTTACTGTGGATTTACCAACCACGTCTGCTGGAAGTTTGTTCCAAGGATCTACTACTCTTTCAGTGAAATAATATTTTCTCACGTTGCTTTTGATCTTTCCCCCAACTAACTTCAGATTGTGTCCCCTTGTTCTTGTGTTCACTTTCCTATTAAAAACACTTCCCTCCTGGAGCTTATTTAACCCTTTAACATATTTAAATGTTTCGATCACGTCCCCCCTTTTCCTTCTGTCCTCCAGACTATACAGATTGAGTTCATTAAGTCTTTCCTGATACGTTTTATGCTTAAGACCTTCCACCATTCTTGTAGCCCGTCTTTGGACCCGTTCAATTTCGTCAATATCTTTTTGTAGGTGAGGTCTCCAGAACTGAACACAGTATTCCAAATGTGGTCTCACCAGCGCTCTATATAAGGGGATCACAATCTCCCTCTTCCTGCTTGTTATGCCTCTAGCTATGCAGCCAAGCATCCTACTTGCTTTTCCTACTGCCCGACCACACTGCTCACCCATTTTGAGACTGTCAGAAATCACTACCCCTAAATCCTTCTCTTCTGAAGATTTTGCTAACACAGAACTGCCAATGCAATACTCAGATTGAGGATTCCTTTCCCCCAAGTGCATTATTTTACATTTGGAAACATTAAACTGCAGTTTCCATTGCTTTGACCACTTATCTAGTAAAGCTAAATCATTTACCATATTACAGACCCCTCCAGGTATATCAACCCTATTGCACACTTTAGAGTCATCGGCAAATAGGCAAACCTTCCCTACCAAATCTTCCCCTATGTCACTCACAAACATATTAAAAAGAATAGGTCCCAGAACAGATCCTTGTGGCACACTGCTTGTAACCCGTCTCTGCTCAGAATACTCGCCATTAACAATAACTCTCTGATGTTTATGCTTCAGCCAGCTTGAAATCCACTGAACTATCCAGGGATTAAGTCCAATCTTCACTAATTTATCTATCAGCTCTTTATGTGGAACCGTAGCAAAGGCTTTGCTGAAGTCCAGATAGGCAATATCCACGGCACCACCTTGATCCAACACCTTTGTGACATAGTCAAAGAAATCAATGAGATTAGTCTGACATGATTTGCCTTCAGTAAAGCCATGCTGATTTGGGTCCAATAAATTATTGTTTTTTAGGTGCTGATTTATCCTCTTTTTACATGTCATATAATGAAAACAAAAGAAATGCATTAGCACCAAGCACAGATATATGACTTCCCAAAATGTATATGCATACCTGTTTGTAATATTTGTCCTTTGCACAAGCAATATCATTTAGCACCTTCTGATCGAAATGAAACACAAGCTCCTCTGGCCAAGGGATATTACGTACTTTGTCTGATCCCTGTTTTGTATGGAATAAAAAGAGAGAGAACCATTTAATTTATCTGGCACAGGAGGGAAGTTTTATCAACTGGAAAAGGATGGAACTACAATTAACAGCATACCTTCCATTCCCCTTCTGTTTCAAAAACCTTGGAATCAATATAAGAACAGAGGACCACCAAAACCATGGCGTCAAAAGGAGCATGCTGGAAGATATATATATATAAAATAAATATTACACATTTGACTCAACATCACATTTTATTCCTTTTTTCTATTACACCCGTAGATAATTTATTATACTGCTAGTCAAACTGGGTGGGGTTTGTAGGAATTATAAATCAACAGCATGTTACAGGTTGCCTGTTTTCAATATTTTTTCCCTAGAAGGGTTGCTCATAATTTTATTGGGTCAATTATATTTCTTATTTAGTAATTAAAAGTATAATACAGTAATAAAATGAACAAATTCTTTTTCAATTGCTATTTATAAATACATTTATTGCTCCATTAAAACAAGCAGATATTTTTTTAAGATTGCTGGAGCTACCTTTGAAAAGTGTTTGGAAACTTCAGATCATGCAGAATGCAGCTGTGAGAGCTATCATGGGCTTTCCTAAATATGCCTATGTTACTCCAACACTCCGCAGTCTGCATTGGTTGCCGATCAGTTTCCGGTCACAATTCAAAGTGTTGGTTATGACCTATAAAGCCCTTCATGGCATCGGACCAGAATATCTCCGGGACCGCCTTCTGCCGCACAAATCCCAGCGACCACTTAGGTCCCACAGAGTTGGCCTTCTCCGGGTCCCGTCGACTAAACAATGTCGCCTGGCGGGACCCAGGGGAAGAGCCTTCTCTGTGGCGGCCCCGACTCTCTGGAACCAACTCCCCCCAGATATCAGAGTTGCCCCCACCCTCCTTGCCTTTCGCAAACTCCTTAAAACCCACCTCTGTCGTCAGGCATGGGGGAATTGAAATTTTCCCTCCCCCCCTAGGCTTATAGAATTTATACATGGTATGTTTGTATGTATGATTGGTTTTTTAAGTCGGGGGTTTTTTAGATTATTTTTAATATTAGATTTGCTTACATTGTCTTTTTTATTGTTGTTATCCGCCCCGAGTCTTCGGAGAGGGGCGGCATACATACATACATACATACATACATACATACATACATACATACATACATACAAACAAACAAACAAACAAACAAACAAACAAACAAACGTTTCTGTATGAACACACACACACACAAAACAAACATGAAAGATCCAAACTTACATCACAGTTTGAGGCAAAAGTACCATTTGAGAAAGCAATGAAATTATAGGATTTGTCTCCCCACCGCAGCGTTGGGTTCCCTGCAATTGACAACCTGGTAATCTAAATCAAGAATTGACATTATTAGTTCTGAAAGAAAAAACAAGTCACATTTGTCTTTCAAAGACTGAAAAATAATCACTGGGATACCCTACTTCTCATGTCTTCTGGCATCATTGCATTGTGTGAGAGCAAGATCTCCACCTACCATTGGGATTCCTCACCGACATCATCTTCAATTTGGTCGCTGCTTTTAAAACTGCTGTCTCTAGATGCCAACTGCTCCAGAAGCCCATTTAGAATAACAAGACTGCTTTTTTGAGAGTGGGGAGTGCTTTAGAAAAGTCTAAGACAGGTACCACAGGTGGCACGCGAGGCCATATCTGCTGGCACCCAAGCACTTGCCCTAGCTCATCCAACATGCATGTGTGTACTGGCCAGCTTATACAGTGATATCTCGTCTTACAAACGCCTCATCATACAAACTTTTCAAGATACAAACCCAGGGTTTAAGATTTTTTTGCCTCTTCTTACAAACTATTTTCACCTTACAAACCCAAGCCAACACCATTGGGATGCCCCGCCTCTGGACTTCTATTGCCAACGAAGCGCCCGTGTTTGCACTTCTGGGATTCCACTAAGGCTCCCCTCCATGGGAAACACCACCTCCAGACTTCCGCGTTTTTGCGATGCTGCAGGGGAATCCCAGCAGCGCAAAAACGGGCACTTCACTGGCAACGGAAGTCCGGATGTGGGGTTTCCCAGCGTGGGGATCCTCAGCGAAATCGCAGCATCACAAAAAACGTAGAAGTCCAGAGGTGGGGTTTCGAGGACTTCTGTGTTTTTGCGATGCTGCAATTTCACTGATGCTCCCTTCGCTGGGAAACCCCACCTCCGGACTTCCGTTGCCAGGAAAGGCCTGTTTTTACGCTGCTGGGATTCCCCTGCAGCATTGCAAAAACACAGAAGTCCGGAGGTGGGGTTTCCCATGGAGGGGAGCCTCAGGGGAATCCCACCAGCGCCAAAACGGGCGCTTCGGTTGGCAAAAGGAGTGAATTTTGGGCTTGCACGCATTAATCGCTTTTCCATTGATTTCTATGGGAAACATTGTTTCATCTTACAAACTTTTCACCTTAAGAACCTCATCCCGGACCCAATTAAGTTTGTAAGACAAGGTATCACTGTATTTGGTTCACACAGTGCCTCTGGGAGAGCATTTTTGACTTCCAGAAAGCCGCCTTGAGGATGAGGGAAGCCGCTAGAGCCTGGGGAGGGTGAAACACAAGCCTACTGGGCCCATCAAAAGTTGGGAAACAGACCGTTTCCGGCCTCCAGGGGGCGAGGGAAGCTGTTTTCATACTTCCCATGGGTATGGGCACTCACGTGTACATGATAGTGCACGCCCATGCTCTTTCGGCACCCGAGGGAAAAAAGGTTTGCCATCACTGGCCTAAGAGGAAAATGAATGAACTTTGAAGGCACATATTTTAATTTTCAAAACTTCAAGAACCTGTCCCTCAAACCGCTCAGGCTTCACCCATATTTATTGTGCTGCCCATAGTAAATTAAGAATGCAAGATTGATATAAAACTGTTAAATTATACACCTTTAAAATGAAAAGAGTCAATAAATGTCAGTAGACTTTGAACAGATGTCAAGTTGCCCAATGCTAGAAAACTCATAAAACAAGAAGCACTTGGATTTCTGGAAGTCCAGATTCCTTCAAGTCGACTTGTAATTGTACAAAGCTTCCTGAACTCGGTGATGTAAAGAGCACAGACCTCTTGGATATGATGGGTTGGGAAGCAGGTTAGAGCCTCCAGATGTGGTGGTATGGAAACAGACCCAAGCCTCTTGACAGAAGGCAAGCCTGACAGGATGGAAACAGGCCAAGGTCTCCAAGGCCAGGGCAATTTTGCATGTGCTGATAGGCTCGGAGTGGGGGCAGCTGAGATAGTGAAGAGATTGGTGAAGGGGAACTAAATCACCCCTGCAATTTTAAGTGCAGTCTGAATGCATGTTTGAATTTTTATCATGTGACTGCAATGACACTACGATGCCCATGTACTCTGCAATGGATATAAATTTTCAAGTCCCTTTGTTCTGCACTGCTGTAATTTTGAACATTTGCTGAATGAACAGTTGTTAAGGAAAGACTGCATGAAATTACTTTTATGTTGTTGCCAGGAAAATGGCATCACCATATCCATAGATGAGAAGTCAAGCTCCATTCAAAGGAAGCTTTTGTTTTCTGTCATACTTAATATACACATAGGATAAAGTAGTATATTTTGTCTTAAAAAGTATAAATTGGACCTAGGAAATGCTAATGTGATTTCATCAGATTACAATTTAAAAAATCACAGTTTATTCTCTACTAATGGATTAATGATTTCTCTCTTGTTAGCTTTAATTACTTATAGGGACTTTATTCTACATAGGTAGCAGGGCTGTGTTATGCTTTAGATTTGATCTATAAAATCTACAGTGTTAATAACAATTGTAAAAAAATTAAGACTTTAAAAAAAAACCAAAGCAAAATCACTCGTACTCAATTACAATTCAATGTATATATAATTGGGTGAAGTATTTCTAAACAATGTATGATTAAGCCACCTTATCTCGTGTTTATCTTGCCCATTTATGTATCAGAAACAAGTGTTCAATAAAGTTTAACAATGGCTTGGGGAGAAATGTTGCTATGCTTTCACTGGAGCAGTATATTTCTCACATTTTGTCCGTGACACACTGTAATTTACGTTTTGAATAAACCATATACATGGTGTATTAAACTTATACTGTGATGACTACAAATCCTTTTTATTTATAATATTACAAGGCTAATTAAGATCAGTTAATTTTCTTAAAAATGAGCAGACTAGTAGGAATGGCATGGATTTCAATTAAGGTTTAAGTACCTCTGTATAATCTTCAGGTGTTGCTTGAGGTTTTGAATTATCTAGACATATTACAAATAAGCTACGCTGTATTTTTTCCAACAGAGACAGGTTCTTTGGATGAAGTCTGGTAAGATGATCACGTGTCTAAGAGGGAAACAAAGCAATTATTAAAATAAAACATATCAATCTGCATCAAATGTCTCTTTTTTAAAAATAAAAAAGTCCAAACCTTTGCCCATGAGGTTCTTTCTTCAGAGGTTAAGGCAGCCAATCCTGGCCCTTCAGGTTCATTCTCACATTTCTTCTTAATGTAGGAAAGTTGTCTGCAAATAATATAAAGACCAAGTCAAAAATACTTAGCATTTCCAAAGAAAAATATCATGTAAGACGAATCTTTTTGTTGTTGCTTTTTGTTAAGCCAGTATTTTAGGTAATAAAGACTGAAAATAAATCAAGTTTCCATCCTTATTAATTAAATTAAGCACTCACCTCTTCTATATGTTATTTATCAAATATTGGAAGTACTGCAGATAAGCGTCCTTTATTAGCTATAGTGATCTTCTTTGAAAGATCAGAGAACACTCAGATTATAATCAGAGAACACTCAGATTATAAATTTTTTAAAAAAGTTGGAGGTGTGCATATATACTAAATATGAAAGACAGATGAAAGAGCTTATTAACTGAAATGCAATTTCTCCAAGTAGATCACTATTTTTCCCCATTCTTCCTTAACAGAGTTGTAGTAGTTACACTTTTGGACAATTTGAAACAAGCACTTGCCATGTGAGTGGTGCAAGTCCAGTCACAAATAAATTGGATTTAAAATGTTTCAGCAAATAATGCAGCAGTCTCTCTTCCGCTCATTTTCATATTTAGATTCTTTCAATTCAATAAATATGTTTAACAATCATGAAACAGTATCTTGATTTTAAGATGTGTGCTTGTTTAATGCTGCATAGAATTGTTTTAGGAACTTGGGAATTATGTTCCTTTCATTGTTAAATTAGGAAATAAAATTCTCAGCTAACTTTCCTCTCATATGTCTCCACTCAGTGGGAGACACTCTAGAAATGAACTTTTCAAGATACATAAAACTATTAAAACAGTATAATTGACATTTAATTTTATTTAATAAAACAAAGCTATAAAATGCTATAAATTAGACCTATAAAGAAAACACTGAATTAGACTAACGTAGCAAGGATGCAATCTGTGTTCACTGCAAAAGGAGTAAAAAAAATATATAGAAACTATACTTAAGTATGGAGGATAGACTGTTACCTAAGCAGCAGATCCCCACTCTCCACCAGGCTTCATGCTCTGGGGAATCCAGAGCATGAAATCATGGTCTTTCGAGACTGAAGAATGCCAATGCAATGAAAAAAACGTTTGCGATGCTGCTATTTCGCTGAGGCTCCCCTCGCTGGGAAACCCCACCTCTGAAGTTCTGTTGCCAGCAAAGCGCCCGTTTTTGCGATACTGGGATTCCCCTGCAGCATCGCAAAAACGCGGAAGTCCGGAGATGGGGTTTCCCATGGAGAGGAGCCTCAGGGGAATCCCAGCAGTGCAAAAACGGGTGCTTCGGCTGGCAATGGAAGGTCCGGAGGTGGGGCTTCCCAACAAGTGGGCATCCCAGCGGCGGCAGCGGGTTCATAAGGTGAAAATAGTTCAGAAGAAGAGGCAAAAAAATCTTAAACTCCGGGTTCGTATCTCAAAAAGTTCGTATGACGAGGGGTTCGTAAGACGAGATATCACTACATTTAATGTCAAATTAGTATAGAAATATCTGTAGACTAGCAGGTTGTTCTTAGAATATATTCTAAACATACCTAGAAAGCTCTGGTGCACTCAGAATATGACCATCGTGTAAACTATCAAATTCAAAAATTCTGCCTTCACACAGCACTATCAAGTTAGATGGACATTCACCTTCAGTTTCTGTAAGAAAAGGTTTAATTCATTAATACAGAAATTTGTATAATCTTCATGAAATGTTTCCTAGGAGGATGGGACATGCATAATAATATTTTTCTCATATTTAGCCATATAGGTCAGCATATTGGAGATCTATATCTCAAATGAGCTGCATCTTCATTGTTTATCAGGATGGTAATTATCTGCAAGCATATGAAACACTGTTACAGACAGTCTCAACGTAAGACCGGTTGTGTAATGGGACAGAAGTTTTACAGTCCATAAAGCGTTTCTGATTTCTTGTAAAATGTGGCACACATAGACAAACCATGATCATGCGACTGCATTTCAAGTGCTTGGCAAGTGGCTGACCTTTACAACTGGGTTACATGGTTCCATTATCACATGGATGCGATTTGCAGCAATTTTTTCAGGTTTCTAGCAAAAATGGCCATTCAGAAGAATGGGTTCACACTTATGACTGCACTACCACCTCAAACCAAGAATAGGAAAGCGTGCCCCTTACTTCCTTCTAACCACCCCAAAACCAATCCCCAACACAAGACCAATCTCAAATGTAAACTATTAAATGCTAGAAGTTTAGTCAACAAGATATCTGAATTCCTCCTTCTACTTGACACCTCCAACTTTGATATAATTTTTATATGCGAAACATGGCTAAATGCTTCCTACCCAGACTTCATTATCACATCAAAAAACTACCATGTTTTCCGCTCAGACCGTGAATCCCACAGAGGAGGTGGAGTAGCTATATTCTACAAAAAAACGCTGAACTAAAAATCCTCAAAGTTGCACAGGATTTATTGGTACCTGAAACTATTGTCTGTGATTTATCCCTAAATACCACAATTCGCTTCTTACTCTGCTATAGAGCCCCGGACTACGACATCGAACATGCTAACAAATTATCCACATTACTAACATGGGCAACCAACTGCCCATACCCCATTATCTTCCTCGGAGGCCTCAACCTACTACACATCAACTGGTCCTTAAATGAATGCAGCACGGAACCCATCCATTCTACTATCTATAATACCGTCACCTATCTGGGACTCGACCAACTAGTAATTAACAATACCAGACTTGATAACTGTCTGGATCTCATCTTCGGCAACAGCAAAAGTACAATATGGCTTACAAATAACAGAACCATTTTCCAACAGCGACCACAGCATGATAAACTTCAGTCTCAACTTAAGCCACACTATGAACCACCAAAATAATACAACACCAAAATTCAATTTCAAAAAAGCGAACTACGAACTCATTGAAACCCACCTCTCAATATTAAACTGGAAAACTCTATTCTCTGAATGCTACACTACTGATGACCTCTACAATACATTCCTATACCGAACCATCATGGATTTGCTTAATTACCATGTTGATTCACTGCAAAAGAATTATCATCAATCAGGTCGGGTCACATGAGTGGCTTTACTTACAACTGTAACAACGTCCTGCCAGAAATCCAGACCCAATTGCAGTACTAAGTTGAGGAGTACCTGGTTTTTCCTTCCTCACCAGCTGCATCACAGAAGAAATGTACTTGTTTTTCAACCATTAATAATAGAAACAAAGGTTCTGAACAGGTACAGTGGGGAAGAAACTTCAGCCATTGTTCTCCCCATACAATTTCATCCTTAACTAGATGTTTTTCACTCCACCCAAAAAAAGATTTTTTAAAACCATGTGCACTAAGCTGGGGTAAACAGGTGTAGCACACCCATAACTGCATGTGCTTATATATGTGCATGCATGTGTCGATATGTATACAGACATACTAGCAAACAAAGTAAACAGACTATATATACAGAACACAATGCCCTGATGATAAATTCTGATTTGGTTGTATGCAAACATAACTGTATTATTGGATACCAGTATAAATAGCAATAGCACTTAGATTTACATACTACTTCCTAGTGCTTTACACCCCTCTATAAGCAGTTTACAGAGACAGCATATTGCCCCCAACAATCTGAGTCAAATGAAAGTGCAGTTGAAAATTCAGGATGCTATAAGATTACTTTTATACTTAGAAGGCAGTACTGATAGTTCAACTAAACTTGCTTTGAACAAAATGCAGAAGAAGCTTCATTATACAATTCAATGCCAATTTAAAAACTAAATCCCACTGTATTCAATTAAAAAGACATAACGTGGTTAGGATCAATCATCTTCAAGTTTTGGTTTTGCCGGACAAGGATAAGTAATATTATTTATATACTATTTTTAGTACAGATTCCCCAAGTACAGTGGTACCTCGGTTCTCAAACGCCTCGGTTTTCATACATTTCGGATTTCAAACAAAATTTTCTGCAAAAATTTGCTTCGGTATCCAAACAAAAATTCGGATACTGAACAGAAAATTTTGTTTACTATCCGAAATGTAAGATCTGAGGGGACGAGGTCAGAGGGAGTCGGAATCCTGACACACCCCTCCTGGCCGCATTCTTAACAGCCTCCCAGTCTCTACCTTGTAACTGCTCCAAGCTGCAGGAAGGGTAGGGCTGGCTGCAATACCGGCAGCTTCGGGGGGCTCCTTTCCTCAGCGGTTCAGTTTGGTACCTCCAGGCAGCTGCACCAACTTTTTCCTTCCCGGCGGCGGCGGCTCCGGCGGCTTCCCTACGAGGAGGAGCAGCGTCAGGAACGTCATGTGATGAAGGTAAGCCGCCGGAGCCGTCGCTGCCGGGAAGGAAAAAGTTGGTGCAGCTGCCTGGAAGTACTGAACTGAACTGCTGAGGAAAGGAGCCCCCCAAAACTGCCGGTATTGCAGCCAGTCCTACCCTTCCTGCAGCTTGGAGCAGTTACAAGGTAGAGACTGGGAGGCTGTTAAGAGGGCGGCCAGGAGGGGCGTGTCGGGATTCCGACTCCCATTCCCTCTCACCCCGTCCCCTCAGATCCTTATCCCATAGGAAATAGAGGAAATACTGTAGATTTAATTGGTTCCCAGCAAGTCAATGGGCTGGGAACCAATTAAATCCATTTCCATTATTTCCTATGGGATAAATTAATTCGGTTCTCAACCAAATCGGTTCTCAACCACACTTCTGGAACGGATTGTGGTTGAGAACCGAGGTACCACTGTACTTTACAATTATTAGAATTACAGCAGGCTATGTAGGTCAGACCTGGGAAAGATGCGGCCCGGGGGCTGTCTGTGGCCCACCCGCTGTCTGTGGCCGGCCCGTGTAAGTCAGTCCAACCTGTGTGCACGCGCATGCGCGTATAGACAAAACCCAAAAGCCGTGCGGTAGAGTCGGACAGCCTCGCCACCTGCACGCAGAAGCAAAAAGCGAAAAAGCAGCAGTCGTGTCGTGCCTTTTGCTCAGCTGACAGCGCTGCCTACACCGGAGCTCTCGCCTCGCCCTCTCCACCTTTCCCTTAAGTTGACTTAACCTTCTTTGGGAATTCGCGGCAGAGCCTCTCCCACCCCCAGTGGGAAGAAATCAGGTTGGGGAGCAGGGAGAGAATTGGAAGACTGAGAAGGGAGGGAAGGAAGGAAGGAAGGAAGGCAAAATGGAGGAAGGGAGGAAGGAAGGAAGGAAGGAAGGAAGGAGGGAAAGAAGGAAGGCAAAATGGAGGAAGGGAGGAAGGAAGGCGAAATGGAGGAAGGGAGGAAGGAAGGAAGGAAGGAAGGGAGGAAGGAAGGCGAAATGGAGGAAGGGAGGAAGGGAGGAAGGAAGGGAGGAAGGGAGGAAGGAAGAAGGGAGGAAGGAAGGAAGGCGAAATGGAGGAAGGAAGGGAGGAAGGAAGAAGGGAGGGAGGAAGGAAGGAAGGAAGGAAGGCGAAATGGAGGAAGGGAGGAAGGAAGAAGGGAGGGAGGGAGGAAGGAAGGAAGGAAGGAAGGCGAAATGGAGGAAGGAAGGAAGGGAGGAAGGGAGGGAGGGAGGAAGGAAGGCGAAATGGAGGAAGGAAGGGAGGAAGGAAGGAAGGCGAAATGGAGGAAGGAAGGGAGGAAGGAAGGAAGGAAGGCGAAATGGAGGAAGGAAGGGAGGAAGGAAGGAAGGAAGGCGAAATGGAGGAAGGAAGGGAGGAAGGAAGGAAGGCGAAATGGAGGGAGGAAGGAAGAAGGGAGGGAGGGAGGAAAGAGAAATGGAGGGAGGGAGGGAGGGAGGAAGAAGGGAGGAAGGGAGGAAAGAGAAATGGTATTACTCTGGAAATATAAAACTATTAAATATGAATCTCTCTCCCCTTTTATGGAAAGCAAACAAGTTCCTTGATAGATAAAAATAAAAGTAGAAAGAAACTAGACAACTTTAGGATTTTTTTTAAAAAAAATGAAATAATCAGGTAGCATTATATGAACTGGATGAATTATTAACTTAAAATTGGATAAAGGAACTTTCCAGGATCATAATGCTTCATATTTTGGAATTATAGGGAAGTGATAATGACCAAATGATTTCAGCTTTTTTCATTTAGGATCTATTACCAGCATGTGTATACTATTTACCAGGGGTGGGCAATTAATTTATAATTATAATATATAATATATAACTTTTCTAGATAAGAACCGGGTGTTCAAGATATAATATATAATATATATATAATATATAATTATAATTTATAATTATAATATAATTAACTCTCTTCTACCCAATAATATACAGTATTGGGTAGAACTGAGTTAATTTTATTAGTCCGGCCCTCTAAAACCATCCCAATTTCTCATGCGGCCCTATGGCAAAATTAATTGCCCACCCCTAATGTAGATGAATGTATCACAATTTACATAGTAACTGATGGCTTGGTTCACATTTTGTGCACAAAACTAAGTAAATATAATTCAGGATTTGACTGATAATAAAAACATCGGATGTATATAAAAAGATATTTTTCTTCAGAAAAACTGTTATAAATGGTGCTTAATACATCTTTTTCTCAGCTAAGTTTTGTTGTTTTTAATTAATGTTCCTGTCTGATTCCAAGTATTTTAGACCAGGAATCCCCAACTGCCGAGTCATAGCCTGTTTGGAACCAAGTTGTGCAAGCAGCAGGCGAGCGCACAAGTGCGCAAGCACAGCTCCACTTGCATAAGTGGCAGGTGCTCACAGCTCCATTTGTGAAAGCAGTGGGCATATATATGGCACTGCTTGCACAAATCGAGCTGAGCACTCACATGCCTGCCATTCATACCAAACCACCTACTCCATTCCCTCGCCAGTCCACCAAATTGGAAAGACCACTGTTGTACACAATTACTATGTAACAAGTTTAGGAGGTCCATGTAGGTTTACAAAAGGGGCCAAAACAGCTGACTATTGTTTTTTTCACTGATGCACAATTCCCACATCAACAGTACTGCAACATATATGCAACATCTTACAATAATTAAGTTAAAGCAAATCATTTTTTTGAAGGCAACATAGAGCGCATTTATAAAGATGACTCTCTTACAAACTTTCCTTTCTTCACCTGCCAATCAATATTTATAGTAATTACACCAACCAATATTTATAGTAATTAGTAATTATAGTACAATGTTCCCTCGATTTTTGCGGGGGATGCGTTCCGAGACCGCCCGCGAAAGTCAAATTTCCGCAAAGTAGAGATGCAGAAGTAAATACACTATTTTTGGCTATGAACAGTGTCACAAGCCTTCCCTTAACACTTTAAACCCCTAAATTACAATTTCCCATTCCCTTAGCAACCATTTAGATTATTACTCACCATGTTTATTTATTAAAGTTTATTTTTTTAAAAAATTATTAAAGGCGGACTAAAGTTTGGCGATGACATATGATGTCATCGGGCAGGAAAAACCATGGTATGGGGGGGGAAACGCAAAGTATTTTTTAATTAATATTTTTGAAAAACCGTGATATAGGCTTTTCGCGAAGTTCGAACCTGCGAAAATCGAGGGAACACCGTATTGTGTATCATTCATTCATTCATTCAATCATTCATTCATTCATTCATTCATTCAGATTTATAAGCCGCCCCTATCATTCATACTACTGGCCGGAACAGAGTGTTGTCTCTCAATGGCCCAGGCCTGCCATCACAGCCATGTTTTTAGGACCTTTAGGAAGGCCAGAAGGGTGGGGGTGGTGCAAATCTCCAAGGGAGTTGATTCCAGAGGACCGGAGCTGCTACAGAAAAGGCCCTTCCCCATAGTCAGCACTGCTTGGCTGGCGGGACCCACAGAAGGCCAACTCTGTGCAATCTAATCAGTCATTGGGACATGTGAGGCAGAAGACGGTTATATTGTTTAACATTAACATATAAGTATATGATTATGGAATACAGGATCATTGCACAAAGTGATCTGTATTAATTTTCCGTGGCAGATTACAAAATGACAGACCTGAATTCATATTAGATATATGAACCTAAAACACAGGGAGTAGTTTAGAACATCCTATGTTAAGAATATTAATGCATGCAGCTGCTGGGTTTAAAGCTCTATCAGAAAATAATCATTATGCTCAAAGTCTGGTCAGCACTTTTAGTACAGTGGGTTTGCATCAGGGGTGAAATGCCATTGGTTCAGGTGTACCGACAGCGGCAGCTGCTAGCGGTTTGGAGAACCAGTAGCAACTGCAGTGTGAGGCTCCACCCACCCACCTTTTTTACCTTCTGTGCATGAGTAAAGCATTTTACGTATACGCAGAGGGTGATAAAGCAAGGGGGGAAGCAGAGCGGAGGTGAAAAAGCAAACGTACATGCGAACCAGGGATGAAAAAATGCACGAAGCATGCACTTCTGAACTGGTAGGAAAGATAAGTAGATTTCACCGCTGGTTTGCATACTTCCTTTTCTAATCATTTTTGGAGATTTCTTGTTGACTACTTTTCAGTTAAATTTTGGATTAACACACTTTCTGCACTAGATGGGTTTCCTTCAATCCAAATTGAGAGGGGTTCCAAATACAGTGATACCTCGTCTTATGAACTTAATTGGTTCCGGGACGAGGTTTGTAAGGTGAAAAGTTTGTAAGACGAAACAATGTTTCCCATAGGAATCAATAGAAAAGCGATTAATGCATGCAAGCCCAAAACTCACTCCTTTTGCCAGCTGAAGCGCCCGTTTTTGCGCTGCTGGGATTCCACTGAGGCTCCCCTCCATGGGAAACCGCACCTCCGGACGTCCGTGTTTTTGTGATGCTGCAGGGGAATCCCAGCAGCGCAAAGATGGGTGCTTTGCTGGCAACGGAAATCCGGAGGTGGGGTTTCCCAGCGAGGGGAGCCTCAGCGAAATTGCAGCATCGCAAAAATACGGAAGTCCTTGAAACCCCACCTCCGGACATCCGGTGCTTAAGATTTTTTTGCCTCTTCTTCGAAACTATTTTCACCTTACAAACCCAAGCCACCGCCACTGGGATGTCCCGCCTCCGGACTTCTGTTGCCACAAAGTGATCGGTTTTGCACTGCTGGGATTTTTGCAGCATCGCAAAAACACGGAAGTCCGGAGGTGGTGTTTCCCATGGAGGGGAGCCTCAGGGGAATCCCAGCAGTACAGAAATGGGCGCTTTGTGGCAACAGAAGTCCGGAGGCAGGGCATCCCAGTGGCAGCGGCTTGGGTTTGTAAGGTGAAAATAGTTTGGAAGAAGAGGCAAAAAAATCTAAAACACCGGGTTTGTATCTCGAAAAGTTTGTATGACCAGGGGTTTGTAAGACGAGGTATCACTGTACACCTTTAAGGACTTAAAAAGTTAAATAAAATTAAGACTAATTTTCTGCACAGGTTTATTTCATCAGGAAGACAATATTTTTATCAGTATAGTTCAGTGATGGAGAGCCTTTTCCCCTCCGGGTGCTGAAAGAGCATGGGCACATGCTATTGTGCATGCATGAGTGCCCACACCCATAATTCAATGCTTGGAGAGGACAAAAACAGCTTCCTCGCTCCCCTGGAGGCCCTCTGGCAGCTGGAAATGGCCTGTTTCACAACTTCTGGTGGGCCCAATAGACTCATGTTTCACCCTCACCAGGCTCCAAAGGCTTCCCTGGAGCTGGGGGAGAGTAAAAACGTTCTGCCCCATCCCCCTGGAGGCTCTCTGTAAGCCAAACATGCCCTCCCAGAGCCTCTGTGCAAGCCAAAAATCACCTGGCTGACACATTCATGCACATTGGAGCTGAGCAAGGACAACCACTCACATGTCAGCACATATGGCTCTGCATGCCACGTGTGGCACCCGTGCCATAGGTTCGCTATCTTTCATATAGTTTGTCCACTGCTTCTATGGAGAACAGGAGATGCTTTTATATTTTTTAATTTGTTGGAGGGTCCTATTATTACTGCTACAGACCTATTGTTCATTCACTGCCTGAACCTCTTCACCACAGTTTTGGAGGCATTAGTTGCCATGGTGCTGATGATTATGCAAAAGTCCAGTTGCAATCATATCCATCAACAATTCCGGAAGCTAATACCTATGGCATGAAATCAAGAATGGATATTAGCAACTGCCATTTGTTAAAAGGTTTGGGCACTCACCACTTTTACTAAATAGTAGTCAGCGTGGGAATGGAGTGGCAAGATTGCTAAAAAGACTGCCAGCAAGATCATGATTTAAAATGCTTTTGATAGCACTTAAGCCAACACATTTTTGGGCCACATTAGAGATAAGAATAAAATGTGTAAAAGCAACACCTATTGTCCTGCTGTGCGTTTTTATTAAAGGAACCAATCTTCAGCATTTTTCAAATATTTTAGTATTTTTTTACAATAGCTATTTTAAGGAACCAGACTATTTGTTTGTTTCCAGATATTCATCCTATATATTAAATCTTGACCCAAACTGTATTGTCTGTACTATAATGAGAGCAATTATTTTCAATAAACTCTTATTTTATATTTGTTTACAATGCCTACTCTAAGGCATTATGGAGTGGTATAGAAGTCTAAATGTTACTGCTACTAGGTTTCTAAGCTATACCAAACCCGATTTTATTGAAGGCCGCATCAGGGTTCTGTTTGACCTCAGAAAGGGCCAGGTTGTGTGTGGCCAGGGTGGCTGTGGCCAGCTTGATATCACGTGTGTCATGGGTAGTGTTGGGCGAACCCAACGAAGTTCGGGTTCGGCGAACTTACCCGAACCCCACCTCTGGACTTGGCGATGATGCAGGAGATTCCCAGCTGGGGAATCCCACCAGCGCGAAAATGGGGGCTTCGGCTGGCAAGGGAAGTCCGGAGGTGGGGTTTCCCACCGAGGGGAGCCTCAGCGAAATTGCAGCATTGCGAAAATTAGGATCGTGGCTAGAAAGATAGCGAGGGGCAGGTGCACACACACACAAAGGGACTAGCTTGTCAGCTCCTCTGGGCTCTACCTCCAGCAATTCAAAAGGCACCTGAAGTGGCACTTTTTTTGAAGAATAGCAGGTCCCACGGATAGCAGTGAGACTCGTTTCCAAGCCAGTGGGGAGAGCGTTTTCTATATTTCTAGTAACACTGACAGGGTGAGGCTCGCTCCTGAAAATGAGGTGCAAAGATGGCAAAAGAAAGTCTCCCTCAAAGTGAAACCTGCTTGCCTTCTCTCACCAACTTTGCTCCGCTGCTCTCTCCCTCCCTCCCTCCCTTCCTCCATGCACCTCTTTCCTGCTAGGGACTTTCCCCTCTTTGAGAGTCCCGATGGCTGGAGTCTCTGCTTCTATCGGAGCACATACCCAGTGGGCAAGGCAGGCTCATTTTGACTGCTTCTCTCCCTCCAAGCACTTCCTTTCTTTGTCTTTTCCTCCCCCCCCCCCATATGTATACACCCATTCCTTCTCTCCCTCCTAGGACTCATAGAGACGTGCTTGGAGGAACACTTTGCGAGCTGTTTGCAGTTCCGTGCAATGGAGGAGCAGCTGAGTTTTAAACGGCTTTGAAAGTGGGCTGAGCCTCATCTGTTCCCCCCCCCTCTCTGCTTTCTTGCCTTCCCCCCCCCCAACATGTGTGCGTTCCTTCCTTCTCTTTCCCCTTAAGGGTTTGATTATAAAGACATGGGAGGGATAGAGAGAGAGATATATATGCTGTGTTGGAGGTGTGGTGTCAGTAATGGAAAGGTGGCTACCTGCAGAACTGGCTCGGCTACTCTGGGCTGCCTGATGCTTGCCTTCTCTTCTTCACGGGCAGAAGTGCCTTTTAAATTGCTGGAGGTAGAGCCCAGAGGAGCTGACAAGCTAGTCCCTTTGTGTGTGTGTGCACACCTGCCTCTCGCTATCCTTCTAGCCGCGATCCTAATTTTCGCAATGCTGCGATTTCGCTGAGGATTCCCTCGGTGGGAAACCCCACCTCCGGACTTCCGTTGCCAGCCGAAGCCCCTGTTTTTGCGCTGGTGGGATTCCCCTGCTGGGAATCCCCTGCAGCATTGCAAAATCCGGAGGTGGGGTTTCCCATGGAGGGGAGCCTCAGGGGAATCCCACCAGCGTGAAAACGGGCACTTTGGCTGGCAATGGAAGTCCCGAGGCAGGGCATCCTAGCAGCGGCGGCGGGTTCACACACCCATGAGTGAACGCCGGACCTGAACACGAACTTTTTAAAAAGTTCGGGGTCGGGTTTGTTATGCTGAACACTGCAAAGTTTGGCACAGACCCAAACTATGCAAGTTCAGTTCACCCAACACTAGTCATGGGGGAACCTGTGGTGGCCTGAGTGCTCTGCCAGCAAAAACGAGCTTCTGAGATCCATTTTTGGCCGCAACGGCCTGCAGAAAGCTCTTGTGACCGAAAATGAAGTCTGAAAACATGGCCCCCCCAGAGCTTCTTTTTCACTGGCAGAGGCACCATGGGCCATTTCTTTGCCCTTTCCAGGGCGGCCCCAACAGGCCAGATCTAAGCATCCCACTGGAGCCGAATCTGACCCCCAGTCCTTAAGTTTTACACCCTTGCTCTACCACGTATGTAGTTTAGACTGCAAACTGAATAGTGTTCCCTCGATTTTCGCGGGTTCGAACTTCGCGAAAAGTCTATACCACGGTTTTTCAAATATATTAATTAAAAAATACTTTGCGGTTTCCCCCCCTATACCACAGTTTTCCCCGCCCGATGATGTCATATGCCATCGCCAAACTTTTGTCCGCCTTTAATAAATATTTTTTAAAATAAACTTTAATAAATAAACATGGTGAGTAATAATCTAAATGGTTGCTAACGGAATGGGCAATTGTAATTTAAGGGTTTAAACTGTTAAGGGAAGGCTTGTGATACTGTTCATAGCCAAAAATAGTGTATTTACATCCGCATCTCTACTTCGCGGAAATTCGACTTTCGCGGGCGGTCTTGGAACGCATCCCCCGCGAACATCGAGGGAACACTGTATATCTATTTACCATTATATGTATGGGATAAACATAACATACACTATATTGAAATCACTTTCTTTTATTCAGAAAAAAATATCATTTACCTGTTTTGAAATAATTAATAACGGAATCTTGAACAATGCCTGGCACCTTGCAAGTGCAAAAAAGCATTCGAAACTGATCCATGTCCAGAGGCTTATTGCCAGATTTATGCACAGCCAACTTTTCCCTGTAAGGTAATTAATATGTAAGTTATTGAAGCTGCATGGATAAGTATAACTTTACAACCAGGAACTAAGCAAATGTTATATCTCAATATGTTTCAATACTATATACAATGGAACCTCTACCTAAGAACGCCTCTACTTACAAATTTTTCTAGATAAGAACCGGGTGTTCAAGATTTTTTTGCCTCTTCTCAAGAACCATTTTCCACTTACAAACAGGACCCTCTGAAACTGTAACCGGAAAAGGCAGGGAGAAGCCTCCGTGGGGTCTCTCTAGGAATCTCCTGGGAAGAAACAGGGCCGGAAAAGGCGGGGAGAAGTTTCTGTGGGGCCCTCTCTAGGAATCTCCTGGGAGGAAAGAGGGCCTCCACCCTCCCTGTGGTTTCCCCAATTGCACACCTTATTTGCTTTTGCATTGATTCCTATGGGAAGAATTGCTTCTTCTTACAAACCTTTCTACTTAAGAACCTGGTCACAGAACGAATTAAGTTCATAAGTAGAGGTACCACTGTATTCTGAAAGGCCTATGATGTCTTTTCATATAATGTGACATAGACAAGACACTCAAGTCACAAGCGTCTTGGATGAGAAGCGAACCATTTTCAAAATAAAAACAGAAAGTTCAGTTGCCTCTTGAAAAAGCATCTTTGGGACAACCATGACTTAAAATCTCCATAGACACACAAGTAACAACTATTTATTATTTTTAAAATACTACAGAAATGTCCACTATTTTTTCAGGCTTATGCTTAATTAAAAGCAGAGGCACTTATGTCAGGAACTTTAATTTGAAAGAAGACAGTAATGTGCTTGGGTTTTTTCCCCTATTAGAGTTCCAATGGTGTAATTTTATAGATGTTAAAAATAAATGTGAGTTTTTGGAGACTTGCACCAATTAACCAGCTATAAAATTCTACTCTACTCTTAACTTATAGATGTTAGCAATATTACGGTAACTCATAATAAGACGACAAGTAACTGTACATAACTATATAGTCTACATTGTGATTTTTTGTTTCTTACGTTTTTATTTCTTCCCAGAATTTCAAGGTGTGCCAAGCATTTATGCTTGCTCTTTCTATCTGAGTCCCTTCTTTAACTGGCCAATAATGTTCAATATAAGAACCTGGTCCTCCAAAATTGTGATAGATTTGTGTTGAAAAACGGGTTTCAAGATAGGCCACATTCAGCCACCATTCTTCCAACTGAATTAAAAAAAAAGCAATTAACAGCAAAAAGAATCCTTAATATAGTTATTTGTTAAGTTCAGATTCTATCTCATGGTTGACATTAAAAGCACAGCACAAAGCATTTAGTACAACAAAGAATGTTACATATACGATGTTCAAACAGCAATCCTTTATCCTACACTGGAGAACAGATGTAAAATCAAGCAAAGCTTAAAATAATTTCAGATCTTTTCAAAGGAAACTATTTCTAGTGAGATTTGCTATTTAGAAAAGCAAAATTTGTTAGTGAATTAGATTCGGCTAATGTTTTTTTTTCTCTGACATTCAATATCATAAGGACTAAAACCGAGACAGGATTCTACTCAGACAAGGCTTGCTGAAATACTACAATAATTACAGTGGCTGGATTATAATAAATTAAATATGGCTTACGCATCACAAACATATTAAGTCAAACCAACAAGCCCACATTATATAATGTGTGAACATTGTCAAAATATTCATCTTATTCTATATAGCAGGGGTCCCCAAACTTTTTACACAGGGGGCCAGTTCACTGTCCCTCGGACTGTTGGAGAGCCGGACTATTAAAAAAAACTATGAACAAATCCCTATGCACACTGCACATACCTTATTTTAAAGTAAAAAGCAAAATGGGAACGTACTATTTAGAGGGGGGGGGGAAGAAGTCTGAAATTCATATATGTTTATGTTTTGTTTTTAATTTTCTTTTGTTAACATCTGATTGGCTATACAAAGTTTTCTGGTTTCCTGTCATTCACCTGCGGACCGGATATATAGCCTCAGCGGGCCGCATGCGGCCCATGGGCCGTAGTTTGGGGACCACTGCTATATAGTGACTGGGAAAAATGGCTTTCTTAAAAGCATACCCAATTGCTCTTCACTTAGAGCTTTCAATTAATTTTGCAGCAAGACAAGGCTTGCTGAAATACTACAATAACTAAAGTGGCTGGATGATAATAAGTTAAGTATGGTTTACATGTCACAAACATGTTAAGTCAGACCAACAAGCCCACATTATATAATGTGTGAACGCTGTCAATATATTCTTATTACTCTATATAGTGACTGGGAAAAATGACTTCCTTAAAAGCATACCCAATTTCTCTTCACTGTAGCCCTTTCAAGTAATTTTTTTATGTAGCTCTTTTCCAATGCCATTCTCAAATCTTCTGACTATATCTTGAGTTCTTTGATACTCTTCTTCATTTAGGAAAGGTTTCACTGCACAATATAAATGGTTGAAAATATGTTTTAAACAGATTTATTTCTCTACTTCAAGCGGCATTAAGGCTCCCTCTTTATTATAAAACAAGTTTCAAATAAACAAAACTTCTAGAGATCGCATACTATTTGGAATTTATCTCCAGCTCTCAAACAGAAATAGATAAAGGTCATACAGGTAAAGGTTTCCCCCATTTAGTCATATCTTATTATTTATTTTATTTATTCTTTGTCCAATATACAATACATATGGAAGAGAATAGACATTAAGTAATATATATAAAGATAGAAAGTAAAAAAGAAGAGAAGTAGATGGGAGGGAGAGAATATATATGATATAAGAGATAAGGAGAGAATATATATGATATATGAGATATGGAAAGACAATTGGACAGGGGCCGATAGGCACATCAGTGCACTTATATACGCCCCTTACTGGCCTCTTAGGAACCTGGAGAGGTCAATCGTGGAGAATCTAAGGGAGAAATGTTGGGGGTTGGGAGTTGACACTATTGAGTCCAGTAATGAGTTCCACGCTTCGACAACTCGACTGTTAAAGTCATATTTTTTACAGTCAAGTTTGGAGCGATTAATATTAAGTTTGAATCTGTTGTGTGCTTGTGTTGTTGCGGTTGAAGCTGAAGTAGTCGTTGACCGGAAGGACGTTGCAGCATATGATCTTGTGGGCAATACTTAAATCGTGTTTTAGGCGCCGCAGTTCTAAGCTTTCAAGATCCAGGATAGTTAGTCTATTTTCGTAGGGTATTCTGTTTCGAGTGGAGGAGTGAAGGGCTCTTCTGGTGAAGTATCTTTGGACGTTTTCGAGAGTGTTGATGTCTGAGATGTGGTGTGGGTTCCAGACAGATGAGCTGTATTTGAGAATGGGTCTGGCATAGGTTTTGTAGGCTCTAGTCAGTATCTGACTCTAGGGGATGGTGTTTATCTCCATTTCTTAGCCAAGGGAGTCAACGTAGTCCGAAAAAGTTTCTATGGACATGTGGCCAGCATGAATATACCGCTAAAGGTGCATGGAACGCTGTTGCCTTCCCATGAAGTGTCATCTATTTATCTACTTGCATTTGGATGCTTGCGAACTGCTAGGCAGGCAGGAGGTGGGGCAAGTAACAAGAGCTCACCCATTGTGTGGTGCTCAAGTCTCAAACCCAGGTTTGTCAGCTTTCCAACCGACAAGCCCAGCATCTTTAACCACTGAATCATATTTGCCTTTTGTAGCTTTCTTCTTTAACTGGTTTGTAAGATAAAATTGCAACTTGAACATGTATGTCAGTTAGCTTCTTAACAACTGAATGTTTCTAAACCTGAAATGGGAACATGCCCCATTTCATAAAATACAAATCCTGTTTTATTCAGCATTTCAGCTGGCAAATTCCCATATAGGACTCTACAAATATGAAGCCAGGTTCCAACATGTCAGGCATGCATTATAAAACACAGGGAAGATTTAGAAATTTGGAGAGGATTGCCTATAGAGCACTCATGTCTTTTTAGATTACCAGCTGTGTTTGGCAAAACTAAAATTTTAGTCCATTAATTTTCCATTTACAATAATTGCTATAGTAGTTAGAAATGAAAACCATCTAGTTTTAAAATAATTAATTTCCAGCTTTTCATAACAATATGTTGCAAGGATTCACAGGCTTTGCCACTGCAAAACTTAGACCATGACAAAATGACTTTGTTCAGGGGCCAGTTTGTTCTAGTAGTGAAAGCTCCAGATTAGAAACCAGGAGAAATATTAGATACGAACTGTAAACTCAAAAGCAGGGAAGAATTAATAATACAAAACATATAGATTGGTGGACATATCTACAAATTAAATCTAGATATAAAAATGATATGGAACAATCAGGTATAGAAAGAACTACCCAACCACTAGACAAACTATTGACAGGCCCGGAAGAAAAAGCAATATCTAAAATATATAAATATCTGATGGAATATGAAAGACCAGAGGAGATAGTCAAAGGTACAATGATTGCTTGGGCGAAAAATGCTGGCCATAATATATATATATAGAGGAATGGGAACAGATTTGGAAGAGAAATATCAAATTAACAAAATCCACAACATACAAAGAAAACAAAAATAAAATGCTATACCGTTGGCATCTCCCACCCAAAAGACTAGCCAAAATGCACAAAAATTACAGTCCAATGTGTTGGAAATGTAATAAGACTCAAGGCACCTTCTTTCATCTATGGTGGTTATGTCCAGTGACAAGAAAATATTGGAAAAAAATAAATAATTGGTTGTGTCAAATAACAAATACAAAAATGAAATATACGCCAGAGTTTTTTCTACTGGGTATTATGAGAGGTACCTATTCTAAAAATGTAAAATATTTAAGCTTGCATATTACAACAGCTGCAAGGATTGTATTTGCACAGAACTGGAAAAATCCGCAAATACCTGAAGACAATGAGATCATCAAGAAAATATACGACTGTGCAGAGATGGACAGATTGACAATGGAGCTTAAAAATCAAAAAGAATCGGACTATTATGAAGCCTGGACAAAATGGTACCAATGGACAAAAAAAAAGAAACTTAAAGGAAGCATTGAAATAAAATATTAAGAAATCTAAAACCAATTAAAAGGCAATGTCGATAGGAATGTACAGTGATCCCCCGAGTTTCGCGATCCCGATCATTGCGAATCGCTATATCGCGATTTTTCCACCCGATGACGTCACTCCCTTCCTTTCTCATCTTTCTTTCTCTCTCTCTTTCTCTATCTTGCTTCTTCCTCTCTCACACTCTCTTCCTCCCTCCCTCTCTCATCTCTTTCTTTCCTTCTCTCTCTTTCTCTATCTCTCCCCCTCTTGCTCTCGAGCGGCAAGCGAGCAGCCGGGCGAGCGGGTGACGGGCAAGCGGCAAGCGAGCAGGCGGGCGGGTGAACGGGCAAGCGGCAAGCGAGCAGGCGGGCGGGCGAACGGGCAAGCGAGCAGGCGGGCGGGCGAACGGGCAAGCGAGCAGGCGGGCGGGCGAACGGGCAAGTGGCAAGCGAGCAGGCGAACGGGCAAGTGGCAAGCGAGCAGGCGGGCGGGCGAACGGGCAAGCGGCAAGCGATCTTGGGGTTTCCCCTTTGCCTGGGCGGCAGGAAGACCGGGGAAGGTTCCTTCGGCCGCCCAACAGCTGATCTGCTCCGCAGCGCGGCAGCAGCGAGGAGCCGAAGATGGGGTTTCCCCGTTGCCTGGGCAACGGGGAAACCCCATCTTCGGCTCCTCGCTGCTGCCGCGCTGCGGAGCAGATCAGCTGTTGGGCGGCTGAAGGAACCTTCCCCGGTCTTCCCCGCCGCCCACACGCAAACTCCACCATTTGCGCATGTGCGGCCCTGGAAAAAGGGGCGCACATGCGCAGATGGTGTTTTTACTTCCGCACCACTACATCCCGAATTATCGATTATTGCAAGGGGTCTTGGAACGGAACCCTCGCGATAATCGGGGGATCACTGTATATATGATGTAGATCCATCTGTAAATATGATTATGTTTTGTTTTTTTTAAAAAACCAATGGAAAAAATTAATAATTTTTTTTTTTTTTTTTTAAAGAAACCAGGAGACTATGAGTTCTACTCTCCCCTTAGGCCTGAAAATCAGCTGGGTGACTTCGGGATAGTCACTCTCGCTCACCTCCCAGGGCTGCTGTTGTCAGGGAAATAGGAAGCAGAAAGAGGATTAGGAACGTTCACTCTCTTGAGCTACTTACAAAAATATGAAAACATTTTAAATATTTTTTTTTTTAAAGTTTATTTGCATAAAGTGAAGGAGATGAAATTGTTATCTAATATTATAGTTGTGAAATTTACTTTTCAATATAATTTCTAACTGCAGAGTCTATATAAAAATTAAATAAAATTGTGCAAGAATACATTCCTGATACCATCCAATACATGGATTAAGGCAGTGGGATTTCCTGTGATGGTTCAGATAAGAAACATGAAAGTGTTCTGAAATATTATTATCAGCCACAGAAAGCACAGATCTATAGGGGGGGGAAAAGGCTAGTTTCCTCCCCAGCCATATTCTAGAAACAGAATTAAAAGCAATCTTCAAGTCAATCAAAACATCATAATGTACATACCTGCATCAAGATATTTTGTTAGGGATTCATCAAGAGAAGGAACCGGCAGTGAAGGCAAGGAACTCTGATATTGAAATGTACTTTCTTCAGAAGAATCAGTTAACTGGTTTTCCATTATGTTGATCTATGGCAAGTAACATTTTTAATTTTGACATTTGTATTACTGCAATTTGCTTATCTTTTAACCTTTACATCATGTATATTTATGTATAATAAAATAGGAACAAATATTAGTTTATGTTCACATAGCTTTTATGCACAGGAAAACATAGTTTAACCAATTGTGATTATTCTGTCAGCCTGTCTGTCTGTCTGTCTCTCTCTCACACACACATACACACACGCAGAGTCACAGAAGTGAGTACACCCCCTTATATTTTGTAAATATGTAAGTGTATCTTCGCATATGACAACAGTGAACAAATGATACGTGGCTAGAAGGTAAAGTAGTGAGAATACAGCTTGTATAATAGTATAAATGAGAAGACAGCTTGTGTATTAGTGTAAACACTCCGCAGTCTGCATTGGTTGCCGATCAGTTTCCGGTCACAATTCAAAGTGTTGGTTATGACCTATAAAGCCCTTCATGGCATCGGACCAGAATATCTCTGGGACCGCATTCTGCCGCACGAATCCCAGCGACCAGTTAGGTCCCACAGAGTTGGCCTTCTCCGGGTCCCGTCGACTAAACAATGTTGTTTAGCGGGACCCAGGGGAAGAGCCTTCTCTGTGGCGGCCCCGACCCTCTGGAACCAACTCCCCCCAGAGATCAGAATTGCCCCCACCCTCCTCACCTTTCGTAAGCTCCTTAAAACCCACCTTTGTCGTCAGGCATGGGGGAACTGAGATATTCCCTTCCCCCTAGGCCTATACAATTTATGCATGGTATGCTTGTGTGTATGTTTGGCTTTTTAAATAAGGGTTTTTAAAATTATTTTAAATATTAGATTTGTTACATGCTGTTTCATTATTGTTGTTAGCCGCCCCGAGTCTACTGAGAGGGGTGGCATACAAATCTAATAATAAATAAACGCGCTGTCCCCTTAAAATAACGCAATACACAGCTATTAATGTCTAAACTACTGGCAACAAAAGTGAGTACACCCCTAAATGCCCAAGTAGCCTTTTCCCCTCCCTGGTATCATGGTTAGTGGTACAAAGGCTTAGGTGTGAAGGGGAAGTAGATGTGTTAAATTTGTTGCTATGCTCTCATTCTCTCATACTGGCCACTGGAAGTTCAACAGTTCTTGCGGGGCCATCACGATTTTGCTGCTGCACCTGTAGAGGTAGCAAAGTTGTGCCCGTGTTTCAGCGAGGTTTTACTTGCAGCTCCGTGAGTGATTTTGCTACCTTCACAGGTGCAGCAGCAAAATCGCGCTGGTCGTGCGAGAACTTACAAGCCACGGCGGCAAGCGCAATTTAGCGTTCCACCTTGTAGCCCACCCCAAGCCCATGATGGCAACTTATGGTACGTGAAGCCATATAGGAGGGCATGCAAGGTGTTTCCCTATGTCAGCTCCAGTGCGCACACATGTGCTACCCAACTGATTTTCAGCCTTGGAGAAGGCTGTTTTTGCCCTCCAGAGGCCTCAGAGAAGCCTCCCTGAAGCCCCGGAGTGCAAAAAATCACCCAGTGGGCAAAACAAACTTCTAGTTTGTCCGTTGTGCTGGTTTTTGCACTCTGAAAGCCTGTGCTCAGCGTCACATCCAGAGGCTGACTTTGGGAAATAGACGTATGATTGCTGCCAGCATTGCTTCAGAAAGAGTGAGCGATCTGCTTGTCAAGGCCCAGACCATACGCTGCACCCTGCATCAAATTCCTGGAGGTGTCTGTAATATGGTAAATAATTTAGCTTTATTAGATAAACGGTCAAAGCAATGGAAACTGCATTTTAATGTTTCCAAATGTAAAATAATGCACTTGGGGAAAAGGAATCCTCAATCTGAGTATTGTATTGGCAGTTCTGTGTTAGAAAAACTTCAGAAGAAAAGGATTTAGGGGTAGTGATTTCTGACAGTCTCAAAATAGGTGAACAGTGCAGTCAGGCGGTAGGGAAAGCAAGTAGGATGCTTGGCTGCACAGCTAGAGGTATAACAAGGAGGAAGAGGGAGATTATAATCCCGCTATATAGAGTGCTGGTGAGACCACATTTGGAATACATACTGTGTTCAGTTCTGGAGACCTCACCTACAAAAAGATATTGACAAAATTGAAGGGGTCCAAAGACGGGCTACAAGAATGGTGGAAGGTCTTAAGCATAAAACGTATCAGGAAAGACTTAATGAACTCAATCTGTATAGTCTGGAGGACAGAAGGAAAAGGGGGGACATGATCGAAGCATTTAAATATGTTAAAGGGTTAAATAAGGTCCAGGAGAGAAGTGTTTTTAATAGGAAAGTGAACACAAGAACAAGGGGGCACAATCTGAAATTAGTTGGGGGAAAGATCAAAAGCAACACGAGAAAATATTATTTTGCTGAAAGAGTAGTAGATCCTTGCAACAAACTTCCAGCAGACGTGGTAGATAAATCCACAGTAACTGAATTTAAACATGCCTGGGATAAACATATATCCATCCTAAGATAAAATACAGAAAATAGTGTAAGGGCAGACTAGATGGACCATGAGGTCTTTTTCTGCCGTCAGACTTCTATGTTTCTATGTTTCTAAATTGGTCTGCAGGGCTCTCATCACCGAAGGAAACCGCTTCTAAAGATGATGCACAAGAAAGCCTGAAAATGGTTTGTTGCAGTCAAGCAGACTAAGGACATGGATTTCGGGAACCATGTCCTGTGGTCCGATGAGACCAAGGTGAATTTATTTATTGTTTATTATTCAGATGGTGTCAAGTGTGTGTGGCGGCAACCAGGTGAGGAGTACAAAGACAAGTGTGTCTTGCCTACAGTCAAGCAAGGTGGTGGGAATGTCATGGTCTGGGGCTGCATGAGTGCTGCCGGCACTGGGAGCTATAATTCACCGAGGAAACCATGAATGCCAACATGTACTGTGACATACTGAAGCAGAGCATGATCCCATCCCTTTGGAGATTGAGCTGCAGGGCAGGATTCCAACATGATAATACACTTTAGGCTTTTATTCTCTGAAATTGAGGCCAGTACATTAGCAAATGGAAGGGAGGCTTCGGTCCTTCAGGCCTTCTCTCCACTTGTCGTTTCCTTGTCAAAGTCTGCAGGGAGATTGTATTCCTATAGGGTTTGGCAGCCCTTTGCAAAAAGCCTTTGTTGGCACCAGTAGAGCTTGGGAGGAGCAGGCACAGCCCAACCAACGCCCAGCAAAGGCTTTTGGCAAAAGGCGGCTGAAGCCTACAGAGACGCAATGGTCAATGAGAAAGCAGCCCTGAAAGTCCATTTGCAGCATTCTGTGGCTGCTTTCTCTCTGGAAATCAGTTTGACAATTTATTTATTTATTTATTTTATTTATTTATTGGATTTGTATGCCGCCCCTCTCCGGAGACTCGGGGCGGCTAACAGCGACAATAAAACAGTGTACAATAGTAATTTGGTATTAGAAATGATTAAAAATCCATTAATATAAAAACCAAACATACATACATACATACCATGCATAGAATTGTAAAGGCCTAGGGGGAAAGAGGATCTCAATTTCCCCATGCCTGGCAGCAGAGGTGGGTTTTAAGCTGTTTACGAAAGGCAAGGAGGGTGAGGGCAGTTCTAATCTCTGCGGGGGAGTTGGTTCCAGAGGGCCGGGGCCACCACAGAGAAGGCTCTTCCCCTGGGTCCCGCCAGGCGACAATGCTTAGTTGACGGGACCCGGAGATGTCTCTGGCACCGAGAAAGCAGCCCCGAAATACCACATGATGTCTTCTGCGACTGCTTTCTTGCCAGAGATCAGCTTGACGAGGCCTCAGTGCCAAGAAAGCAGCCCCAAAAGGCAACACGTGGCCTTACGTGGCTGCTTTCTCAGCACCAGAGGCCTTGTCAAGCCCTTTGCTGATGAGAAAGGAAGGAGCAGGCAGAGAAAATGGCTGAAGAGACAGATCATAAGGTAAGTCACCTGGCAGGACAGAATGGGGCTGGAGAAATTGTGGGAACCTCAATGGAGGGAGAATGAGGTTGGGGAGGGATGGGTTCCCTCACTAAGCCCATTATGGCCTTCCCCACTCCAAGGTGTCTTGTGTTCACTTACTGAGTTACACATTAAATGGGCGAAAGCAGGGAGTGATGTCTTTCAAGGTACAGTGTTCCCTCGATTTTCGTGGGGGATGCGTTCCGAGACTGCCCGCGAAAGTCGAATTTCCGCGAAGTAGAGATGCGGAAGTAAATACACTATTTTTGGCTATGAACAGTATCACAAGCCTTCCCTTAACACTTTAAACCCCTAAAGTGCAATTTCCCATTCCCTTAGCAACCATTTAGATCATTACTCACCATGTTTATTTATTAAAGTTTATTAAAAAAAATATTTATTAAAGTCAAATGAAAGTTTGGCAATGATATATGACATCATCAGGCGGGAAAAACCGTGGTATAGGGAAAAAACCTGCAAATTATTTTTTAATTAATATTTTTGAAAAACCGTGGTATAGACTTTTCACGAAGTTCGAACCCGCGAAAATCGAGGGAACACTGTATAAGATTCATTCCCATGAATTCTCAAGTTATGGATGGAATGGACAAGCTCCATTACATTCGTAACTCAAGGACTACCTGTAGTCACTAGGAGTTAAAAATTATTTGATTGCATATAATCATCATAATTAACCATCTTCTTTAAGAGTGCTTTGTAGGATCAGACCTCTACATATACAATTAGCAGCTTCAAGAAAACAGATAACACTCCTTTAAATTCTTTAAAATTTTACAAGACTTCAAACTTCCTCTTCTGCAAGTTAACAAATCAAACAGCTTTTCTTTTTAAAAAAAAACAGAAATCAGTATTAACTCTGCTGGTATAGTTAAAAGTCACACCACTGAAATGTGATTATATTTCATCAGGTCTGCAAATATATATAAATATATACTTTTGATTAATAAGAACAAATGGTTCAAAAATATATTTTAATAAGTATTTTATAATTACAGATCTAAACTGAAAGAATATTTAAACCATTTAACCATAACAAAAAGTGCTGTGAAAATATTGACAAGCATCTCACATCCTGGACACAAACTGTTTCAACTTCTACCTTCAAAATGATGCTACAGAGCACTGCACACCAGAACAGCTAGACACAAGGACATTTTTTTTCCTAAACACCATCACTCTGCTAAACAAATATTTCCCTCAATACTGTCAAACTATTTACTAATTCTGCACTACTATCTTTTAATCATTTCCATCACCTCCCACAAATGACTGTATAGCTGTAACTTTGTTGCTTGTATCCTTACAATTTATATTGACTGGTTCCTAATATGATTGGCTTGCTTATTTGTACTCAAGACTATTATTAAGTGATGAACTTTCCTTTTATGTACACCGAGAGTATATGCACCAAAACAAATTCCTTGTGGGTCCAATCATACTTGACCAATAAAAGTTCTATTCTATTCTAATTCTATTCTGTGTGTACCATTGTTACTTTTCTATTTTTATCTATTTTTGTTTAAACTAAGGTGCAATTTAATTGCAGAGTAACATAGTTTTTGGATAATACTTTGAAGTTCATTTTTCCCCTTATTTTTTGAATATGTCTATTTTTTCTTACTGCTAATATAAACGTTAAGTTATAAAAACTGCAGAATAAAATTGACTAGCAACTATTTTTAAATAATATTTTATTGATTTTTAAAAATATGAACGCACACACAACATAAAATAGGTTATTGACTAGCAACTATAATAAAGCTAGTCCTTTTAAGTATTTATATTAATCTTTTTTAATGAGTTGCAAAGCCTTATTATAACTGTTTTCATTATTTCTCTGCTCCTGCTCTTTTCCATTGTACAATTTCAGATTCTCTGCATCCTCCAAATCAGTCTTTGCTGGTTTAAAACTATTACATTCCTACTATTCATTTTCTCTTATTTTCTTCCTAATTTTGAACCTGGAGCATATGTCAAATTTTATGTTGTTTTTATAACGCAAAGTTTCAAAATTTTCTATAACCCAGAAATTCAGAAAAAAAATATCTAGAAAGGCTAGCAACAGTTACTGACAAAAAAACACATTCCTCTAAGAACATTGCATCAAATAAAACACTGTTTTAAACTTAAAGCATTTACCTTTATTCAGAGTAGTTCCGTAGCCTGCATTGGCTGCTGATCAGTTTCTGGTCACAATTCAAAGTGTTGGTCATGACCTTTAAAGCCATACATGGCATTGGACCAGAGTACCTCCGGAACCGCCTGCTACCGCAGGAATCCCAGCGGCCAATAAGGTCCCACAGAGTTGGCCTTCTCCGGGTCCCGTCGACTAAACAATGTCACCTGGCGGGCCCCAGGGGAAGAGCCTTCTCTGTGGCGGCCCCGGCCCTCTGGAATCAACTCCCCCCGGAGATTAGAACTGCTTCCACCCTCCTTTTCTTCCGTAAACTACTTAAGACCCATCTATACCGCCAGGCATGGGGGATTTGAGACATCTTTCCCCCAGGCTTATTATAATTTATGTTTGGTATGTATGTGCTGTTTGGTTTTTAATTATGACAGAGTTTTTAGTTTTTTAATATTAGATTTGTGCCATTATAATATTGTTTTTATCGTTGTTGTGAGCCGCCCCGAGTCTTCGGAGAGGGGCGGCATACAAATCTAATAAATTATTATTATTATTATTATTATTATTATTATTATTATTATTAATTATTTAACTATGAAAATGCTGCAATTCATAAAAAAATATCTCAATCAAATAACCAATATAACCAAATTGCTCTTAAATCCCCAGCTGGGGCACAAAGTATTTCTGTTTTATGAATCTGTAAATTGCAACTACTGTAGAGTAAGAATGTGCACAATCTGGTTTTTGTCTCCAAGCCAGGCACTACATGCTCAAATTAAGGATTAACTGTCTTCAGCAAAATATTGCCTTTATATTAGAAGAAACCTTTGCCCCAATTCTCTCCATTCCTTTTGTTTACCAGCAACTTAACCGCCCTACCCAGTTTCACTGCTGCTTATCAGGGCACATTAAAATTTCAGAAAATGCACCTGTGGTGTTTATTTGTTTATTATTTATTTATTCGGATTTTTATGCCGCCCTTCCCCTTAGACTCAGGGCCGCTTACAACATGTTAGCAATAGCACTTTTTAACAGAGCCGGCATATTTTTGTTACAACTGAACTTATTCTGCCTCATTATTAAAATGTAAGGTGGGGGGATGGACATGAAAAAAAAATCACCTTCTGAGATTGAGGTTCACTTTGTGCCCTTCAGACTGATTATTTAATCGCCCAAGCTGGCTTAAAATGAGGGTAGTTGAAAGAAACACACTCAGATTGCCTCATAGTGGAAAAGAGGATCTCGGTATTATCCCAATGGATCTCATAAACTTTTAGGGAGTCAGTTCACAGCAAAGTTCCTTAAACTCTGTTTTTATCTCAGAATCCCTTTCCCACTTTTAAAAATTATGAAAAATTCCAAAAGAGCTTTGGTTTGCATGGGTTATATAGTACTGATAGTTACCATACTGAAAATTAAAACTGACCCTACGTTTGCTGCCAGTTCTCACAACAGTTCAAAGTGATTTTAATACCACTGTATTTTTCAACACAGGCTGATTGCGAAGCCCAGGAAAGGTGTGGGGAGGAGGGGAATGCTAATGCTGGCATTATTTTATTTATTCATTTTTTTAAAAAAATACCCCATTGCTCTATTCCACAGGGGAAGCTCCCCATGTTTTTAAGGCAAGCTGTGCCAGAGGTCCTAGTCAGCGAGTCCTTTATAGTTAGTTCTTCCATGGTAAATATTGTCAACGGAAGGGTGTTAAGTTTTTATTTTATTTGTTTATACTCAACAACGCCCAGCGTTTTCTTCTGTGCACTACCATTAAAGGCACGGAGCTCCGTCTCAGCCTTCGTGCAAAGCGTTTTTTTGTTGCCAACACACAGAAGACGCTCTACCGTATCCAGTCCCCAGAAGCTGGCGGGTTGGAGAGGGAGGTCAGAAAGAAAAGCGGAGTAATGACCACCCTCGTTCAGCGACAGGGCCCCCGGAGAACTAGGGCCAAGGATAGGGGGAGTTTCTTCCCGCCCCCACGCCGAAACTCGCAGTCCCACTCACGGTTTGGCGTGGCGCCCCATCTCCACCAGCACCCGAGCTGCTCATGGGCTCTCCTTACCTTATCTCATGCCCTGACGGCGCTCGCCAGTCTCCTCCGAGGCCTTTCGGCGAGTCTCCCCGAAGTTCAGTCAAAACAGAGGCTGAAGACGAAGCAAGCGACTCCTCCCTTCCTCCTCCTCTTGGGCTCCTTCGCTCGGCACTTCTGCGCTACATTTAAACTCACGCGAAAGAGGAAGCGCCTACAGGCGGTCCGGCCCCCTTTGGCGAGACCAAAAAGGTGGCGGAGGGGGAGGGCTTTCAAAGTTTCTCCACAGCCCGTGGGAGAGCCACCGCTTACGGATGCCGGCTGTTAATGGCCTGGGGTTTAACTGCGACCCTCATTCTGTCCATATGATAACGATTTTCAACCTGGCTAACTTTAAGATACGAAGGACTCCAACTCCCAGAAACCTCCAATTAACGCATGCTGCCTGAGGGTTTCTGGGAGTTGAAGTTCAATAGCACTTAGCAATCGCACTTAGACCAGTGTTTCCCAACCTTGGTAACTTGAATATATTTGGACTTCAACTCCCAGAATTCCCCAGCCTGAGAATGCTGTCTGGGGATTTCTGGGAGTTGAAGTCCAGATATCTTCATTGCGCTTTACAGCCCTCTCTAAGAGTCAGCATATTGCCCCCAACAATCTGCGTTCTCATTTTACCAGGGAAGGATAGAAGGTTGAGTCAACTTTGAGCCTGGTGCGATTTGATTTGCCAAATTACATATACAAAGTTACCCAAGTTGGGGAAAAAACATTGCTATTAGGACTAGGTCGTTTCAGTCAGGAATTGACAAATCTAATCTCCCTAATTTTAAATTCTGTCAGATGATAGGCTATCTGCAATTTATCTTTGCAGAAAAAGCAAGCATCATTCTCATTAGAGATCATGTGGGTTTGGATGTTACACTAGTGTTAAATCTAGGAAAGCAAGGAGGCTTGGATCTTGGAGCATCACAATTTCAACTAGCATCCACCAGTTAAATAACAAATCATATCCAACTACAGAAAACGACTGCAATTTGTGGATACGTGGTCCCAAGGTTTATTTTATTCATTATACAAATGTAAATGGTGTCCAACTAACGGGACTCTGGATGATTTAGCAGCACCGGTAGCAAAATTTGAGCTGCACATACAGCTTCCGGTGTCTTGTGGGTGCATGGGCGTCCCGGTTTTTGCACATGCACAGGAAGCAAAATCTTGTGAAGAGATGTGTGTGAGATTTTGGCAATATTTTGCTTTTGCACATGTGCGGAAGCAAAAAAATTGCCAAAATCACACGTGCGCATTCCCGCGCAAGATTTTGCTTCCTGTACATGCGCATAAGCAAAAGCAAGCTGTGACACACACACGCATCCACAAAACACCTGAAGCGCGTGCAGTGCACCAGTACCGGCAGTAGGAGTAATCCACCCGTCTACAACATATAACCCATTCTCCTTTCATAGCAGCAGCATTGCAATTATTAGTTATTATACCAATTTATTAAAAACTGACTACAGAATCAAAGTTGTAGCATTAATAGTATTACTAAATGCCCATAAAAAGTACACAGTCCTCGAACTATGATCATCATTGTGCCCCAAATTCCTGTTGTTCGGTGTGTTAGTAATTGATTTGTGCCTTATTTTATAAATAATTTTTTGCCACAGTTGTTAAGCAAATCATTACAGTTAAGTTAGTTAGTTAGTTAGTTAGTTAGTTAGTTAGTTTGTTTGTTTAGTTATTTGATTTGTATGCCGCTCCTCTCCGTAGACTCGGGGTGGCTAACAACAATGATAAAAAACAACATGTAACAATCCAATTAATAAAACAACTAAAAACCAAACATACACACAAACATACCATGCATAACTTGTAATGGCCTAGGGGGAAGGAATATCTTAACTCCCCCGTGCCTGGTGGCATAAGTGAGTCTTGAGTAGTTTACGAAAGACAGGGAGGGTGGGGGCAGTTCCAATCTCCGGGGGAAGTTGGTTCCAGTGGGCCGGGGCCACCACAGAGAAGGCTCTTTCCCTGGGCCCCGCCAAACGACATTGTTTAGTCGACGGGACCCAGAGAAGGCCAGCTCTGTGGGACCTTATCGGTCGCTGGGATTCATGCAGTAGCAGGTGGTTCCGGAGGTAATCTGGTCCAATGCCATGTAGGGCTTTAAAGATTATGAACAACACTTTGAATTGTGACCGGAAACTGATCGGCAGCCAATGCAAGCCATGGAGTGTTGAAGAAACGTGGACGAATCTTGGAAGCCCCACGACGGCTCTCGCGGCTGTGTTCTGCATGATCTGAAGTTTCCGAACACTTTTCAAAGGTAGCAAATGCCCTCCTCGCCACAGCCGAAAGATGATGTTCCAATGTCAGCTGTGGATCGAGGAGGACGCCCAAGTTGCGAACCTTCTCTGAGGGGGTCAGTAGTTCCCCTCCCCCAGGGTAATGGACGGACAGATGGAATTGTCCTTGGGAGGCAAGACCCTCAGCCACTCCATCTTGTCTGGGTTGATTTTGAGTTTGTTGACACCCATCCAGGCCCCAACAGCCTCCAGGCACCGGCACATCTTTTCCACTGCTTTGCTGACTGGACATGGGGTGGAGATGTAAAGCTGGGTATCATCTGCGTACTGATGATACCTCACCCCATGCCCTTGGATGATCTCACCCAGCGGTTTCATGTAGATATTAAATAGCAGGGGGGAGAGGACCGACCCCTGAGGCACCCCACAAGGGGGACACCTAGAGGTCGACCTCTGAACCCCCACTAACACTGACTGCGACCGACTGGAGAGGTAGGAGGAGAACCACTGAAGAACAGTGCCTCCCACTCCCAACCCCTCCAGCCGGTGCAGAAGGATACCATGGTCGATGGTATCGAAAGCCACTGAGAAGTCAAGGAGCACCAGGACAGGATCCGCATCACACAGCCCAACATGTCTCACCTGCCAGAAATGAGTTTCTGTGACTTTGCAAGGCTTATTGGGATATTGCATGGATAAATGGCAGGAGGACCCCAGCTATACTCAGTGGTGGACTCTTATGGGTACGGTTAGGTACGCAGTAAAAATAGCAAAATTTTGGTCAGGTACACAGTACTGGTAGCAAAAGTTTGATTTTTTTTCTTTTTTTTCTCTTCTGGGCTCTGGATATGTTTTTCCTATCACAGTAAATGAGGTTGAATGTGTATAATTTTAGAAGAGCTGTGCCTGCGTGTGTGTACATACACTTTATATAGTAACTAATCAGGGGTGGGCTACTGCCCAGACGAGGGGGGGAACGCAGTGGGGTAGCGAAAATGGAGCTCCACCCCAGAACACTGTTTGCACGGAGAGATGTTGAAACAAACTGCATAAGCCATGCCCACAATGTGGTAGTAAAAATTTTGGTAGCCCATCACTAGCTATACTGGTATGATGAAGCTTACAGCAATCCTGCAGCTTGTGTATGCAACAGCACAAGCCTTGCAGAGTCCTGCTCCATGAGACAGCAGCGGTAGGCCAGCTGCTCGGCCAGCACCAAGAAGAGGAAGGGGAGGCAGCAGCCATGGGACAGCCAGTCCTATCCTAGTCGCCTACTGTTCCCCCCAAATAATAAGCCACCCCTCCAGACAATAAGCCAAAGCCATATTTCAGGGTTCAAAAATATAAGGCCTGTCTTATTTTCAGGCAAACATGGTACAGTAGATTCCAACGCTATTCTTATTGCCAAAAAAATATACCTATTCAGGGCTTTGTAGCATCAGTGGCATACAAATGTACAAATGTGAAACAATTGCCCACAGTCTAATAAGACATCTGTGTATGTACCGGTGTTCTGCCGGCGTGTTTCAACCGCCCGTAATTACAGGGTAATTAGTCCAGGAAGACACACACCACACGATAAAAGGAAAACCCAAAAGTTTTTATAAACAGAAAAACAGAAACAGCTCCCTTTTTAAATGTCAAAGGGATTTTCTGGTACACCCAAGGCACAGGTTAAATGCAATCCAATTGCTCACCCAATAACTGGGAAATTGAGTCCAATTTTAAAGTCCAGAGAGTCTACACACACAATCCTGAACAACAAAAAAACACGATCTTGACGAAACAATGAATCAAATTGCCACGAGGCTAACACACCAAGCTGCACTTTTATCTGTAGCACTAATTACAGCAGCCCCACCCAACCACAGGTGGCCTCATTTTCTCTTGTAATAATCCTTCAGTTGTTGTCTCCTATGCATCACTCGACGCATGCGTGGATGTGTCATTAATTCTTGTTCAGAATCCAGGGATGATACAGATGATTGATCTCCTCCTGGTCTGTCTGCCAAACTCCCCTCTTCCCTGTCACTCACGCTTCCTTGGTCAGAGGAGACAGATTCTACTGGAAGCAAAACAGGCTGGAGGCATGTGGATGTCTCCCCCACCTCCACCTCCACATTGCTTGGGGCAGGAGCTGGGCCAGAGCTAACCACAACAACCAGTATTTAATTATGAATCTATGTAACCCATACTCACTTAAGTCATCTTGATGACATAAAATGTTCATTGGAAACATTTCCAAAAATAATTTTACAGCATGACAGATACACTAAATTAATAGTTGTAATGCTATTATTTAGGGCATAGTATTTAATAGCATTAAGATTACAGGGGGATTAATTCAATAATTTTATATATCTTCTGATAATATAGCTGCTATACAATCCTGGGTAAAGATAATGTTGCTTTCAAGAGTGGCAGACAGATGCTACAATCTCATACTTTGTACCATCTTTTGAAATTAAATTTAAGGAAAATGGTATAATACACCTATAGCAGTGGTGAAATCTACTTATCTTTTCTTCCAGTTCGGAAGTGCACCCACACGCTTTTCACCCTCATTCCACTTGCGCATGCACTTTTTCACTCTGTGCATGTGTAGAGGGTTAAAAAATAGAAAATGACATTGAGGCAGATGGGCGGAGTCTCGTGCAGCCGCCCGCTAGCAGTTCTCTGAATTACCAGTGGCCGCTGCTACCATTACGCCTGAACCGGTAGCATTTCACCCCGACCAGTGAAGGGCTACCAAAATGTTTACTACCACACTGTGGGCATGGCTTATGCAGGACACCCTGTATTTTCTTTCAGCATCTTTCAGTGCAAATTGGGTGCTCTGGGATGGAGCTCCATTTTCGCCACCCCACTGTGTTCCCTTCCATCCAGGCAGTAGCCTATTCCTGACCCCGATCCATAGTTCCCTCTAAGCTGAGCAGTGAGCAATCGCTCACTTAAAAATCATCATCAACTCAGAGTTTTCCAAACCTGCCCAGAAGCCGAGAGGGAAAGAGTGAGAGGGAAGGAGAGAGAGAGGAAGAGAGAGAAACAGATAGAAAAAAGAGAGGAAGGAAAAGAAAGAAAAAGAATGGGAGTAAGGAAGAGAGAAAGAAAATCAAAATCTAGTTTGAAACTAGCTCAACTATTTAAGTGGCATTTTGATATTGATAGAGTTGCCCTATTATGAGTTCACTGTTATAGACACACAGTACAGTATTTTATTTTGAAATTCTCTGAGGCAAAACAGGGTGCGTTTTTTATTTGTTTGTTTGTTTGTTTGTTTGTTTATTATTTATGTGCCGCCCAGTCCCAAAGGGACTGCCGCTCAGACACTATACTTTTCCGCCCATCCCCCCCAAAAATTAGAGGGAACACTGCCCCGATCTATAGTAATTACCACTCCTTTATTTATTTAGCATATGGCATACTAGGCCAGGGTGGCTATAATATTAAGCACACAATAAAAACTCTGACAGCCGACAGTCACTCGTCTGTTTGTTATACCAGTTTGTTACACGCTGTACCACAAGGGGGTGAAATAGCTTCACACCAGTTGGCCTGTAGCTTTCTCTATGAAAGTTGGCTCATCCAGGGGTTTTCTTCCACAGATCATGTCCAGGAAATCTAACACAGGTTCTATCTCTCCACACAGAATGCACCCAGCATTTTCTGGTAATGGCAATACCTATCCATCTACTTGCAAATAATATTTTCTAAATGCTAGATGGGCATGAACTAGGGAAAAGAGACAGGAGCTAGGCTTGAACTATCGGAGTGCTCCAATTACTCAGTACGTTTAGGATCAAGAAACCTCTGTTCATTGAAGGGCTGCCAACATTTTTACTACTACACATATGAGGCTGCCCTGCATTTTCTTTCAATATCATTCAGTGAAAATTGGGTGTACTAGGGTGGGGCTCCATTTTTGCTTCCCACTGCATTCCTCCCCATCCGGGCACCCCTGTCTGTGTTCTACCATGTCCTCAACACCTTTGTTTACATATTTTAAAGATATACAGTGATCCCTCTATTATCGCGAGGGTTCCGTTCCAAGACCCCTCGCGATAATCGATTTTTCGCGATGTAGGGTTGCGGAAGTAAAAACACCATCTGCGCATGCACGTCCTTTTTTTTCTATGGCCGCGCATGCGTAGATGGTGGAGTTTGCGTTCCCCGCCGCCCATGCAAAGGGGAAACCCTGATTCGGCTCCTCGCTGCTGCTGCGCTACCGAGCAGATCAGCTGCTGGGCGGCCGAAGGAACCTTCCCTGGGTCTTCCCCCTCTTGCTGGCGGGCGGGCGAGCGGCGGGCATCAGCGAGGAGCCGGGGTTTCCCCTTTGCGTGGGCGGCCGGGAAGACCCAGGTTGGCGGTTCAGGGGGGTGCTGGGAAGCCCCCCAGGCCGGCTGCGACCTTTTAAAACAGCCGCGCCGCTTCCCAGCTGAGTCCTGAAGCCAAACGCGGAAGTGGTTTTTTTTTAATTAATTTTTTTTAAAAATCGCGATATAGCATTTCGCGAAGATCGAGATCGCGAAACTCGAGGGATCACTGTAGTGGCGTTTCATTGTATCTGTCAAACAAAATAATCAAAAAGCTGCATAGAATACAGCATTTGGCACAAGTATATCTAGAATTTCAGTAATATAATATTAAAAACAAGAATTGTACTCAATCAATTTAATACTTGTTAACATTATATCAGTCATTACTATATTGCAAACATGAGAAGTATTTTTAAAGTAAATAATCATCAAAAATAGATAACCACACTTTTATTTTAATATCTGTATTTCTTGAGAGTATGGACCAAGAAGAAATAAAAAAGAAAGGTATTTCTTAACTGGCCAGTAGTTTAGAATCTAGTAAGTCTTGCTTTCTATTTTTGCATCCACCGCCTACATAAAATATTTAAATATATTTCATCTCATACTTAATTTAAGATTTTAAAAAAACCTTCATTTTGTAACATTGCAAAAGTGTTTTAATCATGCGATGTGTTTAAAACAAGAAAACCAAGTCTATATGCTTTAAACATCTATTACAAAATCATAGAACAGATTTTGTCTGAATTTTAAATGTCAGACTAATTTGGGGTTCCAACATGAGCCAGGGTTATATAGGAGCAAATCAAAATGAAATCCAGATTCGTTTATTAAAAAATGAATATACTGTATCTTCATTTATTCTCCAAAGCAAAGGTTTGTCTCTAGTGATAGTTACAGGTAAAATGAGACATAGAGGGGTTGTTTTATAGGTAGATTCATACTGGGAGTGGGTTTGAGGTGCATGTTGATTCTAGTATGTGACACTTGAGGGGTGTCAATTCTGACACAGTTGGCTCAAAGTAACAATGTAGATTGAATCTCTTCATTTGAATTGTATTATAATCTTGTTTACATTGTGTTGAGTTTTGTGTTTACTTATGTGTAGGATCTAATCTGGACATTTTTCAGGTCTGTTCCTGTAGCTCTCTCAGCTGCGAATCATGCTGGGTCCATCTTGTTTTGTGTTGGTGTTTTGTATTTTTGTGTTTGCTTGTGTGTATTTACAATTTGAAGTGTATTTACATTCTTATGTTTGATGTGTTTAAAGGATTTTGATATTATCACTCATCAGCTTTTCCAGAAAACTTTTGCAACTGGAAAGTATGTATTTCTACATTATTTACAGTTGTCATTCATAACCATACCTTTTGTCTAATTGTAACATCATAAAGAAAACATATTTAGGAAGAGGGGTTAATCCAACATTATTGGAAGCAAAACACTGTGCAGTGGTCAGAAGCATGCTTCAAACTGTGCAATCCTTTTTGTTCTGTGGAATAGTTTTTTAAGGAGCAAAATAAGTTTCTAATAAAGGCAAAAAGTGTCATGCACAATCTTCCACAAAGTATTCCCTAAAAGTTCACCTGATGAAATTCATTAACAACTTATTTGGCCATATGCATTGTGGATACATGGTACATTAAAGTGACCAGATTTTTATACTGGTAAAGAGGGACACCATTGACCAGGCCGGGGGGGGGGGGGTTGATTAAAAATTTGGCCTGTATGGAGCAAAAAAAACACCTTCTCTCCCCTTCTCCTTCCTTCCTCTTTTCTCTATCTTCCTCCCTCCCTTTTTCTCTATTTCTTTCTATCGTTCTCTCTCTCTCTCTTTCTTTTTTCTCTCTCCCTCACTCTATTTCTTTGTTTCTCTCTCCCTCCCTTCCTCCCCCTCATTCTGTTTCTCTCTCTTTCTATTTCTCTCTTTCTTTCCCTCCCTTTCTCTCTATTTCTCTCTCCCTTTCTTCCTTCCTTTCTTCCTTCCTTCCTTTCCTTTCTTTCACTTGTTCTCTCTACAGCCCCCCCCTGTGCCCCTTTGGGAGGTGGGGCTGAAGCAGAGGGGCGGCTGCAGAGGCCCTGCACAATGTTTGGGGCCTCAGTGCCAGCCCCGAAGTGCCCCCCCCCCTTGAAGCCTCCTCCAGATTAAGAGGCCAAGGCGACCGGCACATTCTGAGCTTCCCTTGGGCAGAGGAGCTGGGCGGCTGCATCTGGACCGCCATTATCAGGCTCCCACCGCAGCCCTGGGGGAGAAGAACTTTTTTAAAAAGTAGGATATTTTTCAAAGGCCCCGGAACACAGGACAAATCATCAAAAAGCGGGACTGTCCCACCAAAAACATGACGTCTGGTCACCTTGTGGTACATATAAAATAAATGCACATATTGAAGCATAAAAGTATTTATGAATATACATATGAATACCCCATTTTCACCATCTCCTTGTATCTTTAACTTAACGAGTGTCCCAGTATGAATTCAGTTGTTCAGTGATGTCAGTGTAGTTTGGCCTGGTTATCTGTGGCAATCAGCATATTAGGGAGGCAGTTGTTGGTGGAGGCTAACCACAACCAGTTCTCAGTACCTTAGAGAACTCTTTCTGAAGTATTGTAACTGCAGTGTCTCCTGATATGCTGCTTTGAAATCTACTGAATCAAAAGGCAATTGTTGACCATTATTGTGAGGGAGTCAGGGTTCTACTAACAGTCACTGTGTTCTATTTGTTGTGCTGCCAAGGTTATTGAGTGCCATTCCTGGTTCCATTTTGCTATTGGACATTTTTCAGGTCTATTCCTGTAGCTCTCTCAGCTGCGTTCGTAAACAGGAAAGCATGTTCTTTCCACGCGTGCGGTGCGCAAAACTTCGCTTATCTGTGGTAATCAACTTTTTACAAAAGTTGTATCAATGGTTCAATTTCAAAGTTCCAGTATGCATTCATGGCAATGTAGGTTGGTCTGGACACTGTGGTAATCAGCATTTTTAGGGAGGCAATTGTTTAGAGAACTCTTTCTGAAATAAATGCAGTATCTCTGATACGCTGCTATTGAAGTCTACTGAATCAAAAGGCAATTGTTGGCCATTATTGTGAGCGAGTCAGGGTTCTACTAACAGTCACTGTGTTGTATATGTTGTGCTGCCAAGGTTATCGAGTGCCATTCTGGTTCCATTTTGCTATTGGACATTTTTCAGGTCTATTCCTGTAGCTCTCTCAGCTGCGTTTATAAAGAAGAAAGCATGTTCTTTCCGCGCGTGCGGTGCGCAAAACTTCACTTATCTGTGGTAATCAACTTTTTACAAAAGTTGTATCAATGGTTCAATTTCAAAGTTCCAGTATGCATTCATGGCAATGTAGGTTGGTCTGGACACTGTGGTAATCAGCATTTTTAGGGAGGCAATTGTTTGGTCGAGGCTAGCTTAGAGAACTCTTTCCAAAGTGAACTGCAGTATCTCTGAAACGCTGCTATTGAAGTCTACTGAATCAAAAGGCAATTGTTGGCCATTATTGTGAGGGAGTCATGGTTCTACTAACAGTCACTGTGTTCTATTTGTTGTGCTGCCAAGGTTATCGAGTGCCATTCAGGTTCCATTTTGCTACTGGACATTTTTCAGGTCTGTTCCTGTAGCTCTCTCAACTGCGTTCGTAAACAGGAAAGCATGCTCTTTCCACCCATGCAGTGCGCAAAGCTTAAGTTGGAGGAAGGTTCTCTATTAGGCATAGATTGGGGGATGGTCAGCAAATCATTAGTTAGTGTTACAACCAATCATTGCACAGTATTTTCCCGCCCAAGGAATATGGGGCGGATACAAAACCTAACTGTCCTCTGGACACAACAGTTAAAGTTCAGGATAGCTTGATTTTAATTATCCATCATCAGACAGGAGGAAGATCTGTAAGAGACTTAAAGTTCTAGAAGAGACTTAAAGAAAATTGATCTCCAAACTGGCTTGGCCTGTTTGCAACCTCACAATCTAGTAAGTCACCTGCTTTGGGCCTCAGCCCTGTTGCCACAAGGTGCAGGAAAATCTCGTGTGGAGGAAATGTGTACCATAACTTCCCAGAATCTGAAATATGTCCCTTCTTTTGCCGTAATTCCACATATTTCTTTTTCCCTGTTGGTAAAATATATCAATGGTTCAATTTCAAAGTCCAAACAGATTTCAGAAAAGGTGCATGCACAATTGTGAGGGATAGAAAAGGTTCCAGATTTAAATAATAAGCTAAACTAGCCATAGTTGGTTCTTGAACCTTATTAGGATTAATTACATAACCATGCAATATAAGATGAAGCTTCTAGGATTATTTTTACTACCCACAAAAGACAAATCAAGAGAGATTAGCATAACTGTACCAATATGTGGGATGCCATGTGGAGGGTAATGTGTCAAATGTTAGCGCCTCATACTATGATAGAACTATTTACATTTGTCTACAACCTAAGATAAGACTTGGGCCTCAGCTTTTATTTGCATAACAAAGGTATTTAATACTTTCTCATTTCTTAATAATTTCCCCAAATCAGATCTTATAGAGCAGGGAGGATACATGGGTTGCTTCCCAAGCAGAGTTAAAATGTTTTTCTTATTTCAGATAGACTATATTTATCCATGGAAACTCTATCAAATCTTGCCAAACTGTTTTTCCTTCTGCTTTCACCTTATCGAGAGCCATCGTGGGGCTTCCCAGATTCACCCACGTTTCTACAACACTCCGTGACCTGCATTGACTGCCAATCAGTTTCCGGTCACAATTCAAAGTGTTGGTTATGACCTTTAAAGCCCTACATGGCATTGGACCAGAATACCTCCGGAACTGCCTGCTACCGCACGAATCCCAGCAACCGATAAGGTCCACAGAGTTGGTCTTC